>NC_090932.1:543772572-544102496 GCF_040938575.1 Ambystoma mexicanum
TGGGATGACCTTAAAATAACGGCAGACTCCGCGGGATGCACCGCATTAATCCTTCTTGACCTATCCGCCGCCTTCGACACAATCAATCACTCAATCCTCCTTGACCACCTTCACTCCCTAGGAATCCGTGGAACCGCTCTTAAATGGATAGCTTCATTCCTCAAAGATAGGTACCAAATAACAATACTCTCCACCTATTCCTCCCAAGCCCGACCAGTCGACACAGGAGTCCCACAAGGAGCATGCCTATCTGCCCTCCTGTTCAATCTCTACTTGATCACCCTCCCACCAATTATTCGTTCACACAACATCCTGTGTTACAACTACGCTGATGACACTCAACTAATTCTAAAACTCCTGAACTCAAAACCCAACTCCCGATCTGACCTGGCCTCCGGCCTCCTTGACATAGAGCTCTGGATGACCCAAAGCCACCTCTTGTTAAACCCCATCAAAACGGAAATCATGGTATGTGGCAACTCCGAACTTCTTCCGCACCCACTGCCCTGGCCATCCGCCATGGGCAACTCACTGACCCTCTCTAACTCAGTGAAAAACCTTGGATGCACCCTTGACTCTGACCTAACACTCTCGCGCCAAGTCAACAACGTCTCAAAGTCCTGCCACTGCCACCTTAAAACCATTAGGCGCATCTTTCCATATCTCTCCTTCCCCAACAGACTCTCCGCAGTCCAATCAATCGTTATATCAAGACTGGACTACGCAAACCCCCTCTACCTCGGAGTCCACGCTTACCAACTGAATAAACTCCAAAGGGCACAAAACGCCGCAGCCAAACTGCTACTTGGGCTTGGCCCAAGAGACCACATTTCCCCAGCCCTTAAGACAATGCACTGGCTTCCAGTGGCCCGGAGGGTGACTTTCAAAACCTTATGCATCTCCCATCGAGCATTGCATAAAATCAGACCTCAATATCTTGAAGACAAGCTAAAACCCTATCACCCTCCACGCACTCTAAGATCAAGCTCAGCCGGCCTCCTAGTCATACCTAAGACAAACTAAGTCAGGTTAGGCGGATCATCATTCTCAACCTTAGCCCCCACGCTGTGGAACTTACTCCCACCCCACATCTGCCTAACTGAGGATCTAATGTCTTTCCGCAAACTACTGAAAACATGGTTCTTCCCCTACAACCAACCCGTACGCAAACTAACCCAAACAGACTAACAGCATCTCTATGACCCCAATCGAACAATCTACCTGATGCGAGAAATCGACAGCTAATAACCACTAATATAAACTAAAAGGACAAACAGAATTAAACAAGTAAAGTAGATCAAAGCAGTGAAGTGGATAAAAAGAATAAATCAAACGTAAACAGGAACGAGATTTAAACTAATGAAATGTATGGAATGCATGATGAATGAACGAAGTGAATGGCGTGGATGAAATAGTTAGAATGGATGAAGCGTGTGGAACGGATGAATGCGCTGAATGAAAGAATGTGTTGAGCAGATGAGTGTGTAGATTGGATGAGTGTATAGAACGGATGAGTATGTTGAGCGGATGAGTATGTTGAGCGGATGAGTTTGTAGAGCAGTTCGGTGCGTAGAGCGGACAAGCGTGTAGAACGCAGGAGTGCGTAGAACAGATGAATGTGCAGAACGGATGAGTATAGAGCGGATGAGTGTGTAGAGCGGATGAGTACGGAAGTGCGGAGAGTGTGTAGATCACTGGAGCAGATAAATGTACAGACCGGATGAGTGTATAGAGTGGATAAGTGTATAGAGCGGATGAGTGTATAGAGCGGATGAGTGTATAGAGCGGATGAGGGTAAAGAGTGGATGAGTGCAGAGAGCGGATGAATATATAGAACGGATAACTGCGTATGAGCGAACGACTTTGTAGAGCTGATGAGTGCATATAGCAGTTGAATGCATGGAAAGAACGAGTGCATAGAGCGGATGAGTGCGGTGAGTGGATGAGTGTGGTGAGCGGATGAGTGCGGGAAGCGGATGAGTGGGGGGAGCCGATGAGTGTGAGGAGCCGATGAGTGTGAGGAGCGGATGAGTGCGGGGAGCGGATGAGTGTGGGGAGCGGATGAGTGTGGGGAGCGGATGAGTGCGGGTAAGTGAGTAGAGCAGGTGATTGTGTAGAGCAGATTAATGCGTAGAGCAGATGAATGTGTAGAGCATGCGAGGGCATAAAGCGGACAAGTGCCTAGAACGGATGAGTTGCATAGACCGGATGAGTTGCGTAGACCGGATGAGTTGCGTAGACCGGATGAGTTGCATAGAGCGGATGAGTTGCATAGAATGGATAAGTATGTAGAACTTATGAGTGCGGAATGCATGTAGAGCGGATGAGTGCGTAGAGCGGATGAATGCAGGGAGCAGATGGATGAGCAGAGCGGAAGAGTGTGTAGAGTGGATGATTGCATAGAGCGGATAAGTGCATAGAGCGGGTGGGTGAGCAAAGCAGGTGAATGCGTAGAGCGGACGAGTGCCTAGAGCGGACGAATGCGTAGAGCGGACGAATGCGTAGAGTGGACGGATGCGTAGAGCGGATGAGTTGCGTAGAGCGGATGAGTTGCGTAGAGCGGATGAGTTGCGTAGAGCGGATGAGTGCAGAATGCATGTAGTGCGGATGAGTGCGTAGAACGGATGAGTATGTAGAGCCGCTGAACGCGTAGAGCGGACGGAACGGGTGAAATATGTAGATGGAACGGGTGTCGTATATGGATAGAATGAGCGGACTGGAGTGTGTGGAGTAGACTGGGGTGCATGGAGTGAACTGGAGTGCATGGAAAAGACTGGAGCGCATAGTATTGCTTGATTTACATGGAATGGTTTGGAATGCAGGGAACGTTTGAAAGAGCATATAACCCATCATATCACATCATCACGCTTACTCTCTTCTTTACACCACCACTCAACTAGAACACAGAGATACTTTGACACCATTCGGTATAACTGTTCTCATACCAACATTCTGCCGCACACTCCCCATCACTCTAAGTAAACACTGCTGGTTACACCCACCCCAGCCAGGCGTTCTCCTCAGGCCTAACGCAGCCACATTCGGTCTGGATAAATCCTGCCAGAACAAACACATACTCCTGATCTCGCAACCACCACACCTACCGCTAAGAAGCAGATATTACACGAATACTGCACCAGCTGCACACATATCCGGTGCTCACATGCACCTTTGATGCTCTCTACTGATCTGAACTTCGGTTCCCAAGGGCGTTCTACCAGTGCCTTCAGACCATACCAATGGTATATAAGGCGCTATATAAATGCAAAATAACATAACATAACATAACATCTTGGCAACAATATACAAGGAGAAATTTCCCCATGATGGCAGAAAATGATGGGTTTACATGGATAAAATAAGAGAAGTGAAAATCACTCAGAAAGGGAAGACCTGGCTAGCATATGATATCAGATTTAGGAGAAGCATGTCAGAAAGGCCAGCCATAGAATTAGACGAGGTACAAAATGACTTGTACACGTTAAATGCTGAGCCCCCAGCGGAGGATTAGGTCTCACAGAACTCTTCCAAAAATAACAAAAATACACAAGGTCCCAGAAATAACGATAATGAGAAACATAAAAAGGGAGAACAGCCCTTTCGAAAGAACCAGCCATGGGGGGCTAAGTCTAATACCTACAGGCAAAACAAGAACCACTCTTCAAAAGCCAACATTCCATGCAGGAATTTTGGGAAAAAGCAGTGCACCTGGAGTAAGGAATGCTGGTACAAACACGCTTGCACAAACTGCAACGGTGATCACGCAGCTTGCAACTGCACCAGACTGCCAGCCAAAAATTCAAAAGATTAGCACCAACCACTCCTTTTCAAGCCTAGGCCTGGCACCAAGCAGAACTCTCATCAAGCAAAACAAAAGAGGTGATGGCTGGAAGGTTTAGAATGAATCTTAACCTCTGGAAATGCTCTGGAAAACCCTCCAGACCATCGTTCTTCGCCTGCCAAGCCATTACAGAAGTGGAAAGACCATATGCAAATCAGGCTTGGCCCCACTGCCAAAGGGGTAGTCCAGCCCGAACTGCTAGGTCACATCCCTTCTGCACGAGACCACAAGCGTCCCCATACATTTTTCAGCCTTGTTGGGCGTCGTCAGTGAGGAGTAGCTTGGGTCTCTAGGCCCAGCAGGCACGGGACCCACGTCTGGGCATACCCGTCCCACTGAGGGTGACAATAGCAAAACAAAAGAGGTGATGGCTGGAACGTTTAGAATGAATCTTAACCTCTGGCAATGCTCTGGGCAACCCTCCAGACCATCGTTCTTCGCCTGCCAAGCCATTACAGAAGGGGAAAGACCATACGCAAATCAGGATTTGCCCCACCGCCAAAGGGGTAGTCCAGCCCGAACTGCTAGGTCACATCCCTTCTGCACGAGACCACAAGCATCCCCAGACATGTTTCAGCCAAGGCCGAAACATGTCTGGGGTTGCTTGTGTTTCCGTGCAGAGGGGACCTGGCCTAGCAGTTCGGGCTGGGCTGCTACCATTGGTGGCAGTACCAGACTGATTTGCATATGGCTGACCCCTTTTGCAATGGCGCAGACGGGCTAAGAAACGGTGGTGTGGAAGGTTTCCCAGAGCAACGCCAGTGCTACAGATTCATTCAAAACCTTCCACCCATCACTTTTGTAGTCACAGTTTGTCTCACTATGTGACAGAGGGTATGCCCAGACGTGGGTCCCTTGCTCGCTGCGCCATAGGGAACCAAGCTGCACCTCACTGAGGAGGCCCAACAAGGCCGAAACATGTCTGGGGTTGCTTGTGTTTCCGTGCAGAGGGGACCTGGTCTAGCAGTTCGGGCTGGGCTGCTACCATTGGTGGCAGTACCAGATTGATTTGCGTATGGCTGGACCCCATTTGCAATGGCACAGATGGGCTAAAAAACAGTGGTGTGGAAGGTTTCCCAGAGTAACGCCAGTGGTACAGATTCATTCAAAACCTTCCACCCATCACTTTTGTAGTCACAGTTTGTCTCGCTATGTGAGAGAGGGTATGCCCAGACGTGGGTCCCTTGCTTGCTGCGCCATAGGGAACCAAGCTGCACCTCACTGAGTAGGCCCAACAAGGCCGAAACATGTCTGGGGTTGCTTCTGTTTCCATGCAGAGGGGACCTGGCCTAGCAGTTCAGGTTGGGCTGCTACCATTGGTGGCAGTACCAAACTGATTTGCATATGGCTGGACCCCTTTTGCAATGGCGCAGACGGGCTAAAAAACGGTGGTGTGGAAGGTTTACCATAGCAACGCCAGTGGTACAGATTCATTCAAAACCTTCCACCCATCACTTTTGTAGTCACAGAACTCCATCAACCCAACCAATTTCAGAGAAGCACTCTTGAATTACCCAGACAAGGAAACCAGCAAGGCAATCTGGCAGGGTTTCACCAAGGGCTTTATCATTCCATTTAAAAGCTCAGGGTCACAGAACATCCCATTGAACCTAAAGTCGCCCAGGGACAATCCCCAAATAGTGGAGAGAAAAATCAAGAAGGAACTGCTTTTGGGCATGATTGCAGGACCCTGGGACCACATGCCACTCAAAGATTACATAATATCACCACTAGGTCTGGTCCCCAAAAAAGAACCTGGGGAAATGAGGCTAATTCACCACTTATCCTACCCCAAAGGCCAATCACTGAACGATGGCATTCCACATACGGAATCCGCAGTATCCTACACACACTTCCAGGAGGCGGTAAAACTCATTCAGGAATATGGCAGGAACACCCTGATGGCCAAACTAGACATCGAATCCCCTTTCAGATTATTGCCAGTCGATCCAGATTCCCAGCAATGGTTAGGTTTTACTTTTAACAACAAATTCTATGTAGACAGATGCCTCCCCATGGGGTGCGAAGTATCCTGCGCCGTATTCGAGCAATTCAGCACCTTTTTTCAATGGGCTTTCCAAAAACAGAGACCAGGGACCAAAGTAGTACACTACCTTGATGATTTCATGGTAATGGGCCCAGCAAATTCTGAGGAGTGCAGCAGGGCCTTGGCAAATTTAGAAGGAATGGCCGCCCAGTGGAGCATACCGCTAGCAAGGGAAAAAACGACCAAACCAGCCACCAACATAATTTTCCTGGGCATTGAAATTTACTCTATACAGGGACTATGCAAGATCCCGAAAACAAAAATTGCAGAAATATTGGAGAAAATACAAGCCCTGACAACGAAAGACAAGGGCACAGTTAAAGAAATTCAATCATTAGCAGGCAGTCTCAACTTCGCTGCTAGAATAATCCCTTAAGGGAGAGTATTTTCCAGAAGCTTGGAACAAAAAATCAAAGCTTACACCAAACCCCATCTACACATCCGACTAGGCGCAGAGGTGAAACAAGACCTGGAAATTTGGGGGAATTTCCTCAAAGAATTCAACGGGATCTCACTTCCGCGAAGCTTTTGAACACATGGACAAAAAGGGTCCTTTTCACCAATGCAGCCGGGAGCAAGGGGTTTGGAGCCATACTAGACACAGAGTGGGTGGCAGGACACTGGCCCAACTCATGGCAACAGGCAGGGTGGACTAAAAACATCACCCTCCTAGAAATATTTCCCATCTGGCTAACATTACACATCTGGGGCAGGCAGCTAGCTAACACGGAACTCTTGGTCTGGTGCGACAACATAGCAGTAGTAGGCTCCATGAACAGAAGGTCTACCAAATGCCCTCTAGTGCTAAAAGTACTACGAGCCATCACAACAGTCACACTACAAGAAAACATTGTGGTCAAAGCAAAACACATCGCCGGGGCGGATAATAACATTGCAGATGCTTTATCTCGCTTTCAGTGGCCAAGATTCCGGGAGCTAGCGCTGCACGCCCGGGAACAGATGACGCAAATACCGGCGGAATGCTGGGAAATAATGGGAAAACAAAAATAACGGCATCAACGCCAGCGCCAGAGAGCCCAGGCCGGGATGCCCAGCAAGAAACAGCCACCTCAACAACGGGTGCCAACAAAATAACGACATCAATACCAGTGCCAGAGAGCCAAGGCCGGGATGTCCAACAAGAACCAGACACTACAAAGACGGGTGCCAACAACTCCTTAGGCTTCCTCACAGAGATGGCAGGGAAAGCACTGGCAAGCACCACCGCAGCGCAGTACAGTAAGTGCTTACAAACAGTATTTAAAGCCACAGGCGTAAACCATGTAGAGTTAATAACGATTAAAAACATAGAAATATTTTTTAAATGGGCGCATGACCAGGGCTTTAAGAGAGATTGGGCAAAAAGACACCTAGTTGCAATCTCATATTTTTCAAAAATCCGGGGTGATTCAGACCCCACTCAAAGCGCCCTCATTTCTTACGTATTGAAAGGTTGGGGTAGAATAGAGGGCTCCCAGGTAGACACCCGCCGCCCCCTGGATTTCAACAAACTGGTACGAATTGCAAACCAGCTAGAAGCCACATGCTGGCATCCATACGAGATCTTATTGTTCAAAGCAGCCTTTTTCCTGGCATACTTCGGAGCTTTCCGTTTAGGAGAGCTCATTGCTTCCAGCACCAAGGCCAACAACGGTGCTGGAAGCAATGAGGCGTCATGGAGGTCAGGGTCAGACAGGAGAGCGTCAACATAGAAATCCAACAATCTAAAACTCGGGCCAAAAGAACTATCAACATGTGTTGCATTGATGAGGCAATAAACTGCCCGGTGTGTATCACCAACCTCTATTACACCCAAAGACCCAAGGTTGGGGGAAGGTTTCTAATCCACAAGGACGCCTCTGCACTAAGCCGCTACCAATTCAAAGGGGTACTGATGAAAGCAATCGGCAATGCAGGGTGGGACCCCAAAGGTTTTGGCATCCACTCCTTCAGAATAGGTGCCGCCACTTCAGCATGGCAAGGAGGTTTAGCTCCTCAACAGCTAAAAAACATAAGGGGGTTGGAAGTTAGATTGTTACAAAAGATACATCAGACCACAGCTAATATAGCCAGCCGCCCTCATTTTCTTTTCTCCCTCCTTCATATAGAAACACCATACGAAGGGAGGAACTCTCTCCAATCAACATGGCTAGTCGGCCACTCTTTTATCTTCAGGACGGGCCGATGGGCAGAGGAGACCAAAGAAAGGCCACCTTTCAGAAACACCATTTCTTCATGGTGGGGGTACAGAGGCCTACGATGGGCAGAAATCCACAAAACATTAGCAGACCTGGTCACATACAGAGACCCGCCAGAATTTCTGGTCATACATCTAGGGGGCAATTACCTGGTGTGCATTGGAAGGAGAATTTTATTCGAGGACATGTGCTCCTCCCTAGCGGGCATCTCACATAATTGGAGGGGAACAGAAATATACTTCTCTGCCATCCTACCTAGAAAGAAATGGCAAGCCAACTGCTACAAATCGATAGACATGTCTAGAAGAAAACTCAACAGGGGGCTAGAAAATTTCTGTACAACAAGAGGACTGGGCTTCATAAAGCACCCGGCCATTACACTGGGCGACCCGGACCTTTTTCACAAAGACGGCATCCATTTATCATACCAGGGCATGGAACATTTCCTTAGAGAAATTACAGCAACTCTAGCCTCCAAGGGTTTCCACTAGGAGATACTTTCAGGTGAACGTGGTCAGCCGCCAACCTGCCCACGTGTGGCGGCATGGGCCATAGGGGGTAACCCCAAGACCTGGTGCCCAAAAGTATGTTACTATGATGATATGTGATTATTGTTATCTCCATAACCATATCTGTACAATAAAAAACCTACGGCCTTTTATTGCCAACACTTGCAACAATGTGCGAGCCAAATTATTCTGGGTAAGGGCATGGGGTCAGCCAATAATTATGCATGCATATGGGTTCAGCAGTTAGTTCTATGTTCAGCGTCATGTAAAAAACAAACAGCAAATGCGATGGGGGATTAGCCAGGCAACGGGTGTAAGGGTTACACTAAGGCAGCTTTGTGAATACCCCCTCCCGACCCGACCTGATTTTGGGGCATCTATTCCCGGAGCCAACCAGGGTATTCTGTAAATGGTAAATTATTGCAACCCCCTCTAAACAGGCACACTGTTCGAGACGCAACTATAGAAAGTGTAAGCTCCTACTAGAGTCAGAAGCCAAGTGATTTGTTCTGGTCGTAACCAGGCCAAACGCATGCTGCTTCTAATCCGGTCAGACAAAAAGGTAGTGGGTAGTTGCTTGTAACATTCTAATATATGTGCCCAATTGTATAGGCTTTCACAGATACGGATTAGTATTGTCAATAGTATGGTCATTTATTAAAGGTGACTGCTTGAGCCGTCCATGTCAGGAAAAGCGCATTAAAGGGGTGACCTTTTTTCACCCATCACAAGTGGTTACAAATAGAAACATTTCCAAACCCGAAGCCCATCTTTCCATGTTGCCGAAATGAACTCTGGTATTTGTAGTCTCAGGACAAGATGGTATTATAATGCAATACTGTATGCTTTGGCACAACATATTTCGGTAAGGATTTTACCTAGAAATGGCTTCTTAAGATAACTTCCCATGATGCCTTTGCGCATTGAAGACGTGCTATGCGATAACTATGCTATTATTCATGCACATTGGGAGCAGGGAGAAGTCAGTTCAGCGTTCCCACACCCGGGACGGATGGGGGTAGTAATGAGTAAATCCGCAAAACTGACACGGTTTACTAGCTTTAATCTCGCTCTGCAAGTGATTTAAATTGCAGGGACACGCCAGGTAAACGGGATGGTTGTGTTAGGTCCTACGTGGAATGCAGGGGGCATCACAGATGTTTCAGAAATAGTGGAGTGCAGCAGCCAAGTCATCTTAGTGGCTTGATTCTGGTGGATTTGGGGTGAGGCACTATTGCATAGTGATCCGCATAGCCTGCAAGCCTGCCTGACCAACCCTTTAATCAGTGCTTAAGTGGGGTAAGAAATTGAGGGGGGAGGGGTGGCCCTCATTTAGGGGTGTGGCTTTCTTTGTGGGCGTGGCCTAAAAAGTGTGCAAATCCTAGTGAGGTGCACAAACAAATATATAAATGTATGTGAGCATTTATGTTTGTATGCGTACTACTATGCTTTGTGTACTTTTCAAACCATCTTTTATAAACATAGCAATGTTACATATGTCTACGTTTATAAAAGGTGGCTTGAAAAGTGCACAAACCATAGTAAGTTACACACACTTTTGTGCTTACCTTACTATGGTTTGTGTACTTTTCAAGGCACCTTCTATAAACAGACATTTGTAACATATTTCTATGTTCATAAAAGATGGTTTGAAACGTACACAATTCAAGCCATCTTTAATAAAGCGTTGAGGACAGACAAAACCCAAGGTAGGGTGGCCAACTGTCCCGGAATTCGCGGATTGTCCCCCAATAAGGGTCTCCGTCCCGCCGTTTGCAGAGTGGCTGTGCGGGAGGCAGGTTGTCCCGACTTTCGTCTGGACAACCTGCCTCCAGCACAGCCCCTCTGCAAACTGAAATGGCCATAAACACAGCATGGTGCTGCCGTCTGCTGCTTTCTTTCCCCAGGCGGCTCTGCAGCCCTGGCTCCTTTTGAGCCTCCAGGTCGAGCTGTAACGCTCTGAAACCTGGTTTAATTGAAATGCTAATGCTTTGTTCTTGGGGTCGTGATGGTCATGTTTTCAGTTAAAAAACGTGACCATCACCTCCCAAGGACAAACCATTTGCTTTTCAATTAAGCCACGTGTTAAGAGCCATTAAAAAAATTTAAATTTTAAAATGGGCGGGTCAAACGTGAATGACGTTGTGTTGTCATCACTGTCTTGGGGCTCAAGTGTCCCGCAAAAGACTATCAAAGAGTTGGCCACCCTAACCCAAGGTGGCTTTGTCCATCGACAGAGTGTTATCAAAGACGTTATCAAAGATGTCTTGAATTGTGTATGTTTCAAGCTGTCTGTTATAAACATAGAAATATTTCTACAGTTATAAAAGATGGCTTGAAACGTGCACAATTCAAGGCATCTTTTATAAAGCTTTGCCAACGGAGAAAGGAAGGCGCCTCGGGCTCAGTGATCTCTGCTCAGAGCAGATAGATCACAGAGCCCAGGCTCTTTCACCCTCTGCATATTAGATCATGGAGCCTGCGGGTGGTTCCCTGAGGGTCAGTGACCTGGGGAGGGCAAACAAAGGGACAGTAACTTCCTCTGATGACCCCTCAGTGGAAATTACAGTGACTGACAGAAGTGCCAGCCAGCCTCAGCCACTATGTGGCTGGCTGACAGTGCTGTCAGCTTGCCAGAATTAATGTGGGCGCATCTCCCGTCGCGGCTGCGGCCGCAGCGGGATAATGCGTTCTGGCCAATGTTGTGTGGGACCGGGGGCCCTGGCAGGACCCCGGCTCAGCACCACTTTTTGGAGACTGCCCGGCAGGCCCCGGCCCACTTAAAGCACTGCCTTTAATATACTCTAACATCGCATTCGGGTTTTGGGGAATAGTGAAATAAATGGGAGTGAATCCTTGGGCTTGGAGAGCGAGAGGACGTTGGAAATATGTCACACATTTGGAGGGCATGTGAATATCACGGCATATATGCCAGTGGTAGAGAGAGGTCACCTTGGGCTGTGATATTTTTATCTGAGGCATCGATGTGCCATGATAAGGGGAGATTGACTGCAATGGCAGGTTGAGACGAAGAACAGTGGTGCAGACAGGAAAGAAGAGCGGAGGTGGGAGAGAAAAGCCAGGTGAGGAGAGTAGGAGAGCGAAATGAGGCAGGTGGACTTGTAGGGGGTAAGATCGTACTGAACGTTTGCACTGCAAAACCCACGCAGCCACAAAGTAATTTCAAACTTCAAAATACAAATGGTAATACAGAGCAGAGCACATATCAATCCTCGCCCAGTATGTTTTAAGATGTACAGCAACAGAATGAATAGTAATGGCAAGTGTCTGCGCCTGTTTGAGTAGTAAAAATTCCAATTTATTTCTTCAAGTCCTACTTTCCTGAAGCCATCCTACGCCGGCTTAAATATTGGCAAATCCCAAAGTGGACTGATAAGCAGGGGTCAAGTGGGGGACTCATCAACAAACGCAATGGGATATGACGTGGCCAGAAATTAGCATATCAAGGTGAAATATGCACATTTCATTGAATTTACTTTGCATTATCACCCAAATTGCACAGGAGAAATGGCATGTGCCTTTAATAAAATCAACACACACACAAAACCAAGAGAGGATATTTTCTTCTAATAGTGTTTTTGAAAACGTTAAAAGATGTGCATGTTTTAAACTCCAAGAACCAATACCAATGTTTTCCCTGGAACTTGCAGTCCTGAAATGACACATTTCACCTTTAGTTCTTAATTTTTCATCGTGTGCAATGATCAAGTGTCTGGCCAGCAAACTTGACGATTTCGTTTGATCCCCGAGGTCGGGTTTAATTTATAAATTCAAAGAGGACATTCAATGTTTCTCATTTTAGCTGGGTGGGACTGAGTCCACCCTCTGAAAATAGTGGGTTGACTGCGTCCCCCCACGTGTACCCTTGACTTGAGCCCTGCAAAGAATAACTAAAGAATGTTCTACTGACATCGGAACTAGAAGCCTTGCTGTAATTCCACATCCCTCTCTCTCCTCCTCGCTCTCTATCCTTTTTTATCTCCCTGCCCACAAGATTTGGAGCGCCATTAATGGGTCCTCAGGGATCCTGACAGGCCTACACTGGACTGTGGCTTGGGGATTACCATACAAGAATAGTAGGGCCTGGTGGTCTGTGACAACCTGGAACGGTTTCCCGTACAGAAACAGGTGAAAGTGCTCGCATGGCCATACAACTGGGAGCCCTTCCTTCTCTGCTTGAGAGTACGCCTGTTCAGTGGTGGACAGGCTGTGGCTGGCATAGGCCACTATGTGTTTCTGAGAAGGGTCCTTTGAGTCGAGTTGCGCCAGGATGGCTCTCAACCCCACGGGGCTGGCGTCGACCGTTAGCTCGGTCTTCCTATTAGGGTCGTAGTATGACATGTTTTCCGCTTTCGCGACCCTCTCTCATATTAGTTCAAATGCCTTTTGACAGTCGCTGGTCCACTCAAATTTCACATCCTGATGTGTTAGATGCCTGAGCGACTCGCTGACAGACGCAAAGTCCCAGATATATTGGTTGCAATAACTGGCCAGACCCAGAAAAGACCGAAGTTCTGACGCATTGCTTGGGGCGGAGGTGTCATTAAGCGCCGCTACCTTCTCCGGGTGAGGAGTCATTCCTGACTCCGAGAATACGTGTCCGAAGAACTTTAGTGTGTTTTCCCAGAACTCACACATGACCCCGTGCAGGGCCTTGCATACTTTCAACAGGGTCTTGTTCACGTCTGTGCCGAATACTAGTATGTCATCCGAATAGTTCAGGCAATTTGGGATGTGCTTAATGATGGTATGGACCTCAGCCTGGAATGTTTCTGCCGCCGAGGACACCCCGAAGCTCAGTCTTTTATCCCTGAAGAGGCCAACGTGAGTGATGAACGTTGTTATGTTCCTGCTTTCAGGGTGTAGTACTAGCTGATGGTACCCCTTTTGCAGGTTGAGTTTGGAAAAGACTTTTGCCCCGTTCAGTAGGTGAATCATATCTGTGATGCGGGGCGTGGGGTATCTCTCCCTTCAGATGGCTTGATTCGGGCGTCGCATGTCTAGGCACAGTTTTATGGCCTCGGATCCCTTTTTGGGGACTGGGACAGTTGGGGACACCCATGTGGTGGGTCCTGTGGCCCTTTCAATAATGTCTTGTTCCAGTAGTTTTTGGAGCTCATCCTCGACTTTCTTTTGGATGTTGATTGGAATCCCACGGTATGGTTGGGCTACAGGACGTATGGAGTTGTCCACATGAAGCTTGACTTGCCTATTTTTGAGTTTGCCAATTCCTTTGAATATTTTGGGGTACAAATTGTTTATCATTTCGACTGGGTCCATGTACTTGTGGACCACGATGTTGTATAGAATGTGTATCAAGCCCATGTCGGCGGCCGCCTTAAAGCTCAGGACACAGCCACTGCCTGTCTCTGTGGCCAGAACGTGTATTGGTACCCTCATTTCATGTCCTTTGTAGCGACAGAGCCCACTGAACTGTCCCAGACACTTCAGGGGTGTCTTGGCCCCGTGTGTATATATGTCAACGGTTGCTGGATGTAGCTTAGGTTTCTGTGGGAGGTCAGTGTAGACTTTCTCACTTACCAGATTAACCATGGCTCCGGTGTCTATGAGGTACTCTGTTGGCCTCTCTTGCAGTTTAATGATGAGTGTAGGGCTGTGCTCTGTTGCGGTGGGGTTTCCCAGAGTGTACACATATGCCTTTTTCTTCTGGTCGCTCCCCGATTAGCTGGGGTCAGAGTCTGTGGGGGATTGTTCCAGGTATCGTACGTGGTGCCTTGACCTGCGTTCGGGCCTTGCACGCATCACAAACCTTCTTCTTTCTCTCCTCTTTCTCTCCTCTTCTGCCGGTCTTCTCCGGAGTCTCTGTCTCTCTGATCACCGGTGGGTTGACTTTGCGTGGTCGGTGTACTTGGGGCGGGGTTGTTGTTTGATGACCCCCCGTACCGGCCTCTCGAACGGGAAGGGTTGTCTTTGGGTCGGTCTCTCCCTCAGTCTCGGAACAGTCTACATACGGCTTTGAAGTGGCCTTCTTCGCCACAAGAGGTGCAGCGTTGTCAGACCGCGGGGCATGCTCCGTCGTGCGGGTATTCAAACCCACATTTGTAGCAGAAGAGCTCTTCAGTTTTCTTTTCTGGTTGTAGTCTATTTAGGATTTCCCCTGCATTGGTGTTGCCAGAGCTCTCTACTTGTGAGTCAATGGCTCTTTCGACTCTTGCTAGCGCTAGGATTTCCTCCAGCGTGCAGGATTTTTGAAGTAGCTTCCTTCGGAACACTTGGGACTCACATCCTGAGATGATCTGCGACCTCAGGGCTTCGGTATTTGAGTAGTTTGCGAAGTCGCAGCGCTTTAGCTTGGTGCGCAGTCGCATCACATATGCGTCCATGGTTTCCCCTTTTGCCTGCTTGGTGCTGTGAAATAAGTGTCTTTCATAGTCTACATTGGTATGTGGTGCAAAGTACGCTGCTGGCGCATCTTTGAGGTCCTGGATCAAGTCTATTGAGTCCGGGGGCATTTCGTCAATGATATCACGTGTGGCAGATCCGACGGCCAGTTTTAGGAGGCACACTTGCCTGGCGTCAGCGACTGGCCCTGTGTCTCCCATGTACAGATCAACGTCTCGGATCCACTTGGTCCACCTGGGACCCATGCTGCCGGTGTCCGTCACATCGAATGCTCCCGGCATCTGATCTGCCAGTGTGTCTGGTAGTTGGTACAGCACATGATCTGGTGTCGGTGCCACTGGTGCTTGGGGCCCATTCCCTTGAGCTTGTGTTCCTTGCCATCGTCTTGGCCTGACATTTTATTTGGTGGAGTGGCCACTTACTGAATTGTGTGTTGCTGACTGCTCCCTCTTCCTGATGGCCGCCGTTGGGGACGAGCACCATCCGTTGGGTGTGCTGAGTATTTGGGTGCAGGTCCCTTGTGCTTTCTCCCCCTTTCCAGGGAGTGGCTTTACCTCTCGCCGACGTTGGATGGCTGCCAGATATGGCACGAGCGCCATCAATGTGTCCAAAGCCCCTTCTGGGGTTTCCACAGCACCCGTGTGCTGTAGGCCTCCGTCTTGGGCCTTTTGTATAATCAGTGGCAGGTCTTCCCCCTTGCTGGCGGTGCACGCACGCCATGCACCTCCCTCACCCTGTGCAGGCCCGGAACCACATGGGGTCCTCCCTTCCGTGGGATACACATGCGCTGTGTGATTTCAAGCCATGTTCTGTGGGGCGGGGGGATTCGCTCCTGCGAGCGGGCACGTTTTGTGTGCCTACCGTTGCGGCTGTGGCTGGGATTCCACGGCCCCTCCTCGCGACCGATCACCGCCGCGGCCCAGGCTGTGTGCTGTGATACGCGCCGACTGGGCGGACCCATGTCTTCGGGTGCCCCGCTCCTCTTCCGTGTTCACTGAAAGCGGGTCGTGGCACTCTCCTATGAGAGCTGCTCCGCCTGTTCTGCCGCTCTCCTTGTCGCCATTGTTAGGTCTTTGCGCAGCCTTGGGAATGGTGGCGCAGCAATAATCACACAGACACAGAGCTCTGCAGCCACACGTCGCCTTTATTCCACACACAAACTAGAACTGGAACTTCCCTTTTCCCCGCCCCCTCCCGCGTCACTTCCCTTCCTTCCTCCCACCTCCCGTTACCCTGGAGACATCAACGTGACAAGCACTTCCTGTTCTTGAGCCGAGGATGCTTTTATGCAGGTCTGCCTTCCCTGTTCACATATTTATAAAGTCCTTGCTGCCCTCTCCGATGCCAACAAAAGGTGAAGGGAGATACTCTATGGCAGCTGCCACTGTTTGAAAGCGTGTCTCGCGGATCTGAGACTTGAAGGTTAAACAGTGAATGGGGCAGTGCCAGTGCGATCGAGGAATAGGGCAGCGTGTCCAGGGAATAGGTCAGAATGACGAGATGGTGACACACGGTTTCTGCTACCGTCGTGTGGTTGGGCAAACGCCTCCCCAGTCCCCGTCCTCCTTCCCACATGCCCTCACGTCCTCACTCACTGTATGTCTGTCGAACGCCATCTCTTGCCACTCACAACCCGTAGAGCGCACACTCCCTGACCCAACATAACAAGCCGCAGAATGGGAACACCACGGCTTGCCACCATTATAGTGGAACGAAATAACCATGATGAACTTGGTCCGAATCTTATAGATGAGATGGTAGTATAGAAAATAAAATACACTGCAACCTAGTCAATACCAGATCAATATCAAAACACACAACAGAAATATATGAATTGCTAAGCGATGGAGGGACAGACTTGCTATGGCTTCCTCACCAAAACCTGGCTAATTCAAAACTTCGAGCTAACAGCACACGATTCCCTACCCAACAACTTCAAACTTAAACAAGCCAACCGAGATGGAAAAAGGAGTCAGAGGTCTCGCCGTTGCATACAAGGACCAGATAACGATGTTAATGTTAAAGGATATTTGTACTGCGCACTATCATCACCGAAGTGGTCCCCTGGCGCTCTGACGGCTCTGAAAAAAGCGGGGGGCGGGTGAGTTAGTGGGAATAAGCTGGCAAAGTGCAAGAGTGCAGTGATGTGCTGTTGGCGGCCTCAACCGGAATTCCGTTGGCTAGGCATGGGATGTTTTCCGGTAAGTAGCCGTCGTGTGCTGTTGTGCGAGTCTATGTGTGGTTTGTTTTGTTATTGCAGTGTAGTGAAGTTTGTGCAGATTGATTTGTTATAGGCTTGTGGTTGTGTTTGGTTAGAGTTTGAGAGGTATATGCAGAGGGGTGAAATTGTTAGTGGATTGGTTAATTGGCCAAATGCTAACAATCACAATTCTATCTAAGTGTGGCATATGCTGACATTTTAAACCTATCCTAGATACGATGCCGGCTAGTGTTTACGATTACGTCTAGATGCAATGCCGGCTAATGTTCATGATTACGTCTAGGTGTGGCACATGCTAACATTCACAATTCCATATAAGTGTGGTGTGTGCTAATAATCACACTTCCATCTAAGTGTGGCATATGCTAATGATCACAATTTCATCTGAGTGTGGCACATGCTGACCTTCACAATCCCTTCTAGTTGCGACGCCAGCTAATGTTCATGGCTAGTGCTAGCATGTGGCACATGCTAACACTCACAATCCTATCTAGGTGCGACGCAGGCTAAAGTTAAGAATTCCATCTAAGTTTGGTGTATGCTAACATTGACATTTCTATCTAGATGCGACGTGGGCGCTAGAGTTAAGAATTCCGTCTAAGTGTGGCACATGCTAACCTTCACATTTTCATCTAAGTGTGGCGTGTGCTAGTAATCATACTTCCATCTAAGTGTGGCATATGCTAATAATCACAATCACAAGATGTGGCACAGGCTACGGTTAAGCATTGAGGTTCAGCATTCCATCTAAGTCTATCTAGGTGTGGTGCATGCTAACATTCACATTTCTATCTAGATGTGATGCAGGCTAAAGTTATGAATTCCATCTAAGTGTGGCACATGCTAACATTCACATTTCTATCTAGATGTGGCGCAGGCTAAGGTTAAGAATTCCATCTAAGTGTGGCACATGCTAACATTCACTATCTTATGGCGGTGTGGCGCAGGCTACGGTTAAGCATTGAGGTTCTGCATTCCATCTAAGTCCATCTAGGTGTGGCACATGCTAACATTCACAATCCCTTCTAGATGTGGTGTAGGCTAAAGTTAAGAATTCCATCCAAGTGTGGCACATGATTCACAATCCTATCTAGATGTGGTCTAGGCTAAAGTTAAGAATTCCATCTGACTGTCGCACATGCTAACATTCACAATCCTACCTAGGTGTGATGCAGGCCAATCTTCACAGTTCTCTCTAGGTGTGGCACTAGTTCAACATTGGCAAGTAAGTTTGTGTGAGGTGCAATGCTACATTTACAGTCCAGTTGTGAGTAAATTTAGGCTGGTGGTCGCAAATCTAAGTATGCATGGTGTAGGTCTATGGCAGTGTATCATTATGGAAAGGTAAGGTAGAGTGGCAGGGGCTTTCTGGAGTAGAGTAATTGCTCTACACCCCACCCATGCCACACTTACAGTTTTTGTTGGTGTCTGTTGACTTCTTTGGTTTCCCCTGTGGACACCTGCAGACACATCTTGGAGCTGCCAATGTAGGAACCGCCCTTTGCCTTGGGGCCCATAGCCAAAGGGGCTGCCGGGCAGAGGGCTGCCCAGGGAAACTGAGTTTTGAGTATTCGACTGGCCAATCAGGGTCACGCTTGGGGCTGGGAGGCGAGCAGAGGGGGGGGATGTGGCTGGCATGAGAAAGCTGCGGCGAGTAGGGCCGGTTCCTGGGCAGTGCAAGTCATTTTGGTGGCAAATAGTAGGCTCTGGAGGGCCGCATCGCATGGGCATTCTCACTCACCTGAACAACAGTTCACCTCGGAACGCCGCAATGTTAATGGCATGGTCCCACAGTGTAGCTGCTTGTCTCCAGCAATGGAAGCCTGAGTAGCCAATCACGGGTGGAGGGCAGGCAGGGAGGCAGGCGGAGGGAGGGGAAGAGGAAGAGAAGGAGTCGGGGAAGGAAGCAACACGCAGAGGGCTGGGGCACATGGAGACACAGCCCAAAATGATAATAAGGCCCAGATGGGGCAGGGGATGCACAACAGCTCACCTGGGAATGCCGTGATGTTAATGGCATTTTCCCACGGTTTAGCTGCTTGCCTCCAGCAGTGGAAGCCCAAGTTGCCAATCATGGGTGGAGGGTGAGAGGGGGAGGCGGGCAGAGAGAGGAGAAGAGGAGCAGAATGAGTCGGGGAAGGAAGCAGCACGCAGAGGTCTGGGGGCACATAGAGACACGGGCCAAAAGTATAATAAGGCCCAGATGGGGCAGGGGATGCACAACCGCTCACCTGGGAACGCCGCAATGTTAATGGCGTTGTCCCACGGTGTAGCTGCTTCCCTCCAGCAGTGGGAGCCAGAGTATCCAATCACGGGTGGAGGGCGGGCGGGGAGGCGGTCGGAGGGAGGGGAAGAGGAAGAGAAGGAGTCAGGGAAAGGAAGCAGCACGCAGGGGCATGGGGGCACATAGACACGGCCCAAAATGATAATAAGGCCCAGATGGGGCAGGGGATGCACAACAGCTCACTTGGGAACGCTGCGATGTTAATGGTGTTGTCCCACGGTGTAGCTGTTTGCCTCCAGCAGTGGGAGCTCGAGTAGCCAATCACGGGTGGAGGGCGGGCGGGGAGGGAGGGGAAGAGGAAGAGAAAGCATCGGGGAAGGAAGCAGGACGCAGGGGCCTGGGGGCACATGGAGACACAGCCCAAAATGATAATAAGGCCCAGATGGGGCAGGGGATGCACAACAACACACCTGATGCCACAATGTTAATGGCGTTGTCCCACGGTGTAGCTACATGCCTCCAGTAGTGGGAGCACGAGTAGCCAATCACAGGTGGAGGGCGGGCGGGGAGGCGGACGGAGGGAGAGGAAGAGGAAGAGGAAGAAGAAGAGAAAGAGTCGGGGAAGGAAGCAGCATGCGGGGGCCTGGGGGCACATGGAGACACGGGCCAAAATGATAATAAGGCCCAGATGGAGCAGGGGATGCACAACAGCTCACTTGGGAACGCTGCAATGTTAATGGCATTCTCCCACAGTGTAGCTGCTTGCCTCCAGCAGTGGAAGCCCGGTTAACCAATCACGGGTGGAGGGCGGGTGGGGAGGCGGGTGGAGGGAGGGGAAGAGGAAGAGAAGGAGTCGGGGAAGGAAGCAGAACGCGGGGTCCTGGGGGCACATAGAGACACGGCCCAACATGATAATAAGGCCCAGATGGGGCAGGGGATGCACAACAGCTCACCTGGGAACGCTGCGATGTTAACAACAGAATCACCACTAAATATCCTAAACTGCGAATTACTCCTCCTGCACATAGCCTTAGATCATCAAACCAACCTATCTTTCCTACTTGTCTACAGGCCACCAACATAGAACCCTACTTTCACAGACACATTTAGGGACGCCATCACCAACATCACCGTTAGACATGACCACCTCATCATACAGGGAGATTTCAACATTTGGGTCTGAAGAAGAAAAGAATTCACCAAAATCTGTAACAAACCAACTAGCAACGATGCATCTACAACAATTGGTGAAAGGAGCGACACACACACAGCAAGCAACACCCACCATAGAAGGTCTCCAACTCCACATTTTAACCAAGTTTGACCCTTTGCCTGTAAAAGGAAAATATATTATTGTTGGAAGGGATTTTATTCCTCAATTAGAACCGTTAAGGCTGCTGAATGGTCAATTGGATGACCGAGATATTGCCTGGGATATCCCATCTTTGGTGGCAGCCCCCGCCCCCCCCTGGACCCGCCACTAGAACCCACCGTTTGGCAGTAGTGTCTATGTGTATCCTGTTAAATTTGTGCCTGAGGGCTTGTAACAGGAGATCAGCCAGCACAGTTCACTTTTAATGAGGCAGATGGACACTCCCATACACTATTATCCCTGGGCACGACCACCACATATAATAATAGTGTACTGGAAAGAAATACTGAGCCTTATCAGGGACATAACAGGTGCGGACCTGCCGTGGTCCCCAAAAATCATATTGCTGGGTGCAGTGGCAGAAGGGACATATGCGGCGTCGGGGAACAGAGCGGCCCTCATAACCCACCTACTAGTCGCAGCAAGAATGACAGTGGCCCTAAGATGGAAGGCAGTGGAAGGCTCTACAGCCCCATGGTGATGGGTGAAAGTATGGGTAGTCATGGCAATGGAGAACATTTGCGCCACAAAATCAGGGACATACTTGAAATTCTTGGCCATATGGGAACCCCTTCAGGACTATGTGGGGGAGAGGGAGATGCAATATTTGAAACCCCAGACTCTCAGAAACATTCACATCAGATAAAGATGGCAGAAGCTACGATTGTGGGGTAGGCTCATAGAACTGTTCTGGTTACAAACCATGGTTTTAATTGGTTCGAACAATAATGGAAAGGGGAGTGGGGAGGGTGGGTGAGGGTGGGACGGGGAAAGTATGAAGACAATACTTGATTTGACAACAAGGTTCAAGAGTGTTGAATAGGGGGTTCACAAGGATAACAATGTTCGTAACATATGTTGTAATTAAAGACCGATATTGTTTTAATGAAAATGAAAATAAAGTTGGGTAACAAAAAAAAAGAATGAGGCTCGAAGGAACTGTTCATAAAGAAGCAACTTTAACTGTTTTTCATTTCATGCCTTATTAAATCCTTGAGATTCTTTGGGACTGATCAACACACATCTGATCAGGGGCTTCAGCCCTCAGGTGGAGGTGGAGTTTGTTCTTCTCTAACTCAGCCTAGTTGTGAAAGAGGCTAAGGATATCATGACAGGGTGATATTTGGTGCTGTTGGAACACTGAGTACACCCCAAGCCACAACGGAAGAGCAAAGCTGAACCAGCTACATCTCCAACAAATGCCTCATACAGGACTAGTGAAGGAGCTTTAATGAAATCTAACCTCACAAAATGCCTGGAATTCTTTCAAGAGCAGCTGATACACTCCTTTCAAGATCAATTTAAGCAATTGACAGCCAAGTTGAAAAGATTAATGGCAGAAATACATATGAATGTCCGAAAGATGGAGAGGAGGATGCATGTTACAGTGAAGGTGAATCAGTAAATAATCAACAAAAATGACTCCAGGGATACTCATTTGAAGGAGATACTGCTCATCACCCGAATATACAGCTTCCCTTTAATGAGCTAGAAAAAGGTTCCAGGAGAAAGTATATTACCATTAAAAAACTTAAAGAAGGTCTTGACGGAACCACCACCACTAAATATGTCCAACAGTTCAACAGATCCGGGAATCAAGCCAAAGGACATTGTGACGAAATCGTCATATCAAGTTCAAGAAAGAAAGAAACCACCATTGTGTTATGAAAACTTGGAACTCTAACTATACCAAGACCTAGCACAGGGCAGTATTATAAAATGGAGGGAACTACCGTCGATCACTAGAGATTAAACAAAGACTGCATGCATTGTAAATGCTGTTCCCCTTTGCTTTCCAATTAATCTCGGAACATTGCACTTAAAAATGACTTCCGAAAAGAAGGATGGGACATTCTTCATCTTGACTAGAGGGCTGCAGTGTGATGTAAAGACCTGCCTCAACTGGTCCAGACAAGTAAAGGGTAAATTGGGAGACTTAATCACACCTGAAATGTTGGTAAAGGACCGAGGGATGTTTCTCACTAAGAGAGGAAGCAAATTTCTTTCTATTTTCTAGGTCTGAATCTGTGGGTCAACTTTGCCATTTGAAAATGTTTTCACATGGGACTTGTTTTTACTGTGGTCTTTTTCAGGCAGAAATTGATAGACGGGATCCCTGATGTGTCGGTCCCACGGACAAGGCTGTAATTCCACTTGTGGGCGCACTCAGTGCAATTTGGTACAATAATGGTTTGTTTTATGGTGTTCTTTTTTCTTTTTCCTTTGCTCTGATAAAATGTTTTTTTTTATTGCTATACTTCAGAATTTAGTGGAGGTGTCCAGACATAGGTCTCCAGGTGACGTCTTAGCTGAGTTTATCCAAGATCAAAGCTTATGAAGCCGGTAGGAGGACTAAAGGTATCCCTCAGAACGCCACAGCTAGGTTGGGGAGTGCCCTTTGTTCGCTTTCCTTATAAACATATCAACATATTTCATGGCTAAGATTCTGTTACACATTATCAGCGTTGGTCATGGTGGCAAAGAAGGAGATTAGGAAGAACGGCACATAACGTTATAATGCAGGCTCCCAAAGCGACGGTCCCTTGTGAGGAAGACCACGGTCTAGTTGTTCCAGGCACATCTTACGTTCCTGCGTCTACTCACGTGACTCCTGATAAGGAAGGAAGTGTTACTAGCATACGCGTCGCTACTATTCATACCGACGCTCTGTAAATTTGCCGCTAGGATTCCTCCTTCTGATATTGCTAACTTGCATTCTCCTCTGATATCTAAACTTCCATCTTTTCTTTCCGCCTCTCATACCCACAGGCTTATTCTCAGGCCGTATCCCGTCTCCACCATAGGTTTCAAGTTAGGAGTTTCGCCCGTGTCTGTAAGTTCCATTAAACTTAGTGTCCTCTTTAGCCCATTCAATCCTCCCATTGCTAACATTCATTCCCTTACTTATCCGTTCACTCAACACCACAGTTCTAAGACTTCCAGCCATCCTGAGACTCCCAAGAACGTCCTCATCCCATTGAGGATCACATTCTGAATAGCACGTACGTTTCCCTTCCAAAACCGTAGTACTCTCTTTTTCTCTCACTCCTTCCTACCTGGCATTTACCTGTTCTATCTTGTTCCCCGGAAAGGTTTCCAATCCTCTTTGCACTCCAGCTCGCCTAGAGGGACCGTCCAAGCTGCTACCCTCCGTTCCGAAGAGCCACCGCGATTCAGGGTTTTATTCCCCAGGAGGGTTTCCCTGGGGATTCTGCCTCCCTCCTCTCTGATATTCAATCCGGGGAGTGAGAGAGCAGGACTCCCACGGTGGATTCCTCAATCTCTGCCTGTTGCCTCCGGTGCAAGTCTCTGTCTGCCCAGGTTAGTGAAAATGTAAGTCTTTGATTCTATACCAGATAACAGATTCCAGCCCTAAAAATCAAAGGCATAAGCATTATTTGTGAAATAAACCTCTAGCGGTTGTTGGTCTTCTGGAGACTCGCCTTCTGAAGAAGGATCAGTCTAAATGTATGCAGAGAACATACCAACAAATGTGTCATGCTTTCACCAACACCAAGACATGTGGAGTATCTATAGCCTTTCCTAAAGATAAACTTTTTGTGTTAGCTGACTAACAGTCTGGCAAACACAGAAGGTATATTATGATTAAGGATCATTGGGGAGGCATGATGTTTACAGTGGCCAATGTGTGTGCCACTAACATGATACAGGAGATATTATTTTGCTTTAATGAAGGCAAAATTGTTCTCTTTGGAGATGTTAATCTTGTGTGGAACCCTTTATAGATCTCACCAATTTACCTACACAATACAACACAGCTTCCAAAAGGCTAAAGGGGAAATTTTGTGAGGTGGGTTTACTTGATATATGGCAAAATATTGATATCTCTTTTTGTCTCAAATGTTCACCTCTCCCACTCAAAAACTGATTAAATATTTGTTGGCAGCCCTATCTTTGAATTGTGCCAGGGAATCCCATATTGGCCAAATCACTACATTTGAACACACTCCAGTGTTCCTCCCTCTGAATCGATCTGATGTATTTGAAGGATGGGGAGTAGCCTGATTAGCCAAACTGTCTCTCAACAAGTATGGGGCACTCAAATCTGAACAGAAATCTAACCTGTCCCTACAAGTTCTGCAGAAGCTGAGAGTAGCAAAGGGCCACTTAGACTTGCTCTACACAAAGAGAGATGAACATTTTCTTCTATTTACCCATCAAACGTTCTATGTCAATTCTAAATGGGCAACCAGAATGATAACTTATAAATTGAGAGGGCATTTGAGAGCCACACAACACACAAGGCATTTGAGAGTCCCATGGAGTGATTCTTTACCAATGCAAAGAAATGGTTAATTACTATAGAGATCTCCTTTCTTCCACCCCAGGAAGATCTTCAAGTAAACTACTAAAAGGAGGTAGATCGTCCTCTAGTGGCACCTCATCAGAGGGATCCTTTGGCCTCCCTGATCTCCACAAATGAAATTCCGACTGCAATTAGGCCACTTAAATTCGATAAACCTCACGGTTTGGTTTGGTTAGATTCACTGGGATTTTGTAGAATAACCTTTTCTCAATATTGGCCCCAAGTTGATCTCACTCTTCAATTAATGTAGGTGTATGGGCTTACTTGCAGAAACTATGGCTGAATTCAATATTACACTAAAAGCTAATCTGAAGAAGGACCCAAAAGGATGTGCTCTGTATAGGCCTATTTCCCTGATTAATGTAGATGCTAAGCTAAATGTTATGTTATTGTGATTTATACCGCACGTCGTTGCCATTTTCATGGTCTTCAGGCACTCTGGAGGATCTGAAAACCAGGTTGGGAAAGCTTAGCTAGTGGGATTGAGAGGAAAAAGTGCAAGAGAGCTGTGATGTGCTGTTGGTAGCTTTAGTCCGGAAAAAAAAAGTCACTCTGTGCTGGTTTATTTTTTAGTTTGTTTTCACCTAATTTGTGCTCGTCCCCCCCCCCCCCCGCGTGGTTCCCTTCACTGATATCAGTATTTTAGTGCTCCATTGACAGTTTGATTTCTTGTTTGTCAGCACCCTCATGCCTAAGGGTCCATTGTTGTGCTATACAAATGACTAAAAGTAAAGCAAAAAGTAAGTAAAGTTGGTCGATGTAATGTGGTGTTTGATTAATGAGTGTGTATGGGGTGTTGGTTTGTTTTTAGTTGGTTGACCTTATGTGCTGTTTGGTGTATGAGTGTGTATGGGGTGCTGGTTTGATTTTAGTTAGTTGACATTACATGGTGTTTGGTGCATGAGTGTGTATGGTGTGATTTGTGTGTGATTGGTTTAGTTTCCTGTTGGGTGTTGTTTGCAGTTGGTATTTTTGTTTTTGTTTTACATCAGATGTATATGTCTGATCTATTCAGTGTTTGAGGGCGAGTATGCAGAGTATTACATCGTTTTAGAAGGGTTAGTGGGCAGTCCTCTGAGTCCTTTTGTGCAGGTTATGTTGATCTGAAGAGTTACTATTATTCTATGGTGATATGCGTTAGGATGCTTTGTTTCTTTGCAGTGGCAAAGTCAGGGGAGAGGCGGGGGGGCACCCCCTTCGTCTCCCCTGGTGCCAATTGCGCCCCCCAGCCTCCCACTGGTGCCCTATTAGCCACCCCACCCCCGGCATCAAAAGCTGCCTCTGCTGCTGTTTCTTTGGGTGGCCCTGTTTCGGGCAATCAAGTTTTCAGTGTTTCTATCGTGCTGTGTTGGTTGTTTCTATGATATTTCTTATTTAGCTTTGTGAGTTAAAGAGACATGTTTTTAGCAGTTTTCTGAACTTTCGGTGATCTTCTGTTTGTATTTCCTTTGGAGTGAGTTCCGCTATGCAGGGTAATGCTGAACGTATGCTTTGTGTATTGCTGAATGTATGCTTTGAGTGATTTTTTGGTTCAAGGCAAATGTCATTGCTGGATTTTAATGTTTGTTTTTCTTTGTAGATTTCTTCCTGTATGAATTCAGCTCATTGGACGTCGATTGCTCTGTGTGTTAATAAGAGCGTTTTAAAGAAAATGCATTTTTTGACCGGTCGCCAATGTAGTGTTCTTAGTGCTGGTGTGATATATTTTCTCTTAGTGAGCCTTAGAAGTAATCTTGCTGCTGCGTACTGTATTCAGTGTAGTTTTTTCAAAAGGTGTTCTCGCATTCTGAGGTAGATGCTGTTGGCATAGTCTATTCTTGACATTGCGAGAGAAATGCCAGTGAGTGTTCTGTGTGGGAAGGTGAAGAAGTGGAGTATCTTCTTGATTGTGTGTAGGTAGAAGAAGCATTTCTTTACTACATCGTTGACTTGCGGTATGTGTGTTAGTTCATTGTCCATTAATATTCTGAGACTTTTGACCACTTTAGATGGTTCTAATGGTTTTCCAATTCTGTGGCTCATGGAATGTATGTGGTGATGATTCAATGGTCATTGGGCACCATCACAATTTCTGTTTTCTCCGGGTTGAGTTTAAGGCTGTTGGTACTCATCCAATGGTTTATTTCTGTGAGGCAGTTCACAAGGGTTGGGTTTTGTTCTTCGCTAGTGTTGATTTTGTAGAGTATTTTTGTGGCATCTGTGTAGTTGTAGCAGATGAGACTGTGTCTTTTGATGAGGGGGGTATTGTAGATGTTGAATACTAGTGGTGAGTGCAATAAGTCTTGCAGGACTCCACATGTTACTTTGGAGGGTGTTGATTCGAATGGTATTATCCAAGTCATTTCTGTTCTTGATATCATGAAGGATTTTAGCCAGAGTAGCGCAGATTTGTAGTGTTCCTTCAAGTGAGCTATGTCCCCATTACCTTCAGTAATATTCAGCGCTTTGGATTTTGAGTAATTTATTGTGAATCCTGATGTTTTCCCAAATTTCGGCAATTCTTTGATTATCCTGGGTAGTGTGTGTTTTGAGTCTGCCATGTAGAGCATAATGTTGTCTGCATAGAGGGCTATCTTATTTTGGAGCTCCCTGGTACGCACCCCTTTGAATCCCGGGTCTTCCCTTATTCTGCAGGCAAATGGTTCCATTGCCATGGCAAATATAAGTGGGGAGAGAGGGCACCCCAGCCGAGTACCTCTTTGGATGTTAATTCTTTCTGAGGTGTGGCCATTCACTATAAGTTGCATAGATGGATGCTGGTAGTTTGTTAAAACCATCTTGGTGAATGTCGGCCCACAACCGAAGCCCTCCAGTACCAACCTTAGATACCCCCAGTCTATGCTATCGAACGCCCGTGTGGCGTCTAGCGCGGCGTTCGAGAATTTCTGTTCCCCCTGACCCACCCATCTATGATGTTAATTACTCGCCTGACATTATCCTGTGTGTGTCTCCCCCTTACGAATCCTGCCTGGTCTTAATGTATTATCTCGGGCAGTACTGCCGCCAACCGATTCGCCAGTATTTTTGCATATAATTTTGCGTCTGTATTGAGGAGGGCTATGGGCCGGTAACTGGTGCATTCTACTGGGTCTTTCCCAGGCTTTAGGGGTAATATCGTAATCAAGTGTCCCATGTCCTTTGAGACTGCTCCCCTGTCCCTGATTAAATAAAAAAGACGAGTGAGGGGGGTAGCCAATTGTGCCCGGAACATTTTGTAGAACACATTTCCTAGGCCATCTGGGCCAGGTGCCTTTCCCTTGGGTAGCGCTGCTATCGCATCGCATACTTCCTGCATTGTGATTAGGTCCCCCAAGTTTTCTTTGTGTTGTTCCGATATCTGTGGGAGTTTAATAGCCGACAAATAAGACACTTGCCCTGCTGCATTCAGATTCTCGTTAGTCAGGAGTTTTTTGTGAAAGTGGACCATTGTTTCTAGTTTCTCTTTGTCTCCCGTTTGCAGTTCCCCACTACTATTTCTTAACCGGATAATATGGTTGCGCGCCTTCTGTTTGCGTAGTTTGGCTGCTAGAAATGTGCTCGTCCTCCCCCCATGTATATAATATGATTGTTTAATGTTTAGCAGTATTTGCGCAGTTCTGTCTGCAGTGTGGTTTTCTAGTTTGGCTCTGGCCTTTTTAAGTTCCCGCCAGGTCCTTGGCGTCGGACGGGACTTATGGAGCTTCTCAGCATTCCCTACCTCTTCCTCTAATTTACGTGTTATAAGGGCCTTCCCCCTGTAATATTGTGTTGCTTGTGCTATGAATTCCCCTCTGATTACTGCCTTCCCCGCATCCCACACCACCCTCCAGTCCACCTCTCCATTGTCGTTTTCCTTGAAATAGTCCCTTATGACTTCTTCCATGTGTGCCCTAAGTGCGATATCCCTCAGGATTGTTTCATTTAGCCTCCATTGGGGTTGGGGTCTATTTATTGTCCCCTGTAGTTCTATGCAGGTCACTACTGGGGCCTGATCTGAGAGATACTGAACACCAATTTCTATTTTTTTGACAGAGAGGATTAATGTAGAGGACACTAGAATCATGTCTATTCTAGAGTAACCTTTGTGCACTGCTGAGTAGTGTGTGTATTCTCGGATTTCTGGGTGGAAAAACCGCCACGTTTCTATCACCTCCAAGTCTCTGAAGAGTTTTCCAAGGGCCTTTCTGTTTCGCTGATCTGCTGCCGTCGGGGGGGGGGGGGGGGTTATCTAATTGTGGGTCCATCGGGCAGTTAAAATCCCCACCTATTATCACTCGGCCCTCACACCATCCTCCCACTTTCTGGAGTAATTTTGAGATGTATTGGTCCTGTTTTTCGTTGGGGACATAGACTGCTAGAATAGTATACAATTGGCCATTGACAGTACCCTTTACCCCCAGGTATCTACCTTCCTGATCCTTCATTGTTTGCTGTTTGTGGAAGCCTAAGTCTCTGCTGCATACAATTGCCACCCCTTTTGTTTTTGTCTGGCTTGAGGCGAAAAACTGAAGAGGGAATGTTCTGCTCTGCATCCTCTTTTCATCTTTCTGGAGCAGGTGTGTCTCCTGTAGAATCGCTATCTTTGATTGCATAGCTTCCAATCTACCCAAGATCGAACGCCTTTTAGCGGGGGAGTTTAGCCCCTGGACAT
Source organism: Ambystoma mexicanum (assembly GCF_040938575.1). Lineage (NCBI taxonomy): Eukaryota > Metazoa > Chordata > Amphibia > Caudata > Ambystomatidae > Ambystoma > Ambystoma mexicanum. The sequence continues at coordinate 543,802,326 of NC_090932.1, forward strand.
TAATCGAGACAATGTTCACTTCCTCCATTACTCCCTGAGTGAGGATTATCTGCCTGTCGGACCCCATATTCTGTTTGCTATAGCTTTCTCTGTTTTGCTTTCATTTTACACATTTGTGGGGATGGCTCACCTTTCTTCACGGTTTTTAGGTTCTTTGCTTTTCTGTCCTTCATTCTTTTTCCCCCCCTTACCCACCACCTTCTCTTTCCCCAAACCTGGGAGTGCTTGAGGCCTGGGCTCCCTAGGGGCCCCCCGCTGGTCCCAACGGGCTTAGAGCCTCGAACTCTTCCCCAGTTCATTATAGTCAGGAGTTGTATTACCTGATCCTGCTTCCAAGATGTATGACCTCCTACCTCCGTGCAGGCGCTTCTATTCAGCCGTGCGGTTTCTCACATTTTGGTAGCACTTCACTCGTTATTCGCGTGACGGGCCAAGTTCGGATCTGTTGGGTCTCTCCGTTCCCGGTCGTGTGTTGGCTGCGAGCTTCCAGTTCTTCCTTTCCTCCCTCGTCTTTGCTTTCTCTCCGTTGACCATTCCCATGGTTTACTGAGCGGGCCAGTCATGTTATGTCGGATGCGCACGGGCGCTTCTGGTTGCTCATCCTCCAGGTGCAGCAGAGCCAAACCCTCTGCGCAGTTCCCTATCCTCCTCTGTTTTCCTTCAGATGTGAACGACAGGCCAAACGGGTGCGTCCATTTATATCGGATTTGCTGTGCTTGAAGGGCCTTCGTAACAGTTTGCATTAGCCTTGTTTTGTGGAGAGTGATCCGGGCGAAGTCTTGATATAACTGTATGCGGGACCCATTAATCGTAAGGTCTCCGTTTGTTCTTGCCACGCATAGCACCTCCTCTTTCAGGCCATACGATGTCATTGCTATCAGGACATCTCTGGGCCTTGACCCTGGTTCATTGCGTATTGGGCCCACGCAGTGTATCCTGTCGAAGCCGATTGTCTCTGGTTGGATATCTGCTAGCAGGCTGCTGAAGCAAAGTTGCATGGTTTCTTTCAGATCCTTGTCCTGCACCGATTCTACCAGGCCTTTGACCCTAATATTGGATCTCCTTGAACGATTTTCCAGATCCTCCGCCTGGAGTTCTAGGTTGTTTGTTGCAGTTGCCAGCTGATTAGTTTCTTCTGTGACGTTTGAGAGGCCACTTTCAACTATGTCCACTCTTTCTCCCATCTCCGCCATGTCTTTGTTGACCGCCTGTGGAGATGATTTCAGGTCCTCCCTCAATTGTTCCATTTGACTATGGAAGGCTTTGGTTATTCTGGCCTCCATTCCTTTCAAGCAGTTCAAGAGTTCATCTTTGTCGGTTGCCATTATGCTAGTTGGGGGGTCCTTTATTTCAGGAGTCGGCACCGGTGGAGGGGATGGCAATTCTGTGTGTGTTTTGCGCCTCTGCCTCCAGCGCTTCTCTAGTTGCCCTTCCTGGGGTCTCGCTGGGGTTCTTGCTCTGATTGGGCCCGTTTTGGATTTGGTGCCTGGCATCTGAGTTGCTCTGGCCACTTTCGGCGGGCGTGATACCTTGTGTGGAGTGTATGTTGCTATTGTTGCCAATGTCCTTTTGGGTTTGGCTTGAGTAGTCGGGCTATCGTATGTCCGCAGATCACAGATCTAGTCCCCCATTTGGAGTGGGTTCCTCTCTTCTCAAGCAAGTGTGGGAGACAGGGTCCCGCGTGCGGCCCCAGTGTAGAGGTGGACGTCCAACAATGGAGCCGGCAGTGATTTCAGCCTTGGGAGACCCTTTAAATGGACTGTTTGTACCCCGCCTAGGGGGCCCACTCAGTTTTCAGGATGTCGTGGGGGAGGGTGGCCTATCCCCGTGCTTCCGTCGGCGTTCTTGAGTCGACGTTCTCTCCGCTGGGGGCACCCCAATGCTATCTCAGGCCCGGCGCTCCCACTACCTCTCAGCCGGCCTAGTGCTTCATATGGCCCGTTCTCCCCGTGCTTGTCGTGGTCGGGGAGAGAGGGGGCACTCAGCACCGAATCTCAGGCCCCCCGCTCCAGAGTCTCAACGGAGCTCCGCTCAAGCCCCCTCCCCGATGGAGGTCCACTATCCATCAGGGATGCTGCCGATCGCCTCAATGCACTCCTCAGGGCTGCCCCGCTACTCCGTTGGTCTGCTGGAGGGCCCCGCTCCTGGGTCGTCCCCCCCCCCGTGGCCCGGGTCTCACTTAGCACCTGGGATAGTGCAGGATGGGTGCTTCCGCTGCTGCCTGGTGTCGTCCGGGCTGATCCTGAGCCGCTCCTCCTCCACGTTGCCGCTCTCCCTCGGGTGTGCGTATGGTTCCCTGAGATGGGTCCTGGGCTCCTCCGCGAGCCGGGGGAGCCCCGCACCGCAGGAGGCCTCTGGCAACTACAATTCTGAGCCCAGTAAGTCAGCTGGCTATCAGATGCGTCGGTTCCCTGTGCGTCTGTGGGGGGGCTCGGGCAACTGCAGCGCTATGTCTCCTTCCCCCCACCACGTGGCTCTTCCGACCATTGGGCGCTTCCCTGGTGCCTTGGTGCCTGTCTGTGTCCCCCCTGGGCCCTTCGTTTCGCTGGCAATCGCTGCTGGTACCTTTATTACTGCTACAGCCCGTGCTCTGTTGGGTGGGAAATCCTCGGCTCCCAACGATCTTGCTGTCTCTGGGCTGGACCACCGCCGGCACACGGGTGCGCCGCCCCGCACTGCTGCTGTATCCTAGGGGGCTGGGCCGGTGCCCCCGGTCGTGTGTTAGCCGCGACCCGGGAGCCAAGCAGCACCCCGCCCAAGTGTTGCTGGCCGCCAGCAGTCATCACTCTGGAGCCCCGCACCGCACCTCCCCCGGCGACCCCCGTTGGGTTGCCGCGAGGGACGTAGGCTCCGCTACACACCGGGCCCGTCTTCAGATCCACACCTCCCAAACGTTCGATCTGGCTTGTGTTGTGCTCCCCGGCTGCACAAGTTCGGATTTCCTGCCTCACGCTGCAGTCTTGTCCTAGGGGCTGGGCAGTACCTCCATACGGGTGTTAACGGTCACTGGCTGTCGTTACTCCGTAGTCCCGCGCTTTCTTCTGCAGCCTCTGTGGGATTGCTGCAAGGGCCGTGAGATCCGCCACACACCGTCCACAGACCCACAGCTCACGGGCGTACGATCCGGATCATGCTGTGCTTTCCAGCTGCACTATTTTGTGTGGCTGTAAGGTTACATGCGCTGCGATTTCTCCTTTTTATGTTCGCCTGCACGGAGGACCCGAGGTGCACGTCCTCACGGTCCGGCTGTCATCTTGGAATCGCCTCGAGCCTCATTCTTATATTCAGTCAGGTAATCAACATTCAATGGAGAGAGAAACAATGGGCTTTGGTGCACCTTCTCTTTGTTATTCATCTGAGATGATGGCCACCACGGTTGGGGAGGGACAAGATGACAACTGCTCCAAAATCACCAAATTTCATTTAATCTAGGCAGCGACCCCACCTATGTCTATGGCAAGCTTGAGGTGACAGGGCCAGGGATGTGACCCTGTCAAAAGGCGGTAGGGTAAGAGGAACCCTGGTTCCTGAACCCCCAGAATGCTTGAATATATGCAGGGATATTGAGAATCTTCGGAAGGTGTCATACTAGCTCCACAAGTCCACATTGAAAGAGGCCATGCAAATGGATAATGCATAGCAGCGAGCTATGTCCCAGTGAGAAACCTCTATGGGTGCTAGTCAGCCCATTTAGGTGAAATCCCTGCCCTAGGGGAAAGAAAGGAAGCATTCATGTGTCTATTTTGCCCTTTATAAGAAGAAGACAGATTTCCCCACCCAAGAGGACCGAGTCAGACCTTGTCTAGTTCCTTTTTTTTCGGAGATGGGAATCTGCTGTTATGCCTATGGGAAATATGGCCACATCGCTGGGTTCGCCTCAAACAATGAAAAGATGAGCCCTTGGAGATAGGGCTGCTACAACCAGAGCCCAAAGAAGATTACCCTCCAGATGTAGACCTGGAGCAGGAGGTAGAATCGAGCGAGACAGGGTACCTCCCTGATCTGTTCTCTGAAAAACAAGAACCACCAGAGGTAGCAACATAGGGAGTCTATTGCATAGAAGAAGGAGCCAGTAGGTTTCACATTCCAGTAACCAAGGTAGAAAAACCCTAGCATTGGTAGACTCTGGAAGCCGACACACTGCCATTCGAGCTGATCTAATCACCAAGGACGAACTTGGTCCTGGTGCCCACCCTTGGTCTCAATGTGTAAACAGAGGTTCTGTCCTCTATCCCCAGGTACAGGCGTGGATAGGCATCATTGGGAGACACCACAGTGATGCCAGGCAAACTGGAGGAGGTGTTAATTGGCACAGATTTCCTTTTCCCCTTTTGAAGCTGTGCCTAGACTCCTTTAACCCCAGTCTTATAGTGGATGTAGAAAGTTCCCTTCGACAGGTAAAACAGATCCAATGTTTGAAACAAGGAATTTGTAGGGGGCAAGGCGACGTATTGGAAAGAGTCGATGTGACAGGATCAGCAATGTAACCCTGTCAAAAGGAGGGGGGTTAAGAGGGAATCAAGTGTCTAACAACCCACAGTGCTTGAACATGTGCAGGAAGTTGGCACCACTGTCCCTGTGGCAATAAATACCTGCCTCTGTCCTTTCCAGGTCTCTTTTCCTCCTCTTTCAGAACCACAACTCCCAGAATGCACATTGGCACCACTAGGAAAATTCAGATAGGAAGCAGGAGAATGGAATTGGGACCAGAAATGGAATGGACCGGTATGTTCCCAGCCCAAAAGGAATGAGACACCCAACACCCAAACAACCCAAAACAGATGCCATGGTAATGGTGAGACAACATAGAATGGATCGAGAGTTAAAAGAGACTGCATGGGAGCAGACGAAATACAGAAATCATCCCCAACCACAGTGGGAAAAGACAATCATCAGCACAGAAACGAGAAAAGAACCACATGGAAAACGAACAGGCAGCGCACATGGCTGCCACCACACAAATGGTAATTGAAAAGTCGGTGGGACTAGAAGCCTTCTTAAATACTTCCGGATATCTCAACCATCAGAGGAATATCTTAGCCAGAGATTGGCTAAGGGGAGCGTGTGACATGAAGGGCCAATGCTAGCCGGCAGGAACTCCACAGCAGAGTTGGGTGGGCTAGTAAAGGCCACGAAGTGTATCAGAGGGTGAACGGTGTTCAGGCGTGGTCAGGAGCAGAGGAGGTAGACAGAGAGACCAAAGACAAGAGTGTTTCAGGTGCAGAAGCAGGTGGAGTATGCTGAAGCCTTCTTTAACAATTCCATGGGAAGCCCACACCGCCAGGGGAATATCTTAGCCAGAGATTGGCTAAGGGGAGCATTTGACATGGAGGGCCAATGGGAGCCAGGAGGAACTCCACAACAGGGTAGGCTGGGCTATAAAAGATCACAAAGTGCAGAAGAGGGTGAAAGGCGTTCAGGTGAGGTCAGGAGCAGAGGAGGCAGACCCAGAGACCGGACAGTAGAGTGTATTAGGTGCAGAAGGACGTGGAGTAGACTGTTGGAGTATAGAAGGTATGGTATTGGGTCTAAGACGGTGGTACCAATTGGCTTGTATGTCTGTGTGAGAGACTGAAAGTTTTGATTTCAAGAGGTTTATGTCTGAAAAGGGCAGATTTGCAGAAATAAGCAATCACTTTGGCTGATAGTGCAGACACCCTCCTTGCCATACTGTTTGCACCTGACTGCACACCTGCCATGGCAGACATACATTCAGAACAGTTTTTAAAATTTCTTACAACAGACTCAGCAACTGGAGTCACTACAAGGTTCACAATTGTACCATCTCTAAAAGTGCATTTGTTTTTCATCAAATAATTAGCAACTTTGAAGGATGCCTCTGTAAAAAAACATTTGTATTGCAATGTTTAGTTTGCCTGAAACAAAACAGGTGATGACAGGAAGGTTTGGAAGGAATTCTAATCTCTGGCATTGCTCTGGGCAACCCTCCAGACCATTGTTCTTCGCCTGCCAAGCTATTACAGAAGGGGAAAAACCATATGCAAATCAGGCTTGGTCCCACCTCAAAAGGGGCAGTCCAGGCTGAACTGCTTGGTCACATCCCTTCTGCACGAGACGACAAGCATCCCCAAACATGTCTTGGCCTTGTTGGGCCTCATCAATGAGGAGCAGCTTGGATCTCTAGGCCCAGCAGGTATGGGACCCATGTCTGGGCATACCCTTCCCACTCAGTGTGACTCACGCAAAACAAAAGAGGTGATGGCAAGAAGGTTTGGAATTAATCCTAACCTCTGTTATTGCTCTGGGCAACCCTCCAGACCATCGTTCTTGGCCTGCCAAGCCATTACAGAAGGGGAAAGACCATATGCAAATCAGGCTTGGTCTCACCCCAAAAGGGTCAGTCGAGCCCGAACTGCTTGGTCACATCCCTTCTGCATGAGACCACAAGCTTCCCCAAGCATGTTTCAACCTTCTTGGGCCTCATCAGGGAGGAGTAGCTGTGTCTCTAGGCCCTGGAGGCACGGTACCCATGTCTGGCCATACCCGTCCCACTCGGGGTGACTTACACAAAACAAAAGAGGTGATAGCTGGAAGGTTTGGAATTTTTCCTAATCTCTGGCATTGCTCTGGTCAACCCTGTAGACCATCGTTCTTCCCCTGCCAAGCCATTACAGGAGGGGAAAGACCATATGCAAATCAGGTTTGGTTCCACCCCAAAAGGGGCAGTCCAGCCCAAACTGCTTGGTCACATCCCTTCTGCACGAGACCACACGCATCCCCAAACATGTTTCGGCCTTGTTGGGTCTCATCAGTGAGGAGTAGCTTGGGTCTTTAAGCCCAGCAGGCATGAGGCCCACCTCTAGGCATACCCGTCCCACTTGAGGTGACTAACGCAAAACAAAAGAGGTGATGGCTGGAAGGTTTTGAATTAATCCTGACCTCTAGCATTGCTTTGGGCAACCCTCCAGACAATTTTTCTTAGCCTGCCAAGCCATTACAGAAGGGGAAAGACCATATGCAAATCAGGGAAAGTCCAGCCCAAACTACTTGGTCATATCCCTACTGCATGAGACCACAAAGACCGTTAAATAGGCATAGAGATTTAGGAGGTCATTCCGAGGTTGGAGGTAAGCAACGGTGCTTACCGGCATGGCAAAACAAGAAGCGTGTCCGGGTAGTCAGTAGCCCGCTAATAGAGGGCTATTACGACTTCACGGGCACGATATTTGCGCCATGCCGTTAAGGGCATTACCACCATGCCATTAAAGGCATGAAAAATGCCCTTAGCGGCATCATGCATAGCGCAGATAGCACCGGCATGACCCAATGCGACATTAGCGGTGACTGCTAATAATGGTCACCGTAAATAGGCGGAACCGGAAGTAGCGTCATCGCATAGGAACGGGAAGAAGCTCGGCAGCCATCTTTAAAAACACAATCCATTGCCATCCTCACCACACAGGACCAGTGGGACTCTGCTGTTTGTCAGAAAACCTTCTCCAAACACACCACAATACCCAAGGCCCTTAATAAGGGAGCTGCCCGCCAGCGCAAGGAGAGATTCAACAAGAATGAGTTGGAGATGCTAGCCGAGACACTGCAGGAGCATGCTGGGATTGTCTTTGCCAACAGCATGAAGAGGGAGGCTATCTTAAAAAAGAAGGAGATCTGGGCACTTGTGCACAGAAAGGTAGTGCTGTTGGAAACACCCCACGCACCACCAAAGACTGCCGTAAGCGCTGGGACAACTTGCAACTCAGAGTAAGAAACATACTCTCGGTCAACAGGAGCCAGGCAATGGCAACAGGAGGAGGTCCCAGCTCACCCATCAAGCTGACCACATGGGAGGACATGTGCACCAGCATGATCGGAATGGAGGGGATAGAAGGTGTCGGCGAGATGGAGTGTGGCGCCACAACATCGGCCGATGGAGGTGAGTGTCCCAAGAAAACACTGTAATGCAGAGTCTGATGATAGTCAACAAATATGTCAGTCCAAAGATGCAAGCCATGGTCCAACACACAAACTCCCAGCAAAGTAGACGGACACATTACACAGACACATGCAAATGCCTGCAGCAAGGCGATGCCGTATCTGACGCATACCACACAAAGATGTAAATGCCATAAATCACACAGCATGCAGGCCCCAACAAATATGCATGTCAGATAGCATAGCTCTTGGCCAACATGAGTGACCCTGACGTATGCCTGCATAACCCACCCATGTATCAAACTACATGCTCATCCAAACTCAAATGCCTATTACCCTCATTTGTGTGGATGATCAATTGACCAAATGTATGTATGATGCCTATCAAAACATCACTCATGCCGTCCCTCTGTTCGACCCCCAAAGGCTCTGACCATGACAGCGATGGGCAGGACGCAACCCTCGCGAAGACCACACCCCGGAAGAGGTCCCGGGATGACGCCAACCGTTCTTCGACCTTGAAGGGACAACCCAGGGGCCGCCGTGCACCACCAGGCAAGACACCCCAGGTTGCCAGTACACCGGTGCCGCCAAGGGCCGTAGAGGCGAAGCACCAACACCCATTGCCCAGCCTGAGGAATCAGCCGAGGCACCACACTCTGAGGAGTCTAGTTTGGCTGGGTAGGTGGCAGCCACCGCACCCCAGGCTGTGGAGGACCCACAGGATGAGGTATGGGTGCCCGTTGAAGACGATGCATCAGAACCGCTCTGCACGCCCAGTCCAGCGGCATCCCCCCAAATATCATCCCTTGAAACAGACCACGCCACCACCCCAGAGTAGTCTGGGCAGGAGCAAATGGAAGGGCACTTCAGTCCCATAGGGCCGAATATTGAGGCTGAGCAGGACAGCCAGGAACCATCAACCCCCACAGGTGCACCCGCAGGGCCGCAGCATGCAGAACAGCTGACTGCCCTTGTGCGGCAGTTCGTTGAGGACAACACACTTGCTAGGCAGGAGTAGTGGGAGAACATTGCCACTCTAGGCAGGTCCATCTCGGAGAAAATCACCTCCATGGCCAAGATATTTGCTGAAAACACTAGCCGCCTCTGCGAGGAGGTCTCCACCCTCCGCCAGGTACTAGGCTGTATAGCCGATGCCATGGAGGCAGGGCGTCCGGCTACCCAATTCGAGCAGACGGCCACACCGTCATCATCTAGCTCGACCCAGGCGAGCCCGCTCCGCAGGTCAGCACGCACCCTGCGCCGGCAAGACATGCCGCCACCTGGTCCAGGGAGTGCGAATTGATAGTCTGGGCAGCCTCAGGTAGGCATTGGAGACTTTATGGGACATGTGTGGGGGAGTTGTGGGGTGAGGGGGAGGAGGGGGAGTGTGTGTGGGGGAGTTGTACGGGGAGGGCGAGGGGGATGAGGGTGTGTGGGGGAGTTGTGGGGGGAGGGGGAGAAGGGGGAGGGTGTGTGGGGGAGTTGTGGGGGGAGAGGGGTGAGGGTGGTGGAGGGTTTTTGCCCTATTTGTTTGTTTGTTTGTTTATTTATTTATATGGCGCACCGGACGAGAAGGTATGAGGGCGCAAGCATTACAAGTATATTCTCAACTTAGTTACCGTGCTGTACATATTTACATTATTATACAGGGATGCAGTGAGGAAATGCAGTTACAAGGAGACAGTAGAGTTCAATTGCGAAAGAGTTACAAGTTGAAAAAAAAAATTGCAGTAGTTACAAAGGTTATTGGTCTTTGTTCTTTAGCCACTGGATGTAGATACGCCTAAATTGGTGGTAGGTTTGTGGTGCTCTAACGGAGGGTGGTAGTGTGTTCCAGTGTTGGGCTGCTTTCACCTGGAAGCTATTGCCGCCCATTTTCGTTCGCTTGAATCTGGGAACAGCGAGCAGATTAGCATTGCTATTTCTGGTGTGTCTGTTGGGCGTGTATCTAGTTATTCTGTCGGCTAGATAACGGGGAGCTGCATTGTTAAGGCATTTGTGGGTGAGGGAGGCTACCTTAAGCAGGATTTTGTCCGTGGTGGTGAGCCAGTTGTGAGTTCTCCTAATATTCGAGATGTGTTCTCTTTTAGGGAAGCTAAGCACTGCTCTGAGCACATTGTTCTGTAGGATCTGGATTTTATTGGTAACCTGTTTGTTAGCACCTACATAGAGGGACTTACAATAGTCCAATTTTGATAGTATGAGGGCTCTGGCTAGAGTAATGCAACTTTGAGTGGAGAGGAAGTGTTTGGCCAAGCGTATAAGCTTGCATGTGTAGGCTGTGGTGGAGGTCATGGAGCTGACCTGTTTATGGAAGGAGAGGGTGGCATCAAGGTAGATGCCGAGGGTTTTCACTTCCTTAGCTACCATTATAGAGTTGCCATCTATGGTGAAGCTGGAGTAGTTGAGGTCCAATTTGTTTAGGTTTGTGGCTGATCCCAGGATGATGAGTTCTGTCTTGTCATCATTCAGGCATAGACTATGGGAGGCTATCCATGCCTGGATGATGAGGTACACCTTGTTCACCAAGGCCAAATCCGTGTTGTAATCTCCCATCAGCAGGATGAGGATCTGGGTATCATCAGCATAGTTAGTGTAGGTGATACTCAGACCGTCGAGATCATCAAACAGGGGCTTAGTGAACACGTTGTACTGTGTGGGGGAGACACATGACCCCTGAGGGACCCCACATGTGATGGGGATGGGGTCCGCGGAGGCCGTGGTGGAAAAGACGCGCATGGATCTATTGCTCAGGAATGATTTGATCCAGCCAATAGCTTCTTGGGAAAAGTGGGCAGCCGAGTCTAAGTGGCTACATAGGATCAACAAGATCAAAAGCTGCCGAGAGGTCTAAGAGGAGCAATAAGGCAGTTTTCCCATTATCTCTCAGAGTGTCGATTTGGGCCTTGACGTCAATGAGTGCGGTTTCTGTGCCATGTTGGGGTCTAAATCCTGATTGCCGGACTCCTAGGAGGTGGTTTTGTTCAAGGAATTTTTGAATTTGTAGATGGGGACGGTGATGATGGGTCTGTAGTTAGTGGGTATGGCTGGGTCGAGTGAGGGTTTTTTTAGTAGGGGAGGACCCAGGCTACTTTGAGATTGTTGGGGATAGTGCCTGAAGAGAAGGAGGCGTTGATGAGTTTGGTAATGAATGGAGATAGGTCTCTGGCTGCGTCTTTGATGATTTGAGGTGGGCATAGGTCGCCTTGGCAGTTGGATGGTTTGAGGCCGAGTATGATTTTTTCCACTTCTAGCGTGGAAACTTTGGAGAAGCTGAAGCGAGTGAGGGGGTTTGGGGGAGGGTGTTGAAGGCCGCTGCATGGGGGGTATTGTTAAGTTTGGAGTTGAATAAAGTCTCTTTCTTATTGTTAATTTTGATTTGGAGGCCTGCAACTTTATTGGAAAGGGCATTTTGGATGCTGGCGCAACATTGTTTGTCTTTCAAGCAGGTGTCTGGGGCCGGGATGGGTGACTCTAGCTCTATTAATATGGTGACCAATTCTTTAGTGCTGGATTTGGCATGCAGTATTCTCAGGTTGTAAGATTCTTGTTTGGCGAGGGGGATTTCTTTTTTGTAAGTAGAAACTAATTTGTTGAGGATCAGCTTGTTGCTGTCTGTGGGAGCTTGTCTCCAAATATGTTCCTTTTTGCGTTTCTCTAACCTAAGGGCTTTTAGGTGGGCCGTGAACCAGGTATTCAAATGTTTTATCGGCTTGGGTTTTCACAACTTTAGTGGTGCGATGGCATCTAGGGCTAGGCGCATGCTATTGTTGTAGCTTTCAACAAGATGGTGAGGGTTGGAATTGGCTGGGGGTTGGTTCAGTGTAGGTAGAATGAGAGGGATGAGTTTTTCCACAGTTATATTTTTCTTGCTTCTAGTCGGGATGGCTCTTGGCTAGGGAGTTGTTAGCGATTGGCCTGGACGCTTCAAGTGTGAAGGAGACGATGTGGTGGTCTGACCAAGGTTGCGGGGTGATGGCCGTGATGGAAATCACGCAGTTGTGGTCTGCTATCCAGTCAAGGGTTCTCCCTTTGTTATGAGTGGGGGTAGACACTCTTTGGGTGAAGCCTAGTTCTGACAGTGAGTTATTAATGGCGGACGCTTGGGTGTCTTTAGAGTCATTGTAGCCAACTTTAAAGTCTCCTAAGAGAAGGCATTGGGAGGTATTTTTTAAGTTGTTAGAGAGGATGGAGTTAAGGTCTTCCTCGAAGGAGCCTAGGGGTCCCGGGGGTCTGTATAGTAGGTGGATGGGGGTGGTTTGGGAGTTAGTGGTGGGGGGTTTGGCTGTGAGAAATTCACATGATGAGTAGTGATCAGTGGTGTCAGGTTTAAGGTTGAGGTGGGTTTTGGCGATTATAGCAAGGCCACCGCCTCTGGAATCTATTGTGTCTGCTCGGAGGATGGAAAAATTCTCAGGGATGGCTAGCGCAAGGGCTGGGCCAGCTGCTGCATGTAGCCATGTCTCAGAGATGGCTAAGAAGTCTAGTTCTTCCGTTAGGATGAGGTCTGCTATGTCTGTCGCGTCGGCTACTACAGATCTTGCATTGATTAAAGCACCTCTTATAGGTGTAGTGGCAGGTTTGCTAGTTGTAGGTGTAGCGGTTGATGATAGAGTCTTGTGTTTGGTCATAGTCTTAGTATGGTTGGGCTTAGGTGGGTCTGTGCAGTTGTTGGAGGGGATAGCCACGATGTAAGGCTGGGGCCAATTTGATGGTTTGGTGTGGGTAGTATCCCTAGCTCTGGGCTCATATATTTTGGGGAGTCTGGCGCATAGTTTGGAATTTCTAGCAGAGAGGTTGCACGTGTAGAGAGGTACATGGTGACTGGTGAGGTGGTAACCATGCTTGTTGGGCCCAGGGGGGGGGCTGAGATGACTAGATGCGTGGATAAGGTGGAGGATGGCTCTCAGCAGTACTGAATATATACCCGGTAGGTACATTTTGGAGGAGGGAGGTGAGAGCAGTGGACATGTGTCTAGTATCAGCTGGTTCCTGAGTTGCTAGGTTCCTAGGGGTTGGGCAGTAGACCTACGAATCACAAGGGCGTCAGGAATCACCTTGGATTGCATATATTAGGTGTGGTGGGCTTCAAATAAGAATGAGAGTCAAAAAGTATCTAATGTCACACTTGATAGTGTTGACTAAGTGGGGCAAAGATTCACCTAAATTCAAAATCAAGTAGACAGCTGAAACACGCTAAATTGCATTGACTAAGTGGGGCAAAGAATCAGCTACATTCAAAAGGGGGAGGGGGTGTGAGGGAGTTGTGGGGGGAGGGGGAGGAGGGAGAGGATGTGTGGGGGAGTTGTGGGGGGAGAGGGAGAGGGTGGAGGGTGGTGGAGGGTTTTTGCCCTATCATTATCATTGTTATATTTAATACACCCGTTGTGTCAAAAGCAAGACCTGAGTGGACATTCATCATTGCACATGTGTCATTAAAGGAATGGTTCGCCCAAAATTTTTTATTGCCCAAAAAGATGGGCAATAATAAAACAAATATACTCGCATTTATCCTATGCGTTCCTATGTAAAATTTTGAGTAATTTAAGCTCAAAATTTGTAAAAGCAAGCACATGGGCGCATCCATTTTGTGAAATGGATGCCCGCCTGTGCTGGCTCTGCTTTTGCGGCACTAATGAAGGAAAAGCCAGCCAGCTGTAGTAAACAAAAGCTACCACTGGGTGGCTTTTCCTTCATTGGTGCTGGGACTCGGAGGACGCGGACTGGAGAGGGGAGCCCGATAGCCACAAATGGGAAATCAGCTATAGGAAGAAACACAGCGACATGTAAACACAACCGCGTTGTGTTTCTGCCTGCCTTGGCTTTCACTTTGGGTCTCCGGTGCTCCCCTGCACCGGAGACCCAAAGTGATAGCCACAGCAGGCAGAAACACAATGCGGTTGTGTTTGAAAATGCTGTGTTTTTTCTTTCTAAGTTTCTCAGGCTCCTCCGGCTCGGAGGAGCCTGAGAAACCTAGAAAGAAAAACCGCAGCGTTTTCTAAAACACATTAACGTTGTATTTATGTTTGCGGTCGCTTCAAAAGCTACCACAAACATAAATACGTTTTTAAAGCTGCAGTTTTATTTCTAAGTTTTCCAGGCTCCTCCAGCCCAGAAAACTTAGGAAAAAAACACAGCTAGTGCTTTTTAAAAAAAAAAAATGAATAGCACTTACCGAGATGCAGCTGCAGCTTTTCTGCTTGTAGTCTCCGGTCCGCGTCCTCCGAGTCCCAGCACCAATGAAGGAAAAGCCACCCAGTGGTAGCTTTTGTTTACTAAAACTGGCTGGCTTTTCCTTCATTAGTGCCGCAAAAGCCAACACAGGCGGGCATCCATTTCACAAAATGGATGTGCCCATGTGCTTGCTGTAGCAAATTTTGAGCTTGAATTGCTCAGAATTTTGGGCAATAACATTTTTTGGGCGAACCATTTCTTTAATTCATATACAGTGCATAGCATGCATGTACCCACACATCCAGTGGCCTCTGTCAGAATATAATGTCACCCTCTGCAGCCATGTCTGTCAGTAGTATTGTGCAATCACTGAATGATGCACAGCACGTCCCTCCTGTGCATCGGCACCGCAATGATGTGCAGCCACTTCTTCTTCATCCCCTTCATCATCACCAGCTGGTAGCCAGGGGTCAGGGGCACATTGCATCGGATATGTTGGGCAGCATTACACATGCCATGATGGTCTTGGCCACCTTCTCATGCCTGTAGAGGAGTGCCCCACCTGACTGCCTAAGGCAGTAAAACCATGCCTTCAACAGGCCAATGGTCTGGTCAATGACCACACGGGCAAGGGCGTGGGATCGATTGTAGTCCTCCTCATGCCTGTTCTGTGTGTTTCGGACAGGGGTGATGAGCCACGGCATCAAGGGATAGCCACTATCACCTGCATGGGAGGCATTAAAAGCTATATGTCATTCGATTGATGATGGACAGCTGTACCAGTCACACATGTTGGCAGATTATCGTTGGTCACATGCACATGTCCCTGGTTGTATGGACGCCATTATTAGGCCCTCAATGTGTCCTGTGCCATGGAATAATGGTGTGGGTTGCATCTTCAAGATGATACACGGTGTGCTCTGCCGTATTGTGGCTCATGCATTGTGTACGAATACAGCTGTGTTTGTGTAAATTTAGTGATGTGTTGTGTTCTGTAGGATTTTCTGATGGGGAGCGTTGGCAGTAGGCTCTGCAATGTTAGGCATGCACATGTTTGTAGTGGTATAGTTTGCGATAGCGGTAAACCACCTCCATGGCATGGAGGCCACCTTTTGTTTCAGGAATCTCCTGGGGAGTCCGTGGTAGGGATATGTATTCTGTTGTGTGCTTGAGGAGGGCATCCAGCACTTGCTTCAGGATGCAAGTGTATGAGGGTGGTGAGATGCCCTGCATGTACCACACTGTGTGCTGGTAGGTGGCTGTGGAAAGGAAGTAGGCACCGACACTACCTTCAGTAGAGGGAGGATGGCGGTGCGTATTTCAATAAGGCTGACAATCGTGTATCACGTCCACAATGGTGTTGATGGTGTCCCGGTCCAGACGGTACAGGGCGTGGTTGTGCTGCGGGGTTGGGTTGGAGGGACTGGCTCTGATGTTTGGGATTGGGGGCTGCATGCGTGGTTACTCTGGCTGCACTGGTGGGGCATGCTGGGCCTGTCACACCCTCCTTCTCCTGCTGCATCTCCTGTGTGGTGCCTGCTGTTGGTGTTGGTGTTGTTGCTGGTGTTGTAATGCATGCATGTCCTCCAGCTGAAGTGTTGATGCTACTATTGGATTGATCTTGGTGTGGTAAGGGGTGTGGTGTGTGGGTGTGCTCCTTTTGGTCAGGCACAGACTCCATTGCCTCTACCTATGCTGATGGTGTGTACCTGTGGCAGTTGGGAACACCGCACATGGCATTATACGGTTGGTCAGAGATGCCGGTATTTACGGCATGCCATAAACCACTTTTAATGCCTCCATAATGCCAGTATTTGCATGTCCGCTGCACTTTTGATCTCCTCCGGGTTACAGGCATGCCGTTATTGCCGGTATGATGGCCCGCGTGCCCGCACCCTTCCCGCTATTAGAGGCACCGTTATTTACAATACCGCTAATAGCGGTTTGGCAGGTCGGAATAGCCCGGAGCGGTAAGCGATGCCGGTAATCCTTTACCGGCATCGTTTGTCCCTTACCTCCAACCTCGGAATGACCCCCATAGACTGTTAAATAGGCATCCTTGAAATACAATCTCATGAACAAGCCTCCTGGCGTCAACATGTCCTTTAACAGGCAATCATCTCCATTTGGAAGTACCGATAGACCTCCAAATGGTTCTATTCCCTCAAATGTATCACCGGCTGGAACCCTTAGCCTGCTTTCTCTTCCATAGAGATAATGCTGACAAGTTCCCTTTTGGTGAATCACTGCTTTCTTCACTGTCTCTTTCTCCAATTGTTCCTGGACTTTCTGACAAATCAACTGAGGGTCCCACCCAGAAAGAAAAAGTTATCTTTCTGGAAAATGTCTGATGTAGGAGGCTCAAAACCTTTAGAGAAAACAACTGGGTGGTCTGAAGAACCCAAGGTTCTCGAGAAACAAGTAACCACTTTTGAGTAAAGAATCTCTTCAGCCCCCCTGGTTGACTCTCGACTAGGAAAGACACCAACCCTGGGAGACAGCTGTTCTCCCCAGCTGTTCTCCCAGGGCCGCCCTGAATGAGCGACCTCTGCCCCACTGGGCCCTCTGGTGGAAGAAGGTCTGTCAGATTCGCTGCAGAGTGAGTGGGAAATTGGTGCATCGTGGTGCAATTGGACCTGAAGAGCTGGAACCCTGGCTGCCGAATAACCCATTCTACGGCCAACCCTGGAAGAGACCCATATGGAAAGTATTTTAGAGAATTGGGCCTTTTCAAGCTGGCTGACAGTGCTAACATACTTTCCCAGCTCTTTCACAAACTCGTCTACAAACAAAAGATGTCTAAAAGAAGGGAGCGGGGGCACTACAACATCTCTCAAACTGCACGTGGTTTTCTAATTCAATGTAGGGTTGGACCGTGCTGCAGGTGCACAGAGGTGGGATGCTGATGCCCTTACATCATCTAAACATGTAAATTGATAAGAGATTGTCTGCACATCTTGCTCATGATCAATGTTTTTAACTAACAGATGTTAATTCACCCCCTGATGGTAGTTAAGATAAACGAGTTTAATTTGAGCACCAAGAACAAATAAAACATTAACACACGCCTACTGTGACGAATACATAATTCAACTGACATGTATAACAAAAGTATCTGAAGTCAGCCGACACGTCTTTCGACCCTGCGGGTCTTCTTGAAAGATGATAAATAAATGAAAACATATTACAGCAATTAAATATTAAATGCGTGGATACAAACAAATCATGTGAGACCCAAAGAAAGAACCACCCAAGATTTGACAATCAGAAAGGGGAGACAAAAAGGAGAAAGCAAAGTTCCATTAGTTTAGAATCAAACATATGGCACCACATTAGTTCACAAAACCTGGTTTCCACAAGCAAAATAGTAAACGTTTTGTTTGCCTCCTAATGCTCTTGCTATCCATCAGAATTTAAGCCACTCCATAGTCTGGAAAGCAGAACATAAATGTATACACATCCGGCTTATAAGAAACACATCATAATCAAAAACAAGAGAAATCAACTGCTGGTGCCAAGCTTCACTTAGTTAAGCAAAAAAGAAAAACTACCCCTCATTTTAATCAAGGAATTGACAGTCTGTGATATGTGAAGCTTACCAAGTGAAAAATCGATAATCTAATTTAACAGTGTTTATTACTCTTGTATCTGTAATCAGGAGATCAATTGCGAAAGCATGGGAGTATGAGAAAATGTATGAGGTGAAAATACCTTGAGTTCCTTGTTTATTTGTTTAATTTTCAATCCAGCATGTAAGTATGAATAAAAGATGTGGATGTGTCAATTATATAATTGGTTAGTCTGAAAAAACTATTAATAGAATTAGGAGGGTGTGTTTAAAATATTGGCATTATGGAGAAGAGAAAGCTGGGAAAATCCCAAATTGGGTTAAAAATGTTACCCAGGATCGTGCAATAGACTGAGTGAACTGCGAGAATGAGGAATACATGCACTGAGAAAAGGCTGCCAACATTTAGTACAAAGCTTTATCCACTGCCTGAGACAGAAAAAGATATTGACAAATGGCACAAACTGCCCATGCCACAGATCCTTCTTCAAGGAAGGCGCCAAAGGAAAGGGCAACGAACATGTCCATCCTGCATCAGGAAAATTCCTTCCATGTTCACATGAAACTTATATTTAATTCGCGAGGCTGCAACACGTGAAGTCACGCTTATGCGTGTTTGTTTATGGCATGCAAGTGTCCTTTGCTCTAATAAGCCGGGCACTTAGTGCTTGTCTGTTCCTTCCAACCCACTAAACCCGTGGTCCCCTAAAGAAAGTGCTCGAACACTACACTCGTGTGGAGCAGTAATTAAGGAGGGGTATCTATCCTGCTGGAAGCTTTTTATATGGATTGATGTGCTTTATAGTTAATATTTCGAAATTCATAATTTCGAATGCAAACATGTCGAAAAAATAATACCGAAAAAAAATGTTGAATGTCTATTTTTTGTTATTTTTTTGTTTGAAATGGAGGGGTTCCCACTCAACCCCCCCCCTTTTTAAAACATTTTTTATGAAACATTTTTTTTTACTCGCGAAACCACAAAAAAACATGTAATTTAAAAAAAGAATATCAGTATTTTTTTTCAACATTTTTGTCATTAGACATTTTAATTTCGACATATTAACTGGATACCGATTGGATGGATGTGGAATTGTGACATGATTATTTATTGAAAGGGTGGGATTGTGAATATTGTCGTCTTTTTAAATCTTACTGCTTTGTGGAGCGAATAAAGATCATGATGCATAATAGCCTCTGTGCCATGCCACATAATTAATTCCCTGAATTGTCCACCAATGGAGTCTTACCCTGCCAAGAAAGGTCCTCACCAATCCACCAATGGGACCTTGCCCTTGCACTGGTCCTCCAAAAAAGACTGCACACTGCTCTGAAACGTCCCAACCATAGTTAGCTATCACCTATAAATATCAGTCTGTGACAAAAAGTAGGCCTCAGCACCAAAAGAAGAACTTGTTTAAGTTGTTCTTTGGGGTAAATAAATCAGAAACGATGTGCCTCTTTAGGCTTTTTGGGTCAGTTGTATTGGTAAAAATTAGAAGTTGCACGGTGTACTAAGTTCTCAAACGTGACTAAACCTAGAAAGCCACCCAATACTCGCCTGTTGGACAAGCCTTTCAATCATTGCCCAGTAGGCCAGTCCATGCCTACCCCACCAAAGGGGTCCAGCATTGCCTTGAAGCATCACCCGCCTTCACTAATTGGCTCCTTTGCTTTATGAAGATCAGTCCATTCTCCCATCATATAGAACCTGCTCCGCCACAAAGGGCCAAACATTTCTTCACAGGATCTTAATTTCTTACATTCCCTGCTCTATCAATGGAGCCTGGCCCCGTCTGGCAGTGTCGCCCAGTGCTTGGTGCATAATCACTTTAAACTTGAGCTTCTCGCTATAACGTTTTCACAATAGCCAGTATGTTGCTAAGATCTCTGTACCCTTGCTGTAATCTATTCCTTCTCATCAGCTCACTTTCCTTATTATTCTTTTCCAGGGGACGAGTTGGAATACATACGTCCCAATGTCTATCGGAACATTGCACATCAGCTCAACATCTCCCTGAACTCTGAGACAGTGGTGTCGGATGCTTTCCTGGCTGTCGCTACTGAGATATTTTCAGCAGGTACAGTGTAAGAATATAAGGGTGGGAGGTTTGGGTTCTTGCAAATAACACACATTTTTGGTGGAGAGTTCAGAATTGAGCAGATAGAAAAATGGGCCTGATGCGTCATCACAACCATAACCTTGAAGTATTTGGCTCTGTGCCTTAGGGATCTTGGTCTATTTTCTGAGTTGGGGTTCTCCCCATTTATTCACAGTGCACCCTATTATTATTCTATTTCGTCTTACACACACAATCAATGTTACATGCATGCAAAGAAATCTACCTGAAATGTGAGACTAGGATGTGCCATTTCAGCTAACAAGTTACACATGTCACAGGCGCCACTGTGGTGCGTTGGTGAAAATCACCATCCTTTCATATGAATGGGCTGCACCACAGGGGACTGGGTTAATCCGGCCGCAACCAGATTTGCCGCGCAGTGGGTGGAAGAAATTAGACTTCCTGGGCTCGCCCTTCCCTCAGAGACACAGTACTTCTTTATTTCAATAGGGGGTCTTCTTTATCTACAAGGATCATCCCGGACTACAGGGTATAGCATGCCTCAGACATGAAAAAAATTGTCCTTAGAAATGAATGCTTCTTAAATCATGGTACAAATCACCATTAAACTGCCAGTATGGAGATAATGGTTATCATTTAGTTACGCTCCCCGGTTTGCCTTTAACCAGATTGACGAACGATGGAAACACGAACCGCAAGAGGTCCCAGAACACTGAATGCAGCGGAAAACTAAATGATGAGAATCCCTGACAGATGTTTTAACTTAAGTGTGAGAGCCACAAATCTCAAGCTTAGCTGAAGCTGTGGGCGCTGCTCACTGTGAGTAGCTGCTCCACTGGGTGTATGTTGGGCACTCTGGAACACTGCAGTGGCATGTCTGCTCACATTGGTAAATCCAAATTGTCACAGATCGCCAGATCCCAATTTAAAGATTCTGCACTGACTGTCATCCAATTTAAACCACCAATCAAGACCACCGGATGCTGAAAGGTGGGTTACTATAAGTTTTAAATTAAAATAAATCCATATGAGAAAGGCACCTAATTATTACATGTAAAACAAACCCTGCAATGGAGGAACCAATCCTGGGTTGACTTAGAAAACCAATTACGAGACCAGCCTTATAAAAGTAGATATAGTGAGCCAGTAGGCGAGGAAGGCTGGGAGAAAACAGACATGCTTTCAACCGCTCCCTGGATACACAGGGAGATTACTACCTGAAAATAGGTAGTGCATGTTCTATCAGATATGCAACAGTTGATATGGCATGGGTATGCAAGGGGTCTACCAGAAGAGCTGGTGATGGATGGAGTAACTCTAGAGCTAAGGCACATTTTTTGGATAGTTGAAAAATAAGACAGAACACTATAGATTATCTGGAAGTGAAAGAAGTAAGTGGTTAGGAATCACTTCTACCATGGATTGAAAAGCCGACCTATAGGATTACTTTGACAAAGTTTAGTTTCAGTGTTTTGCCTTATGCTTCTTTCACGGGTAAGTGGTCACAAAATGTCTTAGGAAACTGCCCTTTTTGCAAATATGCATCAGAGAAGGTACGTTTTTCTTTCTTCTATCCTGTGTACTCTATGCCAACATGTAGGTGGATAAAACCGCTTCTAAAAAGTCAAGGAGTGAGAAAGATTGTTGTGGCAGTAACATTGATAAAAACTTGTAATACACAGGAAATAGCACTCTGGCCTGCACCATTTTTAGCCAGTGCTTGAGCCATTAGGAAACATTTTTAGATTCACAAATCGTATATGTTTTTTGTCATATTATTTAATTTTACAGACTGTATTGTATATTTTGGCATATTGATTGGCGTTGATGAACTTGCATATAATGTCTTTTTTTTTTGTTGCATTTGGTTAAAATAGACCTTCAAAAATTAAAAACTATTTCTCAATTCGAAACAATCATAAGTACATTCACATTTCTTTACATTTACATTTAGATCCATAAAACTAGTTATCTAAGAAAGTATTAATTTCATTCTGTTATTTCAGCCAAGCATAAAACATAACATAATTTTTAAAAACACTTTTGCTTTGTAAGTAATTATCCATTTTAATACTTAAATCTTAAAAGTTACCAAGAGAAATACTTTTCGAGAGCTCTTTTAAAATGATTCCCAATCTGACCGCTATTTAGAAAAAAAAAAACCCTTTCATGTTATACATTATTCCATCAGCCAAGTAAGCCAGTGATTTTGAACAATAAGACTTTCTACTATGTGTTATGCACGATCAGTCATGTATACGATATCAACAGTCAATTTAAAATCACCCAACTCTTATTATGCTTTCTTGATTCTGTAACTAAAAGGATCCATATGGTCCTTTTATTCCAGTCACAAGTGCAAATTTAGGTCAAGCCCCAGTGTGATTTACTACTTTTCCTTGGACACATTGGATGAGTCTACAAGTATCAGTCAAAAATCGTACCACCGCAATTTTTAAAGCCACTAAAGACCCATGCAGCATGTCCCACCAGAGATTATCAAGATCGACTCTATCTATGTTGTTTACACATTTTTCAAAATCATGTACACGTTTGGATTTGAGATGTTCACAGTTTAACAACAAGTGTCTTAATGTTTCTTTATCATTCTCTCTGCTACAAAATCTACATACTGGAACCCTGTCACTCGAGCCAACTCTTATTTCGATTATCTCATCAGTTAAGAGCATGTTAAACCGAAACCTCATGAACCCATTATGCACATTCTTGTCTGGGAACTTAACCAGGTAGGATTTGTGGAGTCCCAAAGTCTTATAGTGTGATATTAATTGACAATACAGTTTAGATTTCCCCACCATTTCCATTGTTACAGCCCAATCTGCATTCTGTATAAACTTTTTTACTCGTAGAGGATTGTTGATAAGCGTTTCTCTTGTTAATCCGAGTAGATCAATTTTACACATACAGGAAGCTGTAAATTTAAAAGTACAGTAGCCTCTGAGTTGCCATTTCTGAGGCCCATTCCTAATAAGTCGTAAAGAATGGCGCCCTTGTTCAAATGCAGCTTTCTGAACAGATACAAATAACGCCAGTCTACAATAGCAGACAATGATTTCAAACCTAATTCGTACCTTATTGCAACAATAGGTACAGATTTAGGTAAGCAATACAAAATGGTTTTCCAAATTAGTGACTCCATTTTATGTAGCTCTGAACTAATCAAAATAGGGAGTAGCTCTAGACCACAAACGATTTTAGGGACCACCTTTAGATTGTAGAAACGTAGTAAGGGAGTAAGAGAACATTTCCCAAACTTTTTGTCAATTTTCCTCATCATCACCAATTGACTCCGTACCCTATCTGTTAAGTATTGTCTATAATGGAGTTTCACGTTGTTGTTAAATATTGGGAACCTCAGATACCTCATTGTGGTTCTTAGAGCGAGCTTTTCGTGTTCTTTAAACCATGTATACCCGATTGGCGACTTGTGATTGCACAATCTCGTTATAACTGTTTTTTTAGTTGTTTCTTAAACCGTTTAGGGTAATGTATTCAAGAAATGCCACTATCAAATGTTGGAGATCACGAGGGGTATGGTCGATGAGCAAAAAATCATTGGCGTACGCGCACCACTCCATTTTAAATCCTTCAACTTTTAGTGATACAAAAGAGGCTTATCCAAACATTTCCCTGCATCGGAATCATAATGGTTGAAAAGAGCTGATGCAAAAATGCATCCCTGTATTAACACATTAGAAATTCGTACTGGGCAGGATAGTTGGCCCTCAGTGTTTAGGCGAACATAGATTTGAGAGTCTTGATGGAGGTGAATAAGAATCGACAAAATCTCCCCCGGTATCCCCAGTTTGTTCAATTTCGACCACAGTCTGGCCCTGTCAACTAAGTCGAAGGCCATAGACAGGTCCATAGCTGCGATATAGATTGGCGTGAATCTCTGAGCTCAGGCAGTCATTTTTCTACCGTTCCGTTCTGCTAATCTTTGGAACCTGAATCTTCCTGTGCAACTATCAGGGACCTTTGTGAGTGAGTGCGGACCTTATCCAGGCGCTCGTGTGCCTTTAAGGAGGCTCAGCTCCCCTCTGTCACGTGTGCCTGGAGGCAGAGAAAAGACACGTACTGCCACCCTAGCGGCGTTAATCCCTGGAGCGTAAAGGGCTGGAACCGCTGTTTTGCTGTTTGGCGGAAGGTGAACTGTGATTGCAACGGATATTAGTGTGAGTTATCTACACCAACAACTAGTAAGTAACTTGTCCGTTTGCCCCCTACCTATCTTGAGCCCTCAAAAGGGCTAGCCTCTGTATAATAGTGTGCAACGTGCTTAGAAGAACAGCTGTGGAACGTGCTCTTTGTTGATCTAATGGTGTCTGGCAGATTTGAAGACTTGAAAACTATTTCCCCTGTGGCGATTCAGACCTTATAAACGGCAGTTTATATAAATTGGAATTTCAAGTCGAAAAGGAGCTCACATTTATATTCCCCAATAAGGGAAGGATTGATCAGAGCAATATAGTGCTTAAGTTCAGAGTGGTCTTTCAATTGGTAATGGGGCAAACTGATGGATTGAGAGAATTGGGTTTCAATATTGAGATAGCGAATTGAGAACCAACCCCCTCTAAAGTCGATAGAAATTGGGACTATCAGGGAAACCTGACAATGGTCTACCACCCGGAAAGATATCTCCAATTCCAACTGAGGCATCTCTCTGGAGGAAATAATGGAGACACACGGGATTGGGCCCAAGTCACCTCGGCACTGTGGAATTGAATACCTCTTGGCAAGAGCTCCTTCCATGAAGGAGACGCCCCATATTAATACCCTGAGATGCCTTTCTTGGAACTCTAGGGGGAACCTTCATTTATTTACAAATACGGACACAGGCGCTATGTTAAAAACAAATTATTGTTTTTTTCTTCAAGAAACCTGGTTGCTCTCAAATCCCTCGGTAGATGGCTATGAAATCTGTTCTCAAAATGCTAAACCTAGTCAGGGGGGAGACCATCGGGAGGTTTACTTATTGTTATAAGGTCCACTCTTGGGCTCTTAGCTACAAATATTCCTGACATGCCTTTAGGTATCCTGGTGATTAAAGTCTCCTTAAAAGAGGAGTGTCATGAACCATAGAACTTGCCCCTTCTGGACTTCCTGGTCCTTATCGCACCGGGGCTTATATTCTTTGTTACTCCCAACATGGCCGCAGCAAGCGACTTGCCTCGCCCCAGCTTACACGTCGCACACGGCACGTCCTATATATTGGCCATGCCCCTGCGGCCCCGCGTGTCTCAACGCTATCATTAGGTAATGACTTGACGTGTGTGTGCTGTTCGGCGAATCCACTTTCCAAGATCCTGGTTCCTTCTTCCTTCCTTTTCCCCTTTCCTCTATTCGGCTCCTGGAATCCCCATTCTTAGTGACCGCTACCTACTATCCTGGACATCCTGGAACAGCGACCTTCCCGGAATTCTGAACGCGCTCTGCAGCCGGACGAGACTCGAGCGAGTCTATACAAGACCCGATCCGTCCACAAGAGGAATCTTCCCGCGGAACAGAGCAAGAAGCGATCCCAGGTGAGACGGGGGGAGATTTACAACAGTTTGAGACGCCCAACGACCGACACTGATACTGCTATGGAGAAAGCAGTCCAGGACCTTATGCGTGGCATGCCAGAGCTCACAACTGAAGTACAGAACTTAAAGGCTGAGAATGTTGTGCTAAGGCAGCTAGTTTTGTCTCGCGACCCGCTAACAAGGACAGTGTGTTACTGGGTGGAGTGGTGGATAAATATGATGGATCGGCAAAATCCTTATGTGGATTCCTGGATTCCTGCTTGGTGCATTTTTCTTTCAAGCCCTATTATTTTTCAACTTCTAGGGCGAAGTTGGGCTTCATAATCTCGCACCTCATAGGGAACGCGTTAACCTGGGCCACCCCCTAAGTCAACTCAGGGGATGCCCTCCTGGATGATTATGATGGATTCATTCAGGCACTCAAGACTATGTTCGACCGCCCAGAACAGGTTTTTAGTGCTCAGGAACGCTTACTTGATTTCCGACAGGGTACTCAGGATATGCTAACATACGTTACTAGATTCAAACAACTGGCCAAGGAAGCGGATTGGTCTTCTGAAGCAAGTTTCACTCTATTTCGAATGGGTCTAAATGAGGACATTAAGGATGAATTAGCCCAGGTGGCTCGTACTAGTTCATTCCAGGCCCTTATGGATCTAGCCATGCAGATAGACTTTCGAATCCAGGAAAGAAAGGCTGAAAGAAGAAAGACCAAGACACCTTTTCAAAAGAATCCCCTTGAAACCTCTGTTAAAACCGATTCTGCCCCAACCCCTGACACTGATCCGGAACCCATGCAAATGGGAGCCTTCCGTGGGCCTATTTCCCCTCAAGAAAGGATGAGAAGGATCCACACAGGCCTGTGCATGTTTTGTGCCTCGGATAAACATCTTGTTAGAGAATGCCCTCTAGCCCCTCTACGGCGTTCGGGAAACGCCAGCTCCCGATCCTAGATGGAGCGAGGTGTCAGGAGAGAGATGTTTGCTCCACATCAATTCCATCCTTGAACTCTCCTGGACAAAACAGTTTGGTGATACTCCAGGCCTTCCTCTCGCCCTCCAAAGACAAGACCTATTCCATTCTGGCCTTGGTGGACTGCGGAGCTATGGTAATTTTCATTGATCAAGACTGGGTTATTAGTCATAATATTCCGTACGAGACACGAAACATCATGCAGCCGGTGGAAGTAATTGACGGAAGACCCCTCTCGTCAGGAGCCATAAGCCTGCAGACTAAAGAGATCCAACTTTCCATAAATCATCATCAAGAGCGGATTACATTCGACATCATTAAGTCAGCCCATTACCCCATGGTTTTGGGTATGCCCTGGTTACAAAAGTACAATCCGTATATCAATTGGACAGCAGGATCATTATTCCCGGGCTCAGAGTTCTGTATGTCCCACTGTTTATCCATGGACCCCTCCTCGATAACTCCTAAAGAACCACTAAGAGACCAAGAAACACCAGTCATGGTTTCCAATATCATACAAGTTCCAGAGCCCTATCAGGGATATGCTGATGTATTTTCTACCGCCATAGTCCAAGCCTTACCCCCTCACAGGCCCGAAGACTGTACCATAGATACAGATCCCTCAGCTGTAATTCCCTTCGGCCGAATGTTCATCCTTTCCGAACCTGAGAAAAAGGCCCTTCGGGAATACCTAGACACCAATCTTAAAAACGGCACCATAAGACCCTCGAAATCCCCAGCGGGAAGTCGTTGTAGTACTGCCTTTACGTGTTCTTCATGTTTTAGAGGATCCTTGGAAAAAATCAATATGTCATCCAGATAGACAATGACGAAGAGGAACAACATATCAGAGAACACCCTATCCATAAAACGCTGAAAGACTGCGGGAGCATTGGCTAGTCCAAAAGGCATGACTAGGTATTCATAATGACCAAAGGGTGTTCTAAAGGCTGTCTTCCATTCGTCCCCTTCCCGAACATGGATTAAATGGTAGGCACCCCGGAGATCCAGCTTCGTGAAAACTACGGCTCCTCTCACAGCTTCCAGGATATCCGAAATCAAGGGCAGTGGGTACCGATCTTTGAGGGTGCATTGGTTTAAGCCTCGATATTCTAAATGGCCTCTTCGATCAGTCCTGCCCACCCCATCCAACGTGGCGAAGGGGAGACTCCTCGTCAACTTTAGACTACCTTTTTGTAGATGAATCTCTGGCGCGATTAGCCTCGGAAGTAAATGTGACTTTTAATAACTGGAGTGACCATGGTACTCTGGGGGTCTATGTCCCTTTTCCTATTAGAGAGGCTTCCATAGGGGGAACTACCAACCTAAGAACGATAGGACATGGTACAGGGGTGCGTTGGTCCCCTTTAAATATTAAACTCTTCAATGGAAAATTGACAGAGTTTTTGAATAATACCTCTTATCAATGGAAACAAGCGGCTTTTACCGGACCAGACTATGATAATTTTTTGAAAGATCTCCATGGCAGAGCCTATGATTCCCTAAGAAAGGGCACAATCAAAAGAAAGCATCTCCATACTTATAATGAAGAAGTTGCCACGGAAAAGGCCAATGTCTGGAAGTTGCTCAGAGAGATCTGTAATTTAAATGCTGACCAATTATATAAAAATCCAAAGAGCAGGGCCATTATACAGAAGTATAAGAACTTCTGCATCTCCCCAAAAAATACTATGTTACAAGAAGATGCAGAGATGATGCTCAGAGTATTGGTAAAAAGAGACCTCGGGGTTTTCAGAAGCTTAATCAATGTGCAAAAACCTGTCTCTGCTACTAATCAATTGAATGGGGTATTGGAGGCTCAATGGGTTAACTTCTTTTCTGACCTCTATAAATATGAGGACAAGGGATGTCATGCCATTGATAAAGGGGGAGGGGCTAATAAGATGACTTGGGATCCTACTATTGAATTCAAAGAGGTACTTAAATTGATACAGGAAGCTAAAAATTCTAGGGCTCCTGGGCCCAACGGACTAACGAACAACACTCTCAAAGCGCTACCAGAAATGTGGGCCCATTTACTCACCATGCTTTTTAGAAACGTGGCGGATAGTGGTATAATTCCCCCTAGCAGGCAGACTGCCCGTATAGTTCCCATATTTAAGAGAGGGGATAGAAATATGGCTAAAAACTACAGACCGATCACCTTGATCGATACTGATTGTAAGCTTTTAGCCTCCTTGTTGTTAACTCATGTCAACGATTGGATAACAAAGAATTACATTCTTAAGAAATGCCAAACTGGGTTTAGGGTGGGACACTCTACAAATTTAAATGGTTTGATTTTGACTGCTCTTCAGAATTCAACATGGAGCAAATATGGTGGAACTCTCTATGTCGCCTCTATTGACCTGTCAACTGTGTTTGACTCGGTCATTGGAGGTCGACTCTGGGCAAAATTAAAAAAGTGGGGCTCTAGCTCGATTGGGACGCTATTTTCACTGCAAATTCGGAACCTATTCACTAAAAGCAATAATTCTATTATATAGACAAAAAGTGGTACCTATCTTAACATACACCGGAGAAACAATAATTAATCAACACACAATGAAATGGCAACAATACGAGGCAATATTCTGGAGAAAAACTCTCGGCCTATCCAACTCATTTCCAATCTCAAGAATTCGGTTGGAACTGGCCTTACAATCCCTTGAATCAATCATTACCTGGAAAAAAATGGATCTCTACAGAAAAATAATTTGCCAGGACAAATTTCCATCTCTAGAGATACTCAAAGAAAAAAAGAACCCTGTATGTGTAACAGCCGTGCATTACTGGTCTAATGAGATAAAAAATAAAATGAAGACATCAGTGAAGATATGCTTATAAACAGACCACAATATGCCAAAACAAGAGTACAACAAAATGACTGGATCAAAACAATAGAGGAACAATCTAAATATAAACGAACAATGATCTGTTCAATAGAAGTAAGAGCCCTCAATGAGTTACCTCCATATTTAGTATGTTTTCCAGACCAATCAATAAGAGACCTTTTTCTACGCTTCCGCTTAAATATACTTCCAACTCGTGATTATCTATTTAGCATAAAACATCCAACAATGACGACCACAGACTGCCGATTTTGTAAAATTGACAACACTAGAGAGACTCTATTTCATGTAATTATGGTTTGTGATGCTTTGATGGACAAAAGAAACTTGTTCAAAGATTTCTTTAAAATCTCTCAGAAGCAGATGAGTACAGAGGAACGATGGGCACATCTTCTGAAAGGACACGACAAGAATTTAATTCTTACAGTTATCAAATTTTGGAGTGCGATTTTGAACGAGACTGTTTTTAAGAAACACAAACATGTATGTCAATCCAATTCTTTAACCTTTTTGTTTTTTCTTTCGTTTTTACTTATTCAATTTTTTCTTGTTTTTTTTCTGTCCCTGTTCTTTTGCATCTTGTAAAGGATAAAATGAAAAGTTTGTATAATCAAACAAAACATTAAAAAAAATTTTAAAAAAAAATTTAAAAAAGTGGGGCATTCCTGAAGGCCTCCTGAAATTAATTATGGCTATGTATGAGAACTCAGTGATCCATTTCTGGCTCAATATGGGGGGGAACTTATCCAGAAGAATTAGAACTTGGATAGGGGTCCAACAGGGTTGCTCTTTGGCACCCTGTCTTTTCAACCTCTATTTGGCAGACGTGGGCGAATTTCTCACTGAGGCAAGGCTTGTGAGTGCTAAATTGGGGGCAACTAGATTCTCGTGGTTGGCTTATGCCGACGACTTCCTCCTGTTCGATCACACCAGAGTCGGGTTACAACGGTTGATTAATAAATTCCAACAATACGCGGAACTCAACGGGTTAAAGATTAATCCTAGTAAAACTCGTATTCTGGTGATCTCAAAGGGTAAAAAGAGTAAACGACTAGATTGGAAAATCGAGGGGGAATCCATTATAAGAGCCCAAAAAATTCTGTATTTAGGCTTTCTAATTTTAGCCCAACCCTCGGTCTACGAACTTAAATTGTTTATTAAACACAAGGCGATTCCACTAACTACACAGATCATTAAGCTGGATAGAAAATATGGAAGATTCTCTTTAAAGCCAGCTGGGGAAGGTTGTGACAAAGCTGCTATATGGTATGGAGCTCCACTACATGGACATCCACCCATTCTGGGACACCATAGAAGGAATAATTTGCAGAAAGGTTTTAAAATTATCCAACAATATCCCTGTGGTAGCTATTTGGTTTGAATTGGGATTGGTCTCACTTAGAGCTAAATCCCTGTGGCGGTACATGGTCCTATTCCGTTCCCTTCTCTGCCCCATAAGTGATTCCCTATATGTGGACTTAGGGAGAGTCCTTTTTTCTCAGGGTGGTAGTGCTGGGAATGACTATCTTAATAAGTTAAAGGTTTTATGTGATAACATGCTTAATGACCTTTCCACGGACAGGGAAATACTCAAGACCAATCCAGATAAAGTTAAGAAACTTCTCTACGTATTAGACTGGACTAATACGATTGAACGTCTACACACTTACCACTCTCTCAGTAATATCAAATATGAACACAGAAAAAGAGGAACTTTATCATTTATTATGTTACAATTCCCTAATTGTTACTACCACACACTCCTCTTGAAACTTAGGTGAAATATATTACCAACTAAAGAGG
This sequence comes from Ambystoma mexicanum, assembly GCF_040938575.1. Classification (NCBI taxonomy): domain Eukaryota; kingdom Metazoa; phylum Chordata; class Amphibia; order Caudata; family Ambystomatidae; genus Ambystoma; species Ambystoma mexicanum. The sequence goes on from NC_090932.1 coordinate 543,833,221, forward strand.
TTCTGAAGAGAAGGAATCTGATCGATGAAACTAATATCCAATGTAGATTCTGTAACAAGATAGGGGTTTTAGAAACAGAACGTCATCTTCTTCTAGACTGTCTCGCAGAGACGTTGCTAGGGGGGGCTAAGGGGGCTATAGCCCCTGGTCTTTTGGTTGTAGCCCCAGATAGAATCTCAGGAGCTACAACCAAAAGGCTAGCTAGCCCCCAGTCCCAACAGTTCCGACATCAGCTTAGCCCCGGGTCTTTTCCAGACCTAGCAACTCCCCTGCTGTCTCGAATTAACAAAAAGCAGGAATCTATACTTGAGGAAATGTAATACTTCGGGGCTTCTCGGAGACAATTAATACATATGGTCAAGATGTGTATCAGTTTCCAATGTATCGGAAGGTCTAGCGGTGGGGAGTTTTATCAAATCGTTGGACCATGGGACTGTTTTGGCTTGAGAGAAGTTTGGCTGTTTTATATGGATATTCTGTTGTGATTCCCTCTCCTTTAGATGGTTCTTATCTGGGCTCATGCCATATTCATCTTTTATATAAATGTTTTAGCCTAGGCCTCCATTTTTATATGAATACCATATATGAAAATGTATAATGAATTATGTGATATTAATTTTAATGCAGTTTGTACTGAATCTTTGCTATAATCAATTTGTATTGTGCTGAACATCTTTTTTACATGACTTGTGCTATCTTTTTCTTTTTTCCTTTTCATCTTTTTGCCTTTTTTAATCCATTAAATGTGAATGTAAAGGTTTCATATGTAAACCATATACAAGAAAAAAAAATAGATTGGTGTTGCACCTCTCTTCTATGCCTTCACCTTCAACAGAGAGACCAGTAGGCCTCCCGCTTCTGTCCCAACTCCTTTACGAAAACCATATTGCTGTACTGGTAGAATTGAATTATTGGACGACCACTCCTCTAATCTCTGCAGGATCAGCCCAGCAAAGATTTTGGAGTCTGCATCCAATGTAGCAATAGGTCGGTAATTTCGGTAATTGTGGGGATCTTTCCTATCCCCCTGCTTAAATATAGAGATTACATGTGAAAAGTGCCAGGAGACCGGAATGTGTTTTGACTGAATTATGTCATCAAATAGAATCGATAAGGCCTTCACCCAAAGTTCTGGGTTCCCTTAAAATAGGGCATTGGGGGAGACGGTTTGGGCCTTCTGCCCTTGATGAGCTCGATTTCTGATTTTGGAACTTTATGTCCTGAACAGAAAAAGCAAAATTCCACGGGAGTATTTTAATGGGGGTCCAATCAAGGATACTATTTGTACCTGAATATACAGTACCAAAGTGACCTACCCAAACTTTCTCCTGAATCAGTGTTGATTGGGCGCTCATTTGTGTTGTCTCCATGCTGTTTACTAGGAGCCAGAACTGTCTCGCGGATCCGTTTTATAACGCAATCAGCATGGATTCACTATTCATCTGTAGCAAGGATTCTCTGTGGCCTTTGAGCCAATGTTTTTACTTCTGTTTAATTTTTCTCACCCCCTCCTTTTTTTTCTCCATAGTAAGACCTGAGTTCCACACATGCTGCACCTCTCCATTACACCTGTTTTTGTTTTGTTTGACAAGGTTATCATACTGGTTCTCATGCTTGGTCTTTCTAGGAGATTTAGGAATCTTAATTGAGTGCCTAATCAAATTGTCAATAAACATAGGGAAATTGTCATGAGTGAGAAGTGTTCTCTTTATCAATGGTGGTTGCAGCATAGGCCTCTATTTACTGAACATTTAATTTTTACACATTACCTTTGTGCCACACTATTCTGGATTTTGAGCGATTCGTAGTTAGCTTTGAAGTGTATTCCAAATTGGAATTTTGATCTATTTCAAAATTCCAGCATAGTTCCAGCATTCGGTGGTCACTTAGCATCGTTATTGTAATGTTAAACTGGAATGTGCCCTCCAATAAAAAGAGCCACATGAATATATAATCAATTGAAGATGACTTTACCCCATCCGTCCAAGTAATAAGGTCGGTAGAATCATCTAACAGTCCGAATGCTGAGTGTAGGCCCCAGTTGGTGAAAAGTAGACTCCAAAGATGGCCCTGTAGTGTCTTTCGCCTACTTCATGGTGGCCCTCCTATGATGTTATTTTTTGAACCATCTGTTATTACTGAAAGAAGACCCATATCTTTTACTTTTTGAGGTTCATACTGGATTTCCGAATTAAGGTCTCCCATTATGACAATCTGTAGTCCAATATGAGCAATCATCTCATCAGTAATTATTAAGTTAATTTCATCTATTGTGGCCTGTAACTTCTGCTCAGGAAGCCAGTAGATGTTTACAATGAGGGTATTTAGAGTAACGCTGCCTGTCTTTAGCTCCAGTATTATTGCTAAGACATCATGAGATATATACGTATGTTTTATTATCTTCATGTCAGGTCCTTTTTTGATGGCGATGAGAAGCCCGCCTGAGGTGCGTGCTCTCTGAACCTTCGTAGCCGGTTCGCAACAAACATCAAAGCCTTCTAAGATAAAAGGATTGGTCATCCATGTTTTCTGAATGCAAATGATTTTAAATTTGGTGAGCCTCTCACGCAGTTCTTTAGAGTTTCTTAAGTGAGCATGCCCTCTCGAGTTCCAAGAAAGCAGAGGGACTTGCTGATTTTGGTTAAAGACCTGACTTGAAGTCTTTTAGCTGAAGTATGGAATCACGTAGCGTTAATGCCAACCATCTCCAGCTGGGGTCCTCCAGGGTCCCGACTTGATTCCTATCACTCATTGCATTGACAACCCCTTCTTGCGTAGTCTGCACTCTACCATTAAGGCGGAAGCTGTTCTGCAGATCAAGAAATCCCATGCTAAATGGCAATATGTTGTAGCCTAATTTGGTAAATTGTGTTTGTTTCCCTACTATAGCCTCAAAAACTGTTCGGGAGTGGAACACGAGTCTGACATGGTCGTATCTTTTAGGGTGTATAAAGTCTGCCAATTTAATAAGTGCAGTAGACAATGTTCTTAACTGAGGGATTTTGTTCAAAAGTGACAACACCCTCCATCTATTTAATGATTTCGGCCCCCCATATCCGAACATATAATACAATATTATACGAGGATCATCAGGATAACAGGGTATCCTACATTGCACTCTGTTTAATTAACCTTCAAAAACAGATTTTGGTCCCTTAACCAACCCTTCTATTATAGCCTCCCCCCCTTGTTCTTTAGGGTTACTGTTTGTGGCTAAGTGTGTATGGGTTTTATCCGCTAGAATTTTGGGGCATTGTACTCTGTCATCATTTACTCCATCTTTCCGGGTTTCTTGGGTGATCCCAGTATTAGTTAGATGTATTGTATCTGGGATTGCGTCCCCTGTTCTCCCTTTCCCTTCTCCCTTAATATACCCTATATGGAAGACCCCATATCTACTGGGGCTTAGAAAGATTCGACTGGGTAATCAGTATTTTTCCACTGTTTATCTAATCATAGTTTCCAATCGTCGATTGCTAAACTGCCACTCTACCCCTCCAATCAGTGAGGCTTGCTCATTGGTCAAAATCCCCGACGTATAATTTCTCATTGTAAGAGAGGAAGGCTTGTACCCTACCATCTCAGTGACTACAGGCTCCCTCCACCCTAGAGCCTTGCGATGGTGTTCTTTATTACTTGGTCCCTGAGCCCATACTTGCCTATGGATATTCATATCATTGGGAATTTCAGGGGATTCCCGACTCATTTAGGGTGCCACAATTCTATCTGAGTGTCAAGCCTCACTGAGGGCGGGACTACCCTCTTTTGTCTTCTTCGCAAGTTCCCCTTCCTCAATTATTTCTACTGATTTGTCAATGCATGGGAGGGGAGGTATGTTCCTTCCCTTTACCCTCTCTACTGGTTTGGTGAATAAGTGGTACACCCCCCTCCAAGAATTTTGTTTCCCACGTTAAGTATCTTTTTGGGCCCGCTGGAATTTGGTCCCCTTTTTCTTTTTGCCTTTCTGTTTCATCTCATCCATAGGGGTGTTACTAGATGGAACTTCACTATCACGATTACAGCATATGTCCTCTTCCATAGAGACGTCTAGGCCCGGAGTTATGTCACAGTTTATTGTATCTTCCTTTATAAAGTTCCTCCATATGTTTCTTGTTGACTTGTTCATTCCCTTCTTTGAATCAGATTTTGAACGCTTACCCTTTTTTTGCAATTAACGGGGGAAGATGACGTCCTCGACCCATTCCTGGGCGTAGGTGAGGGTGTCAAGTTGCTCTCACGACTATCCAAGACTGCAGTCTCAGTTTCCAGGCAATCTATGACATTCAGCCCTTCATTAAGCTTACTTCCCTGCTCTTCTCCTGCCTGCTGCAAGTTATCTGTGTTCACTGCCTTACATTCATTTTCAGAGCTTTGAGTTTTGATCCCTATATCAGAAACCTTCATCAAAGCCGAAATAATGTCTCGTAAAAGAACAGTATGTATCTTCGATTCACTTAAGATGACAGAGTTTTGAAGTTGTATCTCCCCGCATCCCCCAAAACCCCCACTCCACCCAGCCGGTGTCCAGAGGTAAGGGTTTTGTCCCACTCTTCCCCCCGTCCCTGTGGGTGTTGGGACAGGGCCAGGAGTGAGATCCCTCCCGGCAGAAACACCAAAGGGGTGTCAGGTGGAGAATCCGCTTGCGCCCTGTCCTCCACCCCGCCCTGGGTCTGCTTCCATGGTGCATCACCCTCCTCCCCCGCTAGTTCCTCCCGTGGCAAGCCTGACTCGATTAATAAAGGAGACCGGCTTCCATCATTCAGCTCTGAAATAGCTGAATCAGACAGAGTCGGAGGGGAGGGAGGCAGGGGGACAGCAAGCAAGCACCATCCTCATGGTGTTCTTGACTGGAGTAAAGATGAGAGGCGCGGATAGTATGTCATCATGCATCTGCACCCCCAACAATGTTTCCTTCCTGGTTCTCGGGACCGCCCTCATATTTACAACACAGTGGATAAGTTACTTCGAAGTCAACCACTGAGGTATCAGAGCTTGATGGAACGATGACGACAACCCCAAACTCGATTACAGTATCCAACTCACTTGCCCGCGATCCCGTCGAACAGGTGAACAAACACTCACGTGGCACTCCTGTTGGCATGTATATTGTATCACTTAAGGAAGAGTCTTCCTCGAATTTATTTAACATTGACATTATAGGACAGAATTTTACAAACAAAATGAATCTTTTGCTAATGATTTACACTTACATGAATGAAAGATTGTCTATGTGCTTGAAGTGCTTTTCTGTACTTGAATGGATGCATATATGCCGAATGAAGTGAATTGATGATGATGATGGATGGAAGAAAGGACTTAGCAGAAGGTCTGACTCACAAACACTGATTGTAGAGGGAAGGCCTGAAGGTGAGGCGCTTCCTTGAAGACGTTGTAGAAGAACCACTGGCAGTGTGAGAATATTGTCTCTCCGAAAAGGACACTGAATGATGAATGTTGAATTTAAGAGAATCAAATGTCATTCAGAGACCTGAGAGAAATCTGAGAGAAATCTGAGAGAATCCAAGGTTCTGGAGGGACCTGACAGAAACCTGAGAAAATACATGGTCATGGTGAAACCTGATGGAATATTGAGAGAATGCAAAGTTGTTGAGAGACCTGCGAAGGTTGAAGTGTTGAAGGAACTAGAGGCTGCGGGGAGGCCCAACAACAGTGTGCTCTTAAGAACATCTGCAGAAGGCAGAACTGTAAACTCAGGAGAGGACTGCCTGGGTAAGCATTTGATGTACATTTGGTTAATAGAATAGGGATGGACTTTGGAAAAATAGGTCTATGAACGCTTTTTGTTGAACAACCTTGAAGATTATGGGTAACTTGGGGACTAAGGGAGGCTGGACGCTAAAGGACATATAAAGACTATGTTTGAATTTTCTGTTGTTCATGATATGAATTTCTGGAATTAGACACAAGCATTTCTGGAAGGACAGACAATGTTAAACCATTGGATCAGGCTGAGGTGCAGGGAGAACATAGAGGAACTGTAAGTTATAATCATCCTTGACCCATTTTTACTAAGTATTTGCCTATTATTTCTAGAGTCATCCTTTACTACCTACCTTTACAACCTATAGGCATTTATCCTACCTAAGAACATATTTTGTAAAGACTAATAATGTACTGTTAATAGAAACTCTTGTGGTATTTTGTTCATTTTTGAAATCCCTACACCACCCAGTAGCCATCCCAGCCACATAACACTGTCTCACATTCTTTGCTGTTACTTCACAAACCAGTTAGTTTGTTTTCGTATAACGAGATGTTCGACATTTATATATTGTTTCAAGAAACTGCATATTTTGTGGTGTAGATTAACAGTTTTGAGTTCTGTCCTTTATTTCTGTATTTGGTCATTAGTGTTACTACTTGCGGACATCTCAAGGTCGCACATAATGGACTCTTACCACTATGTTGTGAACACTATGTTGTGAACATCTCAACTCCTCCCTCTTGGAGACTTCAACATCCACCTGGATGCCTCCTGTCCCCCCTCTGGACTCTTTCGCGACCTCTGCGACTCTCTCTCACTCACCATTCTCCCCCCTGGCCTGACTAATTCTGCAGGGCACACTCTCGATGTTCTGATCTCCTCTGACCTTCCCCTCTCTGTCCCTCTCTCCACTCCTCTCTCCTGGAGTGATCACTGTCTCCTATCCTCCCACCTCACCCTCTCTACCCCCCAGCCCAAGCCACCTCCATCACTGCCACTCACCTTCTCTGTCATCCGATCCATGAAGCGCGTGTCAGTTGAGGCTTTCGCCGCCACCTTCTCACCCGCTCCTCCCCCTTTGGCTGACTCTCACCCTGACAAAGCCCTCTCCATGCTCCACTCTTCTATACCTGATATCCTTGCCCCTGTCATGAGAATCTGCCTGGCGCCCAAAGCCAAGTGTAACTCCTGGTATGACTCAGATCTCGTCACCCTAAAACGCAAGTGCAGGGTGGCCGAGAGGAAATGGCGTGCTTCATGTTCATCCTCTGACAAACTGGCCTTCCGCCTGCTGGCTCTCCGTCCTCACCAAGAAGAGAGCTCATATCCAATCCTGCATCTCTGCACCATCTAACAACTCGGCTGAACTCTTTAAAATCTGCAAGGAACTAGCCAATCCTGCCGCAGTCTCTACCTCTCCTGTATCTTCCCAGGCCCTATGCATGGCACTGGCTTCTCATTTCATTAAAAAAAAATCAGGATATCCTGTCCTCACTCTCCTCCTATCGCCTCACTCTCTCCATTCCCTGCTCTTCCTCTGGCCCTTCTGCAGCCACCCACCTCCCTCCTTCTCTGCCTTTCCCCTTTTGTCTGAAATACGAGGTTTCTAGACAAGTCCGATCTATGAAAGTCTCGTCGAAACAGGTTCACCACTGTTCCTCCAAAACTATCAAGGACCACATCGACTCCCTGGCTCCTGCCCTGGCTGATTTCTGCAATCACTCCTTCGTCACTGGTGTCTTCCCATCCCCCCTGAAGCACTTCCTTTTGCACCCTCTTCTTAAGAAACCCTCTGCCGACTCCTCCTGCCCGGCTAACTATCTCCCAATCTCCAGCACTCCGTACCTGGACAAGCTCCTGGAGAAACTGGCCATCTCCCAGCTTAATCTCTACACTGAATCTGTTGGTTGTCTTCATGGCCATCAGTCTGCCTTCAGAGCTGCCAGAAGCATGGAAACTGGTCTCCTGAACATCCGTGAAGACCTGCTCTCCAACCTGGACTCCAACACCCTGTGTGTCCTCATCTTGCTTGACCTCTCTTCTGCCTTTGATACTGTCAACCATGCCATCCTGCTCAACCGTCTCCGTGATAACCTGGGTATCACTGGTAAGGCTCTGGCGTGGCTGACCTCTTTCCTCTCCGACCGACCCTCCCAGGTCCAACTTAGGTCCTTCCTCTCCGATATCTTTTTCTCTACCTGTGGTGTCCCCCAGGGATCTAACTTCTCTCCCTGGCTGTTCAACCAATACCTGGTACTCCTAGCCCACTGCATCGCTGCTCTCTGCCCCAATTTTCAGTGCTATGCGGATGATACCCAGCTCATTTTCAGGCTACCCTCGGCCTCCTCCTCTCTTTCCCTCATCTCTGGCTGTCTGTCTGCTATCCAGGAGTGGTGTGCCGCCAATGACCTCTGCCTTAATGCCAGTAAGACTGAGATTTTACTTATTGGCACACCCACTCCCTCTTTCCCTGCAGCTCAAAAGGCCGCCCTCTCTTGGACCTCTTCCTGCTCCCACCTGCAAGGCTAAAAACCTCGGGTTCATCTTCGACTCCATACTCTCCTTCTCTCCTCACATCTCCGACGTCTCTAAGAAATCACACTACCAGCTACACCTCCTCAGAGGTATTCTTCCTTTCCTCTCCTTCCCTCAGAAGCTCACCATCTCCAGCGCCCTGATTCTCTCTAGGCTGGACTATTGTAACAGCCTCTATCTTAATCTGCCTGCCTCTACTCTCCGCCTTCTGCAACTTATTCAGAACAGGACTACGGGACTTGTCTTTGGCCTCAAGCCCGGGATCATATCTCTCCAGGACTGAAATCTCTGCACTGGCTCCCAGTGGCTGAGAGGATTAAGTTCAAAACCCTCTGCATTGTCCACAAGGCCTTCTGGGTCCTGGGGCCGCAATACCTTCAACTCTCTCTTCCCAAATATATTCCTTCTCGAGCTCTTCGCTCATCCGCCTCCAACTCCCTCAGGGTCAGTCGCTTCTCCAGCAACGAGTTGGTGGTAGATCTCTCTCTTCAGCAGGGGCCTACCTGTGGAACAGCCTTCCTGCCTCCCTGAATCTTGAGAACCATCTCCGGTTCCGGAAGCACCTCAAAACCTTCCTCTTTGCTTCTGCTTTCTCTCCCACCCCCCCCTGCTAAATTCCTGGTTGAAACTGCACTGGTTACCTAGCCACCCTTTCTTTATCAGGCCCAGGCCCCACTAATTGCACACCTGCAATGCCTCCATGGCAACCCCCGCACCTGGGGACGCACCTGGGGACTGTTATTCTGTATCCCTACAGTCGCCCTACCAGCACTTATGTCTGCTCTTACCTTGCACTTGCCACCATCTGGCCGCTTTATTTCTCTTATTTATTCTACTATCCCATGTACTGCACTTTCCCCTCTCCCTTCCCCCTCACACTTTTCCTTTTCCCCCTTCCCATGCACTTGCGCGATCTGAATGACACCTGGCCTAGTAAGATCGCTGTCTGTTTTCCCTCTGTTCCCCCTCCCTCGCCTCGTCGCACCTCGAAACACTTGTGTGTAGGTGCGTTATCTACCATTCCGTTGGCCTCATTCCCACGGACGTCAATTCATTATAATATCAGAGGTTTTCTTTTTTTTTTTTAAACTTTATTTTTGCATTTTAGTAAAACATGTATACAAACAAGCCCAAACAGTGGGCTACCAACTTGCCGCCGTCGCCCCCCCCCACGCCCACCCGCCCACCCCTCGACAGCCCCATTACACAACAAGCTTCTATTGCTTTTGATTTACCGAGGTGTAGTTTGTGGTGGCTGACCAGGTGGCTCGGTTGGCACAGTGTTGGAGAGGAGGTGAGAGATGTACGGGCCCCAAATATCTGGGGGTCTCGCATGGTGGGGTAGTGTCTTTATGAATTCCGTTTCTGTTTCTTGGCAATATATGGTGTCTCTCCTCCAGTTCTCTAGTGTGGGGGGTGTACCACGTCCAGTACCAATAGCATGCTTGCCAGTTTTCTAATGTGCGAGGACAGGGATCTCGTTAGCCCTAGGAGTGCCACTAGTGGGGAGTGCTCCACCTTCTCGCCGATTATTGCGTCAGTTTCATCGAGCACATCTGACCAGAATTTGGTCACTGTTGGGCAGCTCCACGCTAGGTGCAAAAAGTCAGCATCAGGGGTCCCACATCTGTCACAAGATGCGTTTGACTCGGGGTGATGTCTGTTTCTCTTTTTGAGGGTATAATAGGTTTGGTGCAGAAAGTTGAAGTGGATTTGTTTGAAGCGGGAGTTGAGTGCCACTTTTTGAGTCTGCTGTAAGATATAGTCCCAGTCTTCATCTAGAATGGGTGTTTGTAGCGTGGTTTCCCAACTTGCTTTCGTTTTGGGGTTCGATGGTAGAGTGTCCATGAGCAGGGCTTTGTAGATAGATGAGACCAATTTTCCCTCCCCTTGTGCCTGTATAACTCTGTGCAGCAGCTGCCAAGTGGGTGGTTGTTGTGGGAACGATGGAATGAGGGCCTGAAGGGTGTACCGCTTTCTGAAGTACATAAAAATATCAAGGGAGGAGGTGCTACCTTTCTCGTTTGCTTGCTGCGTTGTTATGAAGTTGTCTTGTATGAAGAGGTCACCAAGTGTATTTATTTTGCATTTGTCCGCCCAGTTCAGATACACTTTCTCAGCGGTGAGTGGGATCCCGGGGATGAATTTAACAGGTAGTAGAGGAGAGTATCTAAACTGCATCTTGTACTTTTGGGCCATTTTCCGCCATATTGTGAAGGTAGATTGCACTATTTTCAGTGTCGTGTGTGGCACAGCCTGTTTGCTGATGATCACGGCCCTTAGCAGGTTGGGTGAGGCTAGTGCCCGTTCGACCTGTACGTGTGGTCTTACGAACTGGGGCTTATACCAGTGACTGATTAACTGGGCTTGTGCTGCCCAGTAGTACCGTTCTAAATCGGGTAGAGCTAGGCCACCCTTAGTGACAGGGAGTACAAGGGACGAGTATGCCACCCTTGCGGGTTTGCCCGACCAAATGAGGTCTAGAACTAGATTTCTCAGATTACCCAGGAAGCGCCGAGACAACAGGATGGGGATGTTGGAGAATAGATACAGGAGTTTGGGGAGAATTACCATTTTTACCAGTGAGGCTCTTCCCCAGAGGGTGAGTGGTAGAGTTTTCTACCTGTTCACCTTATCTCTTAGTGATTTCAGTGTGCTTTCGTAATTGTCTTTGAATATGTCTTGGTGGTTCAGGGTCATTCAGATTCCTAGGTATCGGACATGGGCTTTTTCCCAATGGAAGTTGAAATCGTCTTGAACTATTTTGGTAATTGTGTTTAAGGGAAAAACAATTGATTTAGATTGATTGATTTTCAAACCTGATACCAGCCCAAACTTTATTATTTCTCGCATGATCGGGTTAAGGTTTTCACTGGGGTTTTGCATTACAGGACTATGTCGTCAGTAAACAGGGATATTATCAGACGGTGAGGTCCTATTTTGAGCCCTCACTGAATTTGGCGTTCCCTGAGGCCCGCTGCTAAGGGCTCCATCACAAGGGCGAATATCATGGCAGATAGTGGACATCCCAGCCTGGTGCCGCGTTGGAGATTAATATATGCCGAGAGAGTCGACCCAAGAGTGATTGCTGATAGGGGCTGATTGTAGAGAAGTGAAACCAGCTTAATAAACTGTTTCCCAAGTCCGAGCTGTTGCAGCACGGCAAACAAAAAGGGCCACTCGGCATCCAGCAGCACAGCCACTGCCTGCTGTTCGGGGTCGAGGGCTGCCAGAACCCCGAACATTCTGCGTATCCCGAATGTAGTGTTTCAGCCAGGCACAAATCCCGCCTGGTTGGCGAGTACCAGTGCTGGCATTAGCGGGAGAAGTCTGTTAGCGAGGATCTTTGCTAGTATTTTATTGTCGAGATTAATTAATGATATGTGGCGATAGGATTTACAATCTTCGGGTGGTTTGTCTTTTTTGTGTAGCAGTATTACGTTGGCTTCTCTTAATGTCTGTGGGAGAATGCCAGATTCGATCGCTTCTTCGAAAATACTTAGCAGAAGAAGGGCTATGAGAGGGGCGAAGTGGTTATAAAACTCACCAGTTAACCCATCAGGTCCCGGGGCTTTGGATGGCGGTAGACTTTTAATGGCTTCTTGGATCTCATCTAGAGTTATGGGATCGTTCAGCAGCTCATGGAGTTCCCTTTCCACCCAGTACAGTTCTGTGTCCTTGAGTTAGTTCCGGAATGCCTCGGTATCTGCCGGGTGCCCGGCGCTGTATAAATCTTGGTAGAATGCCCTGAATACTTCGACTATGTCTTCTTGTTTGTGCAGCATATTTCCCTGCAGTGTTCGGATACTGTCCACCCTTGTTGGCCTCTGTCTGCAGCTATAAGACGAGCAAGAAGGGCCCCAGGCTTCTGGCCTTCGCCGTATTGTCAGATTCTATGATTGTGGCCCAGAAATTTTAATTCCCGTTCAGCTAGGTTTCTGAAGTTGAGAAGTTCTTCTTTCAACATTGCCTGGATGTGGTCTGAGGTGTGAGCGGCTTGCTGCTGTTCCAGTTCCTTCAGGTGTGTTTCGCTGGTCCCTAGATCACGTCTGATAAGTTTCAGGATTCCGTTTTCTTTGGCTAGACAGACGCACCTTACATAGCATTTGAGTGATTTCCACAGCACGGTGCCATGGTTGATTTCAAGAAAGGTGCTGATTTCCTCGCTTAGTTCAGTGGCAAATATTTGATCTGCAAGAGATTTGGGTTTGAAGCGCCATTGGGGGGGGCGTGGTCTGGTAGTCGGCAAGCAGCATTCGAGTGTTACCGTGGCGTGGTCCGAGAAGGGTTTGGGGAGTATTTGGCAGCTGCCCCATTGCTAGTTGCTGTGTGCGGAGACTAGCAGATAATCGATGCGGGAGTTCGTATTATGTACACTTGAGTGGAATGTGTAGTCTCTGATTTCCCAATTCTGGATCCTTCATATATCTGATAGGTCAAATGCTTTGCAGATCTCCTGCACTTGTAGGCTGGCCTTGGACGGGTGCGCGGTTGTTGGCTATGATTTATCTTTCTGTGGGTCGAGATGAGGATTCAGGTCGCCTCCCCAGATTATGGTAGCGTTTCGCACTTGCGCAAGGCGGGACAGCACCCAGTCAAAGTTGTTTGCGCCGTCTGTGTTGGGGGTGTAGGAGTTGACGAAAACCATCTCCTCTCCCTCCACCATGCCATGGACCAAAAGAGCCCTTCCATCGTTATCTCTTTCCGTTTTGATCAAGCAAAACCCCAGCGAAGTGTGAATAAGTATTGCGACTCCCCTGGCGTAGGATGAATATGAAGAGAAGTAGCGGTGGCATCCCCAGCTGCGGGCCCAGGTGTTCATTTTGAGGTAAAAGGTGGGTCTCTTGAATTATTGCCACCTCAATCTTGTGACGTCTAAGTAATTGCAGGATCTTTCGCATCTTGGCCGGGATGTTGCTGCTTCTAATGTTCCAGGTTGCTACTTTGAATTGGGACGATGATGTTTTAAATGGAGCCCGTTTGCGGGAAAAGCGGTGGGCCACCCCTCGGTGGTGTCCTGACATTTGGGGCGGCTGGATTGCATGGGAGCTGCATCAGGCGGGAGGGCGTGCGAAGGGCGGCAGCGGGGCCCGGGACGAGGCCCGCGGTTAGGCGATGGCGCATGGCACACGTTTCGAACAACAACAACAATAAAACAATTTTCCTTACACGGACAACGTCCCAACTAGAACACAAAACGTGCTGTGCACGGGGCGCAGGTGGCCTTCCGAGGCTTAGTCCCCAACCTCCCGTTTGCGAAGATTGTCCTGATGGCTTGTTTCCTTCTTGCTTTGGATCAGTGGCGCGGGTGTTCATCAAGGCGGGACTCTCCCCGCTCTTTCTCTGTTTGTGGCTCCGGACATTTGGTTTGCGGATTTATATCCCTGCCTGTCGAGGAACAGTGTGGCTTCATCGGGGGAGTTGAAGATGTGGGTATTTCCCTCAAGTTGAATGCTAAGCCTCGCCGGGAAGAGCATCGAATACGTGATTTGGTTGGCGCGCAATCTGTGTTTAACATGGGTGAACAATCTCCTTTGGGCTTGGACTGATGGCGAGAAGTCCGGGTAAAACTGGATGTCATCCCCATCGAAGTGGAGTTTGCCCTTTTCTCTTGCCATTCTCAGGATCGCGTCCCTGTCCTTGTAGCTTAAGAGCTTGGCGATGATCGGGCGGGCAGGAGCTCCCGGAGCAGGTCGTGTTGCAGGGATTCTGTGGGCTCTTTCCACTACGAATATTTGCGACAGAACTGTGGGACCAAATAGCTCAGTGCATAGTTTTTCAATGTGCTCCTCCATTCTGTTTGGTAGTTGTTGTTCTCTGACTCCGACTATCCTTATGTTATTTCGTCTGGAGCGGCCTTCCAAGTCCTCATTTTTGGCCAGTACGGTTTTCATTTGGCCCTCAAGCGTGGAGACTCGGGAGGTGAGTGCTGATGTGCCGTCGTCCAGATCTGACACTCTCTGTTCGACGGAGTCGAGCCTGTCACTGCGTTTGTCGAGACGGTGCTGCAGCAGGTCCACCTTGGACGAGAGTGGCGAGTCAATCTTGCTGTCCAGGTCACCTATCTCAGCTTTTAGTTCCATCAGGATTTCCCTAATGTCCATTTGTTGCAGTTGTTCTACCTCCGATGGATTGTTCCGGGATTCGGAGCGGTGTTCCGGCCTGGGCGTTTTGGGTGCCGGGCCCGCGTCAAAATTGAGTCTTTTCTGGGACTTGTCTGGCTTCCCCATCTTGATCTTGGCGGGTGTATGGGCGCAGTTCGGTTGGTAGTCCCGTGCTGCAGATGGCGGCGTCGAGCCGTCCGGTTTTTGAGTTTTAGAAAAGGCGCTGTCAAGGCGTGCACGAATGGAGGGTCGCAGTGCAGTCGTGCCAGGGTTTAGAGACTATCCCTCTTCGTCTCAAGTTCAGATTTAGCCGATGTGTGCCGCGCAGGGGGCTGAGACCCAGCCGCGTGGAAAGTCGTTATGGGCTAAAATGGCGGGGGTGCCGCAGAGTGACCCTTCCTTACTAGCGCAGCGTAGACTTGTTGTCCCGCTTGTTTTGTGTGCTTCTGTGTGCCTTCGCGCACCTCCCGCCTCTCACCTGTGGGTGTTCGCTCCGACACTGTCTCTCCGCTGGCCGTGTAGCTGCTCTGCAGGGCCGGTGAGGCGGCGCCCCCGTCCTGAGCGATTCTTGGAGTGCTGCTCTCCGGAGTCCTCTTCCCGCTCTTGCCGGTCTCTGTAGGTCTCACGGGTGGCTCCTGTCCGTCTGCGGAGGATTGTGGCTAGGTGGGCTGGTGTTCCCGGGGCCCACGTGGTTCACGGTTGTGCGGCCCGCACCACGCAGTGGGTTTCTCGTGGAAGGCGATACCGATTCTCTCCGGATTTTTGGCAGGGATGAGGTGCTGCACTGGCATAGTGTATTTCTTGCAAATTTAATGATTTTGCCTCAGGATTGCTGCGATTAAACAGGATTCATGCGGGAGGTAGCCGAGTGCTTACAGGGGAGTGGCCATCTTGGTCGGCCCTCTAGCGCCCTCTCAATATCAGGGGTTTTCAAAGAGACATCGCACGCCCAATTACACCACAGAAAGTGATGTTACATGAGCTTTGACCACAATGTCATCATGAATATTTTACCTTGGTGACACCACCGGAAAACATACATAAACGTGAAATTCCTAAAATACAACATAGGCACTAAGCAGACAGTTCATATACCAGCCACATTTTAACTGCGGTGCTGCCTTCATGTGCCTTAGATGGTGTCATGATATGACAGGGGCAGACAAGCTAGAACCAGCCCAACAAACAGTGGCACTGACCTACATATGCCATTACATTCTCATGTGTTGCTGCCATCTTATGCCAGTTGCAGCTCCGCCTGTCAGGTATAGTCATTGTATGATAGGTAAATCCCCACATTCCCAGGTGCTGCTATAATATGCGAGATGTAGCGTCTTTAAGTGGATACTGCCATCGTATCCCTGGTATAGCCTTAGGTGCCCCTGCCAGTGGATGCCCAGTGAGTGCCCTGCCTTAGGTGCCTCTGCCCCATTTACATATAGACACAGGCATGCCCCACCCAGAGTATAACATTAATCAGTTGAAACACACTTGCCCTAAGAAAATCACTCTGGGGTAATTTTATTTTAAAAAAAGTCTAATTGCATGCAGGGTACCGCCAGAGTTAGCACTTACAAACTGTACTGTCCCTTTCATGCAATTTTAAACTTTTACAAAACTGAGTGTTAAATGAAAGAGTAAAAACAGGTGTAATCTCCATTACTGATATGTTACTCTCCATTTGTAAAACTTGTAAATGCTGTCTGCAAATAATGCTTTGCAGCTGGCATTTTATGCGGATTTCTTTCAAGTGCTAAAACAACATGCTTTACACAGGAATCCATTGGTCTAACCTCGCCTGCCTGACAATCTCAAGGAGGCTTTAAGCAATGTGTCTTTTAAAGTCAGAGGAGAGATGCATAACAGACATTTTGATTCTGTCTCGTATTGCTTCTCCGGCACCGCCTCCAAAGGGCTCTAAAATGCCCTTGCCTGTAACAGTAAGGTGTAAACGGCTAACGCTTTGCTACTAGGCCTTTGCACTTCTTGACTTAGAAAATGAGCTCCAATGTCTGTCACACCCAAGGAGGATTCAAAACAGTATTTGAAAAAAGATACCAAGAAATAATATGAAAGAATGAATATGCTATGTAAGATGTGTACCCTCCCTCAAACAGTGTGACACACGCACATGTGCACACACACATCCTCTCTCTCACTCTCTCCCCATCCGCTTCAATCACACACACATACACTCATGCCCACAGAGTACGGCTAACAGCAGCGCCGACTTAACTCACACACCATGTAGCAATGCAAGGTTCCATCTGCCATAGCCCCTGCCCTTGCTGTGTGTGCCGCTTCCTTGTCGCTCTGTACCTTAGCTTTCCCCTCTCACCCCTCTTAATTTCCCTTCTTACCCCTTCCAGCCTGCCCCCCTCCCTTTTTCCCAGTCCTATCCCTGCGATGTACCTAGCTTTCCATTATGCGTGCGTGCCACTTTCATCCTTGGCTTTGCATGCGCTGCTCGTTCCTGACATGCGTGGCCCCTCGCATTCTTCGATCGCGTGTGCCTCAGCGCCACTTCCATTCCGGTCTGTTTGCTCTGCGCGTCCTCGGCCTGCGTGGTCCCTCGCATTCCTGTGAGCAGGTGTGCCTCTGCCCCACTCGCATTCTTCGATCATGTGTGCCTCGGCGTCCCTTCCTTTCCCTGCCTGCCTTCGCTACACATCCTCGGCCTGCGTTGTCCCTCGCATTCCAGTGAGCGCCTACCCCATCCTTGGCCACATTTTGCACCTGCACCTCCAAGCCTGTGTGGTCCCTTGTGATCCTCGTTTGCATTGGTTCCGCGCACCTGCCATCTTTGGTTTCTCGCACTGCGCGTCCTTTGCCCGTGCATCCCTTCGCAATGCCTTGATCATGCTTGCCTTGTGCCCTTCCCTCTCCAGTCGCCAATACCCACACACTCCCCCCCCCGAGGGTCCTTGCAGCCCTGCTGGCCATTTCCTTCGCCCGTCTCCCTTCTACTTATCTTGCCTTGGTGGTTTGCTCTGTGTCTTCTGTGCTCTCCCCCCTCTATGGTTTATTCATCGACTGCTCTGTTTTGCTTGTATTGCTCTGTGTTTCTGCTGCCCTCTTCCTTCTTCTAGGTTCCCTCGTCAACTATCCTGTCTTTGTTGTTTTTGCTGTGTGCTGCTCTGTGCTCTGCTTTGTTTTTTCCCCCTTCTACGTCTTCATCCGTCGTCTGTTTGTTTTTTGCTGTGAATTGTCTCTTGTACTGTTATGCTCTTCCTTCCTCCAGGTTCTCTTTCATTGACTGCTCTGGTTTCTTGTTGCCCTGCTAAGATGGTTGTTCATCATACTGCCCTGTGTTCTTTTGTGCTTTCTCCCTAGCCCTCCATCTAGTTCAGTTTAGTTTATCTATTTACCACTTGTTCTTGTCTCGTTCCTCTCTTCTGCTTGCATCCCCCCTCCCTGTATTGTCCCCCAGTGTCCCCCCATCCCTTCCATTCTTCTCTCACTCCCTCACCCATACCCCTCTCATCTCTCCTCTTCTCCGTCCTCTGCATCGTCTTTGGTGCTCTCTGTTTCTCCTATCTTCTCCAACTGCTTTTCTATTGACTATCCTACCCTTTGCACTAAGTCTGGTAGGAAGAAGTTCAAAAAGGATATCCTGGTCTCCAACCCAGGCCTTCCTATCGATGATACATCAGCTCTTCCTCCAGACAGACCCTCACTGACATCCTCTTTGTCGTTCCTTTGCCAGACCTATGGACTCTTCATATGGTCCCTGTGCTCTCTCCTTTCTCCTCCTCTCCCATTAATGGTGGCACACGGTGGGAGGCCGTCCTGGCCTCCTTCCACTCCTTGAAGGTCATCATTAATGTTTACCTGAATGGCACCGTCTTGGTCAAAGGCCCTCAGTCCAACCTCCTCCTCCACGCTTCCCGTGCCTTATCAATTTCCTTTCCTCTCCCGCTGCCCCTTCTCTCCCTTCTTTGGCTTCCTTTCCTCCCCCCTCTGCCACTTCCTTGGTGCCCTCTTCCTCCTGCTTGGCTACCTTGCCCTCTCCTCCTTCCTCCTCTGCCCACCCTGGGGCTCCTTCTACACTTCCGCAGCGAGTACCTCTGATTTGTACCTCTCCCCAGAAGTCTTTCAAGGATGGCAACCTTCTCTACCTCACCACTCTTAACTCTCGCTCAGCTGTCAAAAACTCCTCTGACATCTGCCGTCTCTTGGAAGAACTTGACATTGATGTCCTTGGTCTCACCGAGACATGGTTCACAGCCAGCTCTGTCACAAGCTTTGACACTCTCCTCCAGGGTCGGACTGGGACAAGAAATGGGCCCGGACACTTCAAAAAAAGTGTCCCTCACCCAAAAACAGTGGCCCTCAAACCCTCTTCCGTGAATCATGTCAATTCACAACTTTACAGAAAATTCTACGTATAGGGGGTTAATGGTGTTTGTTGCATGTAATGTTTTGTGTAAATACTTGAGAAAACGAGTGATAACATTCCTTTTCCATTGCCCCGGCATTTGGTAATGATTTGTTATTTCAATAGCGAGTTTGCCAAAGCACTGTACATAGCACATATTTACATACAATCATTCCCAACCGAAGTAGTTGGCACTCATTTATCAACCTCTGATACGGAGTTGGCCTTGCCAGGATTTTAACCTGCTCCCTGAAGGTCATGTCTAGATCTCAGCTGGTCTATATTGCTTGAGTAAGCTAGGACGAGCAAACAGTTCCTTCATTCTTCCCTCCCATCCTCCATCACTCCCTTATCCGTCCCTCCCTCCTTCCCTCCCTCCCTCCCTCCCTCCCTTCCTTCCTGATGATTTTCTTCTTTTTTCTTTTGTTCCTTCCTGTTTTCTTGCTTCCCCTTCCATTCTCTCCCCTTTCTTTCATGGGCAACTTTCCTCTCCTCCTTTCCTTCCTCTCTCACATTGTTTCTTTCCTGTCTCCCTACTATCTTTCCTCTTGACTTTCCCCCATCCTTATACCCTCCTTGTTTTTGTCTCTGCTGCCATTCCTCCTTATGTCTTTCCTTCCTCACTCTCTGTAACTACTACCCCATTGTTATGTTGGAAAATAGCAGTTAAAGATAAATTATTGTGCATGGGTCAACGGGCTAGGGTGCACTTGAGTCGAGTGCAATAATGGGCTCTGCAACATTCTCGAAACACAGCTGATACCAAAGGGCAGCAGCATCAACAAGCTCTTAGTTGGGACAGCATGAGAGTGTGATAAATCCAAGTTCAGACAGAAGCATTTTCTAAGTATGCATCAACCCCGCATCTGGGTGTGTCTAGGTATAGCTATCTCACGGGATTCGGGGGCAGGATTTACAATGTGTTGTCTAGTCCTGCGGGTAAGGTGCCAGGAAAGGGGGGTGGCCTCAAGCATGCGGTTTCAGCTACAACTTAATGCCACAATTCACCACCACACACCTCATGGCGCTCAGACAATCTCCAATCTAAAGCAATGCCACACTAAGGTTACCACCTCCACAATTCTACAGTGTGAGAACCATCCCTCGTTAAACCATGGTAATGCACCTAAACTACAGAGGTGCGATTGCTGGCTGGAAAATTAGGAAAACCTGTCCTCAGCGCACCATGTGATGCTCTTACCAGTATGACACAGCGTGCTGCAGAACTGGCACTAGCGATAACCTGGTTTTAGATCGCTGTATTGAGACGTTAGTGAAGTGAGAAGCTCTCACTTTCCACAACTTCCTGTTTTCTGTTCAAAGCCCCGAGCAAGCATGCCCTACACCAGAAAGCATATATTCAAAGGAAACATTGTGCAATACACCTTATGTCCCTCTGGCTCCCTCCCAGGCACATAAATGGACCAAGTAAACAGACCCTGATGCAATTTCAGAAAGGGTCCTCAATGCAGCCACTGAATCTAAACCATACACAGCCTCTGAGAGGTCCCTTAGTGAGGGGCCTGTAACAAAACTCCCAATGCACAGGGAAGCACAGAGAAAACATTGTTTCATATCATTTTGTGTATTGGGGTTCAGCTGTGCAAGTGCACAGGCACAATAAAAGGTAGGATCTGTACTTTCAACCATGCACCCAATATATATTAAAGCAGGCTGTTTGGAATAAGGGCCAGCGTTTAGATGCCAGAGACTGTGACTAATGTTGGAGTAAACAAAACTGAGCTTGTAAGAGAGAATAATGATTGTACACCTTAGATATCAGCAAATGCAACTGTCTGCCAGCCCAAATGTTCTTTTTATTTCACCCACCCATGACCTGCAAATGTAAGGAGGAAGCAGTGTCAGTGGAGTAACATTGCTGAAAATGTTGGGGGAACATGTCATCTGAAAATAAAAATCGTGTGCCATGAAAGTTGGGGGGGACAAACACCCCTGCCCCCCCCCTAAAATTACGCCCATGAGCAGTGTGCAAGGCATTCTGGGAAATAGTTTTTTAAAATTAAATACGTTTTGCTGATTGCCTTAATCCCCATATTCTGGATATTGAGTACATTCTGAAATACAATCCTAGGGCTTACAGAACGCGACAGTCGTATGCTGCAAAGTTTGGAAGCAAGGTCAAATACTAGGCTCCAAAGCCAACAGTTGGACTGAGAGCGAAAGGACCACATTATGACAAATTATAGTGCACACTTGTGCTTGCCACACTTTATACCTAATGCAGAAGTACAATTGACTGTGTCCTACAATTGTACACTGGAACTTAGGAAATCAGCTCTTACAAGAAGCACTGTGCATTGGACACTTCTAGTCAAGCGGCATGCACAAAACACACATACATGCAGCAATATTTACTACAGTTTAAGGGAAATTTCCATTTCTGTAAACTGAAATTATGAAACTTTGTCCTGGCCTGTAGCGGTTTGTCCATGTCGAATTTCAGACATTTTTAGAAGATAAGAGCTTTCGCTCATAGGTTAAAAAGAGACACGTGTCCTGAATGCAGTTCATTTTCAGTCATAGAGAGCTTTCAGAGAGGCTCGATCATGACCTGATAAGTGGGACATACATACAATCTCACTGCATGAAGGAGCCAGCAGGTACAATAACATAGACCCAGTGCAGCCCAGGTAGTAACATAGAGCTTCCTGCACACATTTATTGTGACACTGGAGCCACCTAAATACTGTATCGTCACCACTGCCTCTCAGGCCCACCCAATTTAAACCTTTACAATTAACCACCTTCACCATACCTTTTTAACACTGACACACTGAGTAGCATCAAATGCTTTTACCATTGGGCAGCACCGAGTGTTTTAACCATAGGACACCATCACATTCACATGCCTTTAACACAAAGCAGCACTGACAGGAGTGTAGCACCTTTGACAGGAGCAGAAACATCTCTTTCGCTGAGTAGCATCACAGAGCAGCATTATTGTTTTATACATTAGGCTGCACATTTGGTAACTATGTCCTGACTTTGAGGCAGCAGATAACCACTTCAGAACCAGTCCCGCCTGATTCGTCTAAACTGTAGTCGGACCTCCTCCATTTGTGGAGCCTTCTCACCAGTAGCACCCCAAAGAAATGAGGGCCCGTGCCCGGCCTGGGCCATCTTAAAATGCATAGACAAGCGCAGACTGTCTCAGACTTGCGACCAGAAACCCAGTCCTCACTAGCGAGCATCAGTTGGGCTGCCTCCAACAAACCAACTGAGCTGCACCATAAACGCCTTATGCACAGACAAGCAACATGGACAGCCAGGTCCCTAACACCCCCTGGGCCCACCTTATGAGACATCAGATTCAGTTGATTACTTGGGGCCAGGCTTGATAGAATATGGAGGGTGGAGACAGGAAGATAAAGGTAAAAGGGGAATGGGAATTTGGAGCAGGTATAAGCTTCAATTAGTAGAACGAAAGACTGCACAACAATACTATTTCTGAAAACCTCACATCAATCAGGATACCTAGGCCCTGCATGCACCACCAGGACAGGACCTTTCACCTTTCCCTGCACCCAGTCTGTCCAGGGAAGCTCTTCCATGTGGGCTGAGTCCACACTACTTTAAGCGTGTTGTTCTGGCATTCATTCAAATTGGCAATCCGGCACGCGCACATTTATGTACACACAAACGGGTTGTTTTAGGATTCAGTGTTCCCTTCTGCCATGGTGCACTTTTGTAAGGACTAGGACTACTACAAAGGCCAGCCATCCACCACTCTCTAGCCCACACTGAGCCAGATGTTGCAAACAATGACCCACGCAGACCACGACACAGCTCCCTTCCACACCAGCTCTAGATACAGCGCCTGGAACAGTACTGAGTTTAAGTCATCCCATGCTCCCGCCACCATATTCCATGTATGGGAGGGATGCTGCTGCCTGCAACAGGTGTTTGAGAAAACCTGATCTTCATTCAAAAGACACTCATTTAGACTGATTGGAAATGTGATTTTCATTTTCATATTTGTTTTTGTCTGTGCTCAAACATCCCCTTGTGGTTTGAGTTGCATGTGTTGTTAGTCATGCTGACACGATGATTGCACATAGTGACCCACACTGACTGAGCGGCAGTGCTCTGGCCCTTTCTCAAACTAACAGAGATAGTAACAATAAATTACAAACACTTCACTTGACTGTTCTTGTTCAGAGTAACTGCCTCTTCTCCGACTCCTGACCCCCACTGGCCCATTCAATTTTATGTTTTTATTACTGTGTGTAACCCACTTGCACAAATTCTGTCTACGGAGACTCTCCATTGCAGTTCACGGCTGGGCCAGGCAGCTCGAACAGGCCTCTCGCGTTGACGGGTGTGCTTTTCTTGAGGCCTGCTCCCTGCTCTGTTATCAAATCGATGCCCCCGGGCTGACGTGTGCTTTAAATAAATCTGAATACATAAATAAATAAATCAACACTTCCTTTCTAATATCTGCGCATTGTGCTGGGTGTGGCACCCAGCAACACACCAATGCGCATGACGGCCCACGTGTCTTGAGCATGATTGGCTGCCATTGCCAGCTTGCTACATATCAACAGGCCCCTTGACCATGCCCTGAGAGGGCAAGACTCAAGAGTCACCCGCTCTGCCCCCGACCCAAGGCAGGCAAAAGCAAACCCGATGTAGAGCCCACCCCCCACAAGAATTGTTGGTGTTCTCAAAGAGAACGTGAAGCTGCCTGCCTGACGCCAAGCCAGTGGATGGTTGGGGTACTGGCAGCCCCACAACTAATGCTATTGGTGAGCCATGAAAGCAAAATTAACACTTGCTAAGTGTTAACTTTTCTTTGATGATGTTCTCCAGCTGACACTGTGTGCATTCTAATCATAAATACATCTGTTTGCCGCTGTAAAACTTCAGTTACAAAAACCCAGCCCAGCTCTATGGATATTAATGTGGCTCATAAAACGGGCCCCAGAGTGGCTTATAAAATCGGCCCCATGGCCATCTAAAGTCCATTGGTAGAATTGCGGCTAGTCCATTTTGCCCCTGCTCTCCTTCCTGATGGCTACAAGATCCTCTCCGTGCCCAGAGCCAACCTTTCCGTTGGGGGTGTAGCCTTGATTCTCCCGGAGTGGATTCCTCCCTCTATTATTCCTATGCAGGCCTACTCCTCCTTCAAATGCCTGGTCTGTAGGCTTTCTCTCTCTCCTGGCCACTCTCTCTCATTGCCTATTATCTACTGACCACCTGGTCAGATCATCTCCTTCCTCTCTGAGTGGGCGGACCTCTCTTCCTCCAACCTGGCCTCGACCACTGAACTCCTCCTCCTTGGAGACTTCAACCTCCACCTAGATGCTTCCTGTCCCACCATGGGACACTTTCGCGACCTTTGCAACTCCCTCTCTCTATTCTTCCCTTTGGCCCGACTCACTCTGCAGGGCACACTCTTGATGTTCTGATCTCCTCTAACCTCCCCTCTCGAACCCTCTCACCACTCCTCTCTCCTGGAGTGACCACTTTCTCCTCTCCTCTCTTCTTTCTCTTTCTACCCCTCAGGCTAAGCCAACCCCCACACTACCACACACCTTCTCGGTCATTCGACCCCTAAAGCATGTGTCAGTTGAGGCTTTCACCACCTCTTTGTCTCCCCCTCCTGCACCTCTGGTTGACTCACACTCTGACACAGCCCTTTCCATGCTCCACTCTGCTTTCTCTGGCACTCCTGATGTACTTGCCCCCGTCATGAGGATCTGCATGAAGCCTAAAGTCAAGTGCAACTCCTGGTACGACTCAGACCTCATCACTCTTAAACGCAAGTGTAGGGTGGCTGAGAGGAAATGGTTGGCATCTTGTACATCCTCTGACAAACTGGCCTACCGCCTGCTCCAAAGGCAATATCGATTCTCTGTCCTCACTAAGAAGAGAGCTCTCATCCAAGCCTGCGTCTCTACAGCATCTGACAACTCGGCCGAACTCTTTAAAATCAGCAAGGAGCTGCCCAATCCTGCCGCAGTCTCTACCTCTCCTCCCCCCTCCCAGGCCCCCTGTACGGCCCTGGCTTCCCACTTCATCTCTAAAACCCAGGACATCCTACTCACCCTCTCGTCCTCTCCTGCTTCTCCCTCCACTCCCTCCTCTTCCTCCAGTCCTCCTGCAGCCACCCTCCACCCCCTCCCTTCTCTGCCTTTCCTCTCTTCACCCCTGACAAGGTTTCTAGACAAGTCCGATCTATGAAAGCCTTGTCAAAACAGGTTCTTCCCTTTTCTTCCAAAACCATCAAAGGCCACATTGACACCCTTGCTCCAGCCTTGGCAGACTTCTGCAACCATTCCTTCACTACTGGAATCTTCCCTTCCCCCCTGAAGCACTCTCTTGTGCACCCTCTTCTCAAGAAACCCTCAGGCGACCCCTCCTGTCCGGCTAACTCTCGCCCGATCTCCATTGCTCCTTTCCTGGTCAAACTTCTGGAAAAGCTGGCCATCTCCCAGCTTACTCTTCACACTGAATATGTTGGTTGTCTCCATGACCATCAGTCTGGCTTCAGAGCATCCAGAAGCACAGAAACTGCTCTCCTGAACATCCGTGAGGACCTGCTCTCTAACCTCGATGCTAATCTCCCCTCTGTCCTCATCTTACTTGATCTCTCTTCTGCCTTTGACACGGTCCACCATGCCATCCTGCTCAACCGGCTCTGTGATAACCTGGGTATCACTGATCAGGCTCTGGACTGGCTGACTTCTTTCCTCTCGGACCGACCCGCCCAGGTCCAACTTGGGTCCTTCCTCTTCTCTCTATCTCTCTTTCTCTACCATTGGTGTTCCCCAGGGGTCTAACCTTTCTCCCTGGTTGTTCAACCACTACCTGGCTCCTCTCGCCCACTGCACTGCTGCTCTCTGCTCCAACGTTCAGTGCTAGTGGACGATACTCAGCTTGCTTTCAGGCTCCCCTCTGTTGCATCCTCTCCTTCTCTCATCCCGGATTGTCTGTCTGGAATCCAGGAGTGGTGTGTCACCAATGATCTCTGCCTGAATGCCAGTAAGATGGAGATCCTCCTCATCGGCAAACCGGCATCATCTTTTACTGCCACTCTCTGGCCGGCCTCTCTTGGCCCTCATCCTGCACCCACCTGTGAGGCTCAGAACCTGTCATGATCTCTGCTTCCAAAAGGTCAGGGTTTTCCCAACTCCCTTGGAAGCAGATCCATAACCCAGGTTCCGAGTGCCAACCAGTCCCAATGGGGACCTTTTGGACCCAGTCCTGGCGCCAGTGGCACCAGGCTCATAAATATGCCCAGTCCCAGCGCTGGAAGCGCCGGGCTCATAATGCTTGGGTGGACTTACCTGCAGCAGACCATGCTGCTTACTTGCCTGCCAGTTGAGCCTCTGATCCTCTTCTGTTTGGAACTACTTTTCCTGTTGGGTGGGGCTGGAGCCACTCCCTAGATTCAGAACACTGGAACTCTTCTGGAAGGCAGGAACTCTTTTCTTACCAGGAACTCTTTTCTTACTTAGGCGTGGCTGTGGAAGGAGACACCTAAGCACTACAGGAGGCTATTTAAACCACACCCGGTGGATGAATCTTGCTTTGCGTTATTCTGCATCCTCTGCAGCAGAACGCTCATCGTGTCTTCTGCATCTGATCCTGGGCCTAAGGAAAAAGGCTTACCATCCTGAATCCAGTCTTCAGCAACACCTATAAAGACAAGAAAGAACAGGTTAGCATTCCGGCATCTGAAAGGCAAAGGCTTACCTACTCTTCGTGCGCTCCGGAGGTCTTCACACTGCATTCCGGCATCTGAAAGACAAAAGCTTACCAACTCTTCGCACGCTCCGGAGGCCGTCGGCGCTGCATCCCGCATCTGAAAGACAAAACAAGGTGCGTTTAAAGACATTGGGGAACTTTAATACTCACGTGCCATTACTCCTTTCCACATCTAACCCAGTGGGTATCCCGGCACCCTGCAGCCGCTCCGAACTTGTACCTGCAAAATAAAAAGACAGTTAGAGCGCATTGTGAAGCTGGCAACAAGCGCTTACTTACGTGCTTCCAGGCGCTTCTATTCATCACACGGGCTCCATCTTCAAGGCACTTCAGCCCGTCATCCGCCATCGCCGGAACCCTGCAAAACAAGAGACATCATTATTAAAGACTTTAAAGACATTTGAGTTACTCGAAACTTACCGTTCGTGCAGTAAACGACGGACAGCAGTCCTCTGAAGTCAAGAGGCCTGCGCTACCTATCCGGTGAAGAAACTGGTTACAGCACCCTGCCCCGAGGCAGATGGAGAGCTCGGCATTCACTTACCTAAGGTGAGAGCGTTAACCTGTGGGGGTCTACAGGAGAGGAGAAGAGGAAAGAGATAGGGACACCCCAATAACCCCAGTTCATTAACCCCGTATTTTCTATCTGCAGACATCTTACTCTGCACGTCAGGCATACAGGGCACAGAGGTCCAGCCCAAAGAGCCAACCGGGTGCTGCACATCACCTTTGAAGATACGGTAGTCGCCCAGTCAAGACCGGCGCCTCTGCGAGAATCAGGTGAGCGTTACAGAACGCAAAGCCTACCGCAAAACTCTCGCCCAGGCGCTATGGAAACCTCGGATACTGACCACCTAGCCCGGTTACTTGGGGAACTAAGGGCAGAAGTGCATGCAGCTCGTCAGGAAACGAACGCTCTAAGAAGGGAACTTATTATTTCCAAGGAGAGAACAGATGATCTTGCTAGACAATTGCTACAGTCACAAGCCGGAAAGACCCCGCTACCAGCATCAGGGGCAAATCTTCCTTCAACATCCTCTATGAATCCAGTGCAGATCAACCTACCTGGGAATGTACCTCTGGCTCCGCCCGAACGATTTTGTGGTGACCCAAAGAGGTTTGCGGTATTTATCAATCAGTGCCGGTTGCACTTCTTATGCCGGCCAGCAGCCTTTCCAACTGATCAAGCTAAAGTAGCTTTTGTACTTTCGTACCTTAGTGGCAATGCGGCAGACTGGTCGATCCCTCTAGTTAATCAAGATGATCCGGTTCTCCATGATTTTCAAGCCTTTCAGCTTAGTATGGAAAAACTGTTCGCAAGACATGCACAGGGGCAGGCCTTGGACAATGAGCTTCTTTCATTGCGACAGGGTAATCAAGACCTTTTGGCTTATATTGCATCTTTCAATAGACTAATAGTGGAAACTCAATGGCCTGAGGACAAAAGGATTACGCTGTTTTATAGAGGTCTACGTGGAGAGCTCAAAGACGTTTTAGCCCAAGTAGTGAATCCCCCACAAGACTGTTCGGATTATATAGACTTGGTCGTTCAAATAGATCACAGACTGCAGAACAGGAAGGCCGATCGTTCCAAGTTTGATGCTCGAGTATTTTCCAAACCGCCAACTCCTTCCAAAGGAGTAGACTCCGGGGAACCCATGCAAATAGGGGGTCTGAAAGGTCCTCTAACACAAAGGGAGCGGGAAAGGAGAAAACAGTTGCAATTATGCCTATATTGCGGAAATTCAGGGCACTTTCTTCGAGACTGTCCGGTGAAACCTGCCAAGAAGGCAGTAGGAGCTGCAGTTACCACAGTTACAAACTCTGAGCAGGGAAACGACCTCGCCCGACAAGAATAGAGGTCCTCTTGCCGAGCGTGAAAACCAGTTCTGTGACCTCGCATTTCGTGATACCTATGGTCCTCATTAGCCCTGATAATCCGGATCGATTACATGCAATTGAAGCTTACGTCGACAGCGGTGCAATCGGCAATTATGTGGATCATGAAATGGTTTTGAGGATGAATCTAACTCTTTGTCCCAAGGCTGTAAAGGACGTCATTACTACGGTGGATGGTACGGAGATAGCCTCCGGGCCAGTAACGCATACCACTCAAGAGGTGACGCTAGTAAGTCAAGATGGACACCATGAGAAGATCGTGTTCGATGTGATCAAGGCCCCTCAGTTCCAGATTATTCTAGGAATACCTTGGTTAGAGAAACACAATCCTCTGATCGATTGGCGAGCAAGAACGGTCCAGTTTCCAGAATGTGTCTCTACTTGTCACCCTCCACCTGGTGTTGCACTGGCAGCAATTTCTTCAGAGACTCCCCAGTTACCTCCCGAATACCTAGAATACCAAGATGTTTTCCGGAAGGAGCAGGCTAACTCTCTACCTCCTCATAGGTCTTATGACTGCCAGATAGACCTAATACCTGGATCTACTCCTCCTTGTAGTAGAATTTATGCCCTCACCGAGCCTGAGAACCTTCACCTTCGACAATACCTGGATCAATACCTGGCAAATGGGTTTATTCGTCCTTCCAAGTCCCCTGCCTCTTCAGCTTTGTTCTTCGTTCCAAAAAAGGAAGGAGACCTTAGAACTTGTATCGATTATCGCTCCCTGAACCAGATCACCGTTAAGAATAGATATCCGTTACCTTTGATCCCTGAACTCCTGGACCAAGTCAGAAAAGCATGCATATATACAAAGCTGGATCTTAGAGGAGCTTACCACTTGGTACGAGTAAAAGAGGGCGATGAATGGAAGACGGCCTTCCGCACTAAGTATGGGCTATTTGAATATCAGGTCATGCCCTTCGGACTTTGCAATGCCCCGGCCGCCTTTCAATATTTTATGAACGATGTCCTCAGAGAGCTCATAGATGTGTGTGTTGTTGTTTACATCGACGACATTCTCGTTTATTCTTCATCGGAATCTGAACATCGGAAACACGTGAAAATGGTCCTCGAAAGATTGCGTCAACATAAACTTTTCGCTAAGTTGGAAAAATGTGTTTTCAACGTGACTGAAGTTGAATTCTTGGGATTCATATTATCGCCTGGCGGAGTGCGTATGGATTCAAAGAAGGTCGATGCAGTTCTCAAATGGCCATCACCATCTTCCGTAAAAGGTGTGCAAAGCATGTTAGGCTTCGCTAACTTTTACCGCAGGTTTATCCCCGAGTTCTCTCGAATAGTCCAGCCCATCACTGCCTTGTTAAAGAAAAACAAACGTTTTGAATGGTCTACCGAGGCGGAACAAGCTTTCCAGGATTTGAAGACTAAATTTATCTCTGCACCAATCTTAAAACACCCTCGCCCCGAACTCCTCTACATCGTGGAAACTGATGCTTCAAGCCTTGCCATGGGGGCAGTTCTATCACAAAAGGACCCGGTAACCAATCAGTTGCATCCCGTGGCATTTTGGTCCCGCAAATTCTCGCCTCCTGAAGTCAATTACACGATTACTGACAAGGAACTTCTGGCTATCAAGTCTGTCTTTAAGACTTGGCGGCATTATCTGCTGGGGGCCCGACACACCGTTACTGTGATTACGGATCACCGAAACCTGCAATATTTGAAAACCGCAAAAGCCCAATCCTCTAGACAACTCCGTTGGGCATTATTCTTTGCCGAGTTTGACTTCATAATTACCTATCGACCTGGTACAAAGAACGGTAAAGCCGATGCCCTTTCTCGGATGGGAGTGGAAGAACACTTGATCAACCCTAAACCTGTACCAATCATTCCCGAACAAAGAATTCTGGGTGTAATCGCCACAGAATCCATAGAGGAAGTTAAGGATAAAGCCAGGCAACTTGTAACTCCAGCAGACATACAGAATTGGCATCTGCAGGGAAAGGACTTTGCAGTAAAGGACAACTTATTGTATTTCCAAGAACGATTATACCTACCAAGCACAGATTTACAGAAAAAAATAATCTCTTGTTATCACGACTCTTTAATGGAAGGTCATCCCGGTATAGCCAAGACCTCAGAAAAGATCAAGCGCTACTTCTGGTGGCCGTCTTGGAAAAAAGATATCAGAGACTTTATAATGTCCTGTGGAGTATGCGCCCAAAACAAGAGTCAAAAGGAAAGACCAGCAGGCCTCTTACGCCCTATTGACATCCCACCTCGCCCTTGGCATACGCTTTCTATGGACTTCATCACCGATCTACCTCCATTTTTCGGATACAATACGATTCTAGTAATCGTGGACTTATTCTCCAAGATGGCGCATTTCATTCCGCTCAAAGGCTTGCCAACAGCAGCAACTCTGGCCCGAGAATTTCTCGAAAACATCGTCCGACTGCACGGTTTTCCTTCGGTTCTAATTTCGGATCGAGGTAGTCAATTTATTTCTCATTTTTGGCGAAGTTGCTGTCGGTCGGCTCAAATTGATGTGAGACTATCGACCAGTCACCACCCTCAGACCGACGGACAAACCGAGAGGACCAATCAAACTCTGGAACAATATTTACGCTGCATGCTGCAACAAACTGAAAAAACTTGGAAAGATATCCTTTGGATAGCCGAGTATGCCTACAATAACTCTGTCCATTCGGGAACTGGGAAAACCCCGTTTTTTCTTTTGTACAGCAGTCACCCTCGAACCTCGGAGTTAGATCCCCTCCAAGATCTTGAAACACCAGCAGTAGACTACCTGCATTCTACAATCACCCAAGCCTTTAAGGAAGCGGTTTCTCACCTTCAAAGGGCTAAAGAACAATACAAGAAAGGAGCAGATCAACATCGGAAGGAAGCCCCTCACTATCAAGTAGGGGATCAAGTCTGGTTATCCACCAAATATCTACCTCTAAAAGGGCCACGCACATTCAACCCAAGATACCTTGGTCCCTATTCCATCACTACCATAGTAAACCCAGTAGCGGTCAAGTTGGACTTGCCCCCGCACATGAAGATACATCCGGTCTTCCACGTCTCTCTATTAAAACCCGTGCAACCTCAAACCCGACTAACCAAATCTCCAAAACCTATCCTAGTTGATGGAGAACTCGAGTTTGAAGTCAAAAGCATTCTGGACTCCAAGATCTCCAAATCTAAACTATTCTACCTAATTGACTGGAAAGGCTACGGCCCCCAAGAGAGATCCTGGGAACCTGCTGAATATGTCCACGCTCCTCGCCTAATCAAAAGATTTCACCGAACATTTCCTGACAAGCCAAAACCCCCGGAGAAGCCCGGTTTGGGAGGGGCCTTGAGCGGGGGTACTGTCATGATCTCTGCTTCCAAAAGGTCAGGGTTTTCCCAACTCCCTTGGAAGCAGATCCATAACCCAGGTTCCGAGTGCCAACCAGTCCCAATGGGGACCTTTTGGACCCAGTCCTGGCGCCAGTGGCACCAGGCTCATAAATATGCCCAGTCCCAGCGCTGGAAGCGCCGGGCTCATAATGCTTGGGTGGACTTACCTGCAGCAGACCATGCTGCTTACTTGCCTGCCAGTTGAGCCTCTGATCCTCTTCTGTTTGGAACTACTTTTCCTGTTGGGTGGGGCTGGAGCCACTCCCTAGATTCAGAACACTGGAACTCTT
Source organism: Ambystoma mexicanum (assembly GCF_040938575.1). Classification (NCBI taxonomy): domain Eukaryota; kingdom Metazoa; phylum Chordata; class Amphibia; order Caudata; family Ambystomatidae; genus Ambystoma; species Ambystoma mexicanum. The sequence goes on from NC_090932.1 coordinate 543,865,252, forward strand.
CTGGAAGGCAGGAACTCTTTTCTTACCAGGAACTCTTTTCTTACTTAGGCGTGGCTGTGGAAGGAGACACCTAAGCACTACAGGAGGCTATTTAAACCACACCCGGTGGATGAATCTTGCTTTGCGTTATTCTGCATCCTCTGCAGCAGAACGCTCATCGTGTCTTCTGCATCTGATCCTGGGCCTAAGGAAAAAGGCTTACCATCCTGAATCCAGTCTTCAGCAACACCTATAAAGACAAGAAAGAACAGGTTAGCATTCCGGCATCTGAAAGGCAAAGGCTTACCTACTCTTCGTGCGCTCCGGAGGTCTTCACACTGCATTCCGGCATCTGAAAGACAAAAGCTTACCAACTCTTCGCACGCTCCGGAGGCCGTCGGCGCTGCATCCCGCATCTGAAAGACAAAACAAGGTGCGTTTAAAGACATTGGGGAACTTTAATACTCACGTGCCATTACTCCTTTCCACATCTAACCCAGTGGGTATCCCGGCACCCTGCAGCCGCTCCGAACTTGTACCTGCAAAATAAAAAGACAGTTAGAGCGCATTGTGAAGCTGGCAACAAGCGCTTACTTACGTGCTTGCAGGCGCTTCTATTCATCACACGGGCTCCATCTTCAAGGCACTTCAGCCCGTCATCCGCCATCGCCGGAACCCTGCAAAACAAGAGACATCATTGTTAAAGACTTTAAAGACATTTGAGTTACTCGAAACTTACCGTTCGTGCAGTAAACGACGGACAGCAGTCCTCTGAAGTCAAGAGGCCTGCGCTACCTATCCGGTGAAGAAACTGGTTACAGCACCCTGCCCGAGGCAGATGGAGAGCTCGGCATTCACTTACCTAAGGTGAGAGCGTTAACCTGTGGGGGTCTACAGGAGAGGAGAAGAGGAAAGAGATAGGGACACCCCAATAACCCCAGTTCATTAACCCCGTATTTTCTATCTGCAGACATCTTACTCTGCACGTCAGGCATACAGGGCACAGAGGTCCAGCCCAAAGAGCCAACCGGGTGCTGCACATCACCTTTGAAGATATGGTAGTCGCCCAGTCAAGACCGGCGCCTCTGCGAGAATCAGGTGAGCGTTACAGAACCTCAGGGTCACCTTCGACTCCACACTCTCCTTCTCTCCTCACATCTCTGGCATCTTTAAGAAATCAAAATACCAACTGCACCTCCTCAGAGGTATTCTTCCTTTCCTCTCCTTCCCACAGAAACTCTCTGTCTCCAGAGCTCTGGTTCTCTCTAGGCTTGACTACTGCAACAGCCTCTTTTTAAATATGCCTGCCTCTTCTATGCATCCTCTACAACTCACCCAGAACAGGACTGCAAGACTTGTCCTTGGCCTCAAGTCCAGGGATTGTATCTCTCCAGCCCTGAAATGTCTCCTTTGGCTCCAAGTGGCTGCAAGGATCAAGTTCAAGACCCTTTGCATTGTCCACAAGGCCTTCTGGGTCCTGGGAGCGCAATACCTCCAACTCTCTCTTCAGAAATATCTTCCTGCTCAAGCTCTTCGCTCCTCCACCTCCAATTCCTTGAGGGTCAGGTGCTTCTCCAAGCAACGAGTTGGGGGCAGATCTCACTCTTCTGCTGGTGCCTCCCTCTGGAGCAGCCTCCCTGCCTCTCTGAAACTTGAGCAGAACCATCTCGGTTCCGAACGCATCTCACGATTTTCCTCTTTGCTTCTGCCTTCTCTCTTCCTCTTCACTGCTGATCTCCTGTCTGATACTGCACTGGTCACCTGGCTACCCTCTGAACTTCGGGCCCAGGTCCCTGCCCGCCCAGTTGCATGCCTTCACTGCCTCCTCGCAACCCTTGCACTTGGGTCTGTATTTGCAACCCTACAGTTCCTTTACCTGCACTTATCAGACACGTGTTGTCAGCACTTAACCCTTGCACTAACACCTGCTAGGGCACTACTTGTTTTTGATCCTGTGTCCTGCACTTGCCCTTCCTCCCCTTCCCCTTGCACTTTTCCCCTCCCCTCTCCCCTGCACTTGCGCGATCTCAGTGTCACTTGGCCTAGTAAGATAATTGTCTTTGTCCTCCCTTTGTTTCCCCTCCCTTGTCTCATCGCACCTTGAAACACTTATGTATAGGTACGTTATAAATGTCATATATCTCGCAACCATATAACATGGGTCAACAGATCTTCAGCAGTGCATATTGTAATCCAATTGAACAGTTGGTGCACCATGAGTCAAAAGAACTGAAATCTCCCCTGAATAAATGAGACAGTAAGATTCTTCAGCAAGAATACTACACCTGAACATATACTCAAGGCCCTAGGGTGCCTATATCGAACATGTCTAACCAAGCTAATTTCCTGAAACATTTGTGAAAATAAATCAAACCCGGGATACATTGGGAGCATGTATTGCAAGAGTATGTTTACTGTATATAACTGTTTATAACTAATAAAGTATTTATTGCTTCTGCTTGTACCAGAAAAAGGGCTGCTATGAGCTGGGAACTGGGAGGCCACAGTTCTAACCCAGGCTTCCCCACTTGAGCAAATTGTGTGATTCTGGGCAAATCACATTATATCACTTGTACTAAGTTCTTTCATTTGTCAAAAGTAGAAGCATTAAAAACAAACCGGTCATCAAGCCCTACACGAAAACTAACTTTTCCTCCTATTCTCCAAACAATAAAGGAATGTGATATTTGTCAAAAATAAATGTTAATGATAATTTTATTTTTTTAGTACCTGCAAATTAAGACAGTAGGGAACCCAAGAGAACGAAGTTCAGAAAATGTACCAAATAGTGACGCACAGAGCACCACCAGCAACATGTATTAACACCCTGTGTGCATGTACTAGTAAGAATGCATGTTTATGTTTAAAGATCCATAATTACAGTCAAGTATTGACCAAACTGAGGTTTAAGAGCAGTGGTAGAAGTGTACTGAAAAAAGTAGCAGAATTGTGATCTTGGCAGGGAACAGGGTAGGTGGAAGCATACTGCAACATGTGACAAGGCCTTGCAGCTAGGGCATTGCAGTAGTCTAAGTGACTAGTAGCTTACAACTTTACACTTGCACAAGGACATGAATGGACAAATCCTCTATATAGATTGGTGAATATGGTTGTACAAAGTTGAGGAATGGTAATGTGATTGGACCTGCAGAGTCCTCAAAAGGACTATACCTAAAGTCACCTCCCAGGTGGCCAGGGGAAGGCAGTCGCTACCTGATCCTGACACTGGGGGTGGTATTGGCCAGGAGGATCACCTGGGAGGAGAAGGGCCATAGGGGAACAGGAGTACTCTGTTGGGAGAGATCAGGTATTTGTCTTCCTCGGAGGAAGAAATGTCAGTGATGCCAGAGTATGTAATCGATTTTTTTTGGGGAGGTTTTCTTTTCCAAAGCTAATTATCTTGATGGTGGTGAAAACTGTAATAATATTTTGTTGGGGGTAAACCCTTCCTCCTCACAAAGTCACCCACATTTATGGTGATGGAAGCTCCTGTGATCTACCGGGGAATGGTTGAATGGGAATCTCAAAACATTAACATCTTAGATTCTGAAAACTCTAATTCCTCCTCAGGTGCAGGCCATCAGGAAGAGAAGTAGCAGAAGGTAGAGTGATTGCAGCTCCATGTTGCAGCAGAAGTTGAGGCTAAGCAGAGACGCCAGAGCTACCGTGATTTGCAGATCGGATGCCAGTTCTCAGAGGGTCTCTACCTTCAAAAACCTTTTATGCAGACGTTGCGCAGCGGGAAGGGTTGTTTGTGAAAGTTTCCCCCCTGAAGACCGTAAATGCAGAGGTCGCGTGGTGGGAAGCATTAAGTTTAAAAGCTTCCCCCAACGTGAGTTGAGCTCTGTTGGTAGGCGAGCATTGGAGTAAGCGAAGAATGCTCCTTTCTCGACCGGCATGGGCTGCATGAATCGTGAAGCAGTTTGCCTGGCAGAGCAAAGCAGAGGAAGCAGAAGACCAAGAGGCAGCAGAGCGCGCAGACACGTATGCAGTACCCAGTGTGTTCACTAGCATTGCGTGACCTCGGAATGCTCTGTGATGGCCTGCTGGCCAGGTCTAGTTGTTTTGAATACTGAACTGATGTAAAGTGGCAGAATAATGATAATTGTGAATGCCGAACTGATACAAAGACACTAAGGTAGCAGAATAAGAACTTTGGGAACAGACCAGAAAGGCATCATTATACTTGTAAAGGTCAGAGCCATTTCCAAAGCCAAGAGAGGACAATATTACAAGAAGCTAATGAGAATTATTTTTGCCAAAGCCAAAAGAGGGCAATATCAAAGCAAGCTAATCTAATACGAACCAATATTGTCAAAGCCAAGAGAGGGCAATTAAGAAGCAAGTTGATTGTAAACCCTATTGCAAGAGTGAGAAATAAGTAATACTTGGGAATTACCTAAACAACCATTGTCTAAGGCAAAGAAGAGCAAGTGTGAGCAAAAGCCATTATCAGCACTTGGTTAATATAAGAGTGGGAAAACAAGAGTGGCAGATAGAACGTATTCAGGAGGAGAGGTGCATAACCTGAATTCCATGTGGTAATCACATGTGTAGAACAATCATCATCAATGTCTTTCATGTCTTCCCAGAAGGAGTAGTCAAAACTGATGTTGTGGAAAGTCAAAAGACTTTGCTAAACTGTTTGAAGTAAACTTTACCACAGATGCTTTTGTAGTAGTGTTAGGAATGCTTTATTGGGTCATGGCAGGCTAGTATACCAGGGCAAGGGACTTTGTAGTAATAGTCCTGGTAGGTGAGTGGACCAGGAAGAAATCATTTAAGTACTGTGTTTTGGTTAAACACTGAAGAAGAAGTGGCAAGACCACTAAAGTATATTGTGAACTGTTGTGGAATCATCCTGCGAAATCGTTATCTCTGATGCAAGTATATTGTGAACTGTTGTGGAATCATACTGACAAAAGCATTTTTGTTGATACAGACGAAATGTAGATGTATTCTTGTTCTCTATTCTTTCGGATTATGAAGAACCTTATCATTAGAACTTTGTTGCAAGAAAGAACTTTCCTATTTCCAACTGTAGATTGAAAATCCTTTTTGAATCTGGGGTAGGGGATCTCAGGAGAAACAGTTATCAGGTTTATATTCCTCCTGGGAAAGCTGGCAATCTACCAGCTTAATCTTCACACCGATTGTTAGGGAGAATTCTTAATATGTGCTAATTTACCTTACCTTTTGAGACCCCCAGCAACTTTGCTGGATTTCTAGGATTTTATTTTTTTACCTGGGAAGAGTGTGAGCCTTTTTTCCCACTCTTCCATATATTTTGATGTGTATTTTACTTTTGTGTTCTTTGGTTATGAAGTTTATTTTTTTTTCACTTTAATTTTTATAGGCATTTCAGAAAAACAGAATCAACAAGGAACAAAGGAAAACCCAACTCCCGCCCCTTACCCCCCCACCCCAAACTCAAGAAGTCCAGTGCGAATGCGCCACCCAGTCAAGGAAATCCCCCCTCCCCCTTTTGGGTTCTAAAGGATGGACTGGCCACCCTACGGATGCCCCACTAAGAGTCAGCTTCGCCGGAATCATCAGTTATTATCCCCAATACTCTCATGCTTCGGGTGCACCAAGGCTGCCTTGGACCATCAACCAGATAAGCCAGTAGAGAAGCCCAGTCCGCCCTGAATCTTAGATGCTCCCCTCGAATAGAGGACGTGAGCCACTCCATTGCCACCAAGGTCCATAGCTTTGCCACCCATTCGTGGTCCTGCGAGGGATCTTTTGCTTTCCATCGGCGAGCTAGTACCATTGCCGCTGCCATCATCATCATTACGTAAAGCTTGCGGCCCGCCTTAGATTTGATAGCAGTCAGAGTTCCCCCCAGGCCCAGTATCGCAAGACCTTTGCTACTCCTTTGGTCCAGGCCCAAAACTTGGTTGAGTGCGAGCCAGATCCCAGCCCAATAGTTCTCAATTTTCGGACACTTCCACCATATATGCTCCCACGTGCCCTCTGCTCCACATTGCCTCTAGCAGAGGGGGGAAGTGCCGGGGAAGATTATGTGAAGTTTGGCAGGAGTTAAGGGCCACTGGGTGAGCAGCTTCAGCCACATCTCCCTTACTTGAAGGGATTTTGTTAACTTAGGAATCTGCTTCCATAGCCAACACCAGTCACTATCCTCGATTGGAGACCCGGTAGCTAGTTCCCAATTCTTCATGTAGGACCACAGTGGAAGGTCCTCTCCTGCCTTCATGTGCCTATATAGGGCTGAGATCAAGTGCTTGTCCCCCGATTCCCTACTGATGTAAGTTTCAAAGGGTGTCAACTGTCGGGTCGCTGCATGCTTAAAGTTAGGGTGGCTAAGCCAGTGCCGAAAGTTGGCAGTAACAGAACCTTTCATTCTCACCCAGACTGAAGTCTGTCTTGCACTGCTCTAATTGCTTTACCTGTCCCCCCCTAAACATATCCCACAACATTCTGCATCCCCCCTGATGCCAGGCTTGGAAGGTAATAGTAACGAAACCCGGGGTGAACTGCGGATTAGTGGATAATGGTGTGTAGGGGGATGGGTGCGTCGTTAAGTGGGCCTGCTGAACCGCCTCATCCCAGGTACGGGCCACCAAGGCCAGGATTGCACTGCAGTACATTCACAATGGCCAGTCCTGCTTCGGCTTTCACAAGACCCCTTCGAGATCCTCCCACAGAACCGCCCTGTCCATGGACCTCCATACCTTCTGCCAGTCGTTTTGTTGCCAGTCCCGATGCACCCTCAGCTGGGCCGCCCTAAAGTACACTCTAAAGTCTGGTAGACCCATACCACCCCGCTCCGTGGGGGTTCTCATCACCTTGGCCGCTACCCTTGGGGGCTTGTTGGCCCACACAAAGCTGCTGACTACCTTGTTTAAGGACCTGAAAAAGGCCGGGGGAACGTGCGCCGGCAGGGCAGCGAAACAGTACAAGAGCCTGGGGAGGACGGTCATTTTTAGGATGTTAATGCGCCCTAGGCAGGAAACCGCTAAAGGGCCCCAATCTATCATCTTGCTAACTCAGCTTCCATGGTAGGAATGGCCGTACTAGGGCTGGTCAGGGAAAGAATAACTTCGTGCACTTCCCCTGCGAAGGGGAGTCCCGTTATAAGCGGATTGGAACGCACTGCTTCGAGGAACAGTTCCAGGTGGAGGGAATACAATATCGGGGAGGGAAGACACCCCTGTTTGGTGCCCCGCCTCACATACACCGGATCTGAGAGCTGCCCATTCACCACCAGCCTGAGGGTTGGATTTCTGTAATTGGCTCTAATCCTGTCCATGAACTTGGGGCCAAATCCCATCTTGAGCATTGTTGCGGAGAGAAATCCCCACTCCACCCGATCGAACGCCTTCTCTGCGTCAATTGCCATCAGGAGAGTGGGGATTCCCCTCTTATGGGCCTTTTCTATTAAGTGGGCCAGCCTCCTAACATTATCAGTGGTCTGCCTGCCTTTGACAAAACCCGATTGGTCCGAGTGGATCAGCTTAGGGACAAGGTGGTCTAATCTCTTAGCTAGGATCTTAGAATATATTTTTGAGTCTACATTAATTAACGCTATGGGATGGTAGGAGGCGCACTCGGTTGGATCCTTGCCTTTTTTGTGGATAAGAACTACTTTCGCCTCCTCCATAGTTCTCGCAGTTGTGCTGTCCTATCTGATTGAAAAGCAAAGTTAGAATAGGGACTAGTATTTCCTTATGGCGTTTGTAAAACTCTGCCACATAGCCGTCTGGGCCCGGTGATTTAAGATTAGGCAGCGCTCTAATTGCCTCCCTGACCTCGTCCTCTGTGATGGCCCTTTCCAGTGCTTCCCTCTCTTCTTGTATTATACAGGGTAAGCTAACACTATTTAGGTAATTTGACTGGAGCGCCTAAGCCAGAGTATCAGACGCATACAGGGCGGAATAAAATCTGGTAAATTCCCCTAATTTGACATCGTTATTGGTATTAGTGGACCCATCCCCCATCTTAATTTTTAATATTGTCCTCTCCTTATGCTCCTTTCTTAGCATTCTCGAGAGCAGTCTGTCGGCCTTGTTAGCTTTAATATAGAATTTCTGCCTGAGGTCCAATGAACTCAGCTCCGCGACTCGAGTCTGGATCAGGTCCAACTGGCCTTGCACTACCCTATACTCCCTTTTGGTTGCCTGGGTCTGATGTATCCCCATTTTAGCGGTTATTCCCCTAAGTGCCTCTTCTAATCGCGCCTCCTCTAATCTCGGTTCCCTGTCTCTTCTCACTTTAATCGCTGTTATTGCCCCTCTCAGGGTTGCCTTAAAGGCGTCCCACCTAACTTGTAGCGGGGTGTCCCCTCCGGGATTCTCAGCAAAAAAACGGCCCATTTCCTCCTCCAACTCACGAACCAATACTTCGTCTTTAAATAGGGCAATAGGGTAACACCATTTCCAGAGCCCCGAAGGTCTACCCTTGGCTCTCAGGAATAAAGTCAAGGGGGCATGGTCAGATAGAGTTGTAACACCTATCAAGATATCCAGGGCCCTCCCCAGCAGGTTGGCTGAGAGCCAGATATAATCTATTCTAGAGTGGGACCGGTGGGCATGGGAATAGAAAGTGTACCCCCCTGTTTCCCCCTGTAATTCTCGCCAGACATCAACCAAGGCCAGATTGCTGATTTTCTTCTTCAGGTCGTGCGACTGTCTCCCCAAAGGTCCCGCCCCTCCCGCCGTTCTGTCTTTCGTTGTATCCCAAGCGATGTTGAAGTCGCCAGTAAGGATAATAGGGGACTTGGCGAACCTCGAGCTTTCCCAGTGAGCTTTGGGGGAAAATATCTTGTGCCGCATTCGGGGCATATACCGGTGCTACCGTGAGAGGGTGCTCATTTCCCACCATGGATACCGCCAAAAACCTCCCTTGGTCGTCTACCATCTCCCCAGCGACATGTAGATCCAGCCCGTCTCTAAGGGCCAGTAGGACCCCCGCTTTCTTTTCGGTTTGAGTGGCTTGTAGTGACCTGGAGTAGCCCCAAATCTTGACCCTTCCCCGGTCTGCTGTGCGGAAATGGTTTTCTTGGAGCGTGATGATGTCTGGCCGTTCACACCTAATATAGCGCTCTACTTTCTTGCGTTTGATCGGCAAATTGAGGCCATTCACATTGAGGGAGAAGATCCTCAACACTCGTTGACTTGGCATGCTACTTCAACTAAAAGTAATAGGTCTCCCAGGTCAGCCTGCTTAGCATCCCACTAACCTCCCACGGGGTCTCCCTTTCTAGTGGCGCTGCGGAACCCTCTGATTTGCTACTAAAGCACTGGGTCTTCCCAACACCCCTCCCCCTCTCCCCCTCTTCCCTCTGGCAATGTGGGACGACTGGCCTCAGCCCACCTCGAATCAGAACCTCGAGAGTCACCCCATCTATTGCCCCCGAACAGTTCCAACGCGGAATCACCCAATCCCATTCCAAGATGTGAGTCCCCCCCAGCCCTTGCAGGCATTGCTGTTAGTCATGGCCTTCTCAAGCTGTAATCCCTGCTACTATGCCCTCCCCAGGCATCCAATTTAGGATCCGTCAGACAAGACCCATCCAGGACCTCACACCCCCGTGCGGACCGAGACAGCTCTGCAGTTGTTGTCCGACAATTGACGGTGGACCTTCCAGGAGCAGCTTGTTACCATTTTTCCTCGATTTCTTGGACTGGGCCGTAGACCATTCCCACACTCTGTGGGCGGGTGTCTGGGATGGGTCAGAGTAGATGATGACGGCGCATCCTCTTCCACCTGCAACAAGGCGAGACCCTGCTCACAGGTGGTGATCTTCTGCGGCTTCCCTCCCCATTGAAAGGCCAGACCAAAGGGACGAAGCCACCTATAGCGTATGCCTTGGGCTCTCAGATGGGATAGTACTGAACCCATTTGTCGTCACTTATTTAATGTTGTTTGCGCCAGATCCTGATACAGCGCTATACTGCGAGAATCCGCTCCTTCACTGAGTAACTATGCAAGGACACAAGGACATCTCTGGGTCTCGCACCCGGGTCTGCTCGCTTGGGACCCACTCTGTGTACCCTATCAAAGGCGACGTCCTCTGACCCAGGCGCCTCCAGGAGGTCCGCAAATATGCCCTTCACAGTTTGGGGAAGGTCTTGTTCCTGAGAGTCCTCCGGTAGGGACTTAATGCGAATGTTCGAACGCCTAAACCTGTTCTCCAAGTCTTCCACCTAGAGCTCCAAATTGTGTGAAGCCGTCGCCAATGTGTCCAGGAGGGAGTCCGTCTTCCTTGCGTCCTCAGCTAAGTCCTGAATCGCCCTCTCGTTTGTGTCCACCCTTTCCTCTATCTTACTAATGTCCCTTTTGATCTCCTGGAGGCCCTCCGCCAGGTCCTCCCTAAGAACGTCCATTTGCTTTTGGCCAGCCGCGGTAATTTCCTCAACCATGTCTGCCAGTAGGAGCTTCAGTGCTGCCTGAGTGACTGGTTGTTGATGTACTGAAGAGCCCAGGTGTCATGATCTCTGCTTCCAAAAGGTCAGGGTTTTCCCAACTCCCTTGGAAGCAGATCCATAACCCAGTTTCCGAGTGCCAACCAGTCCCAATTGGGACCTTTTGGACCCAGTCCTGGCGCCAGTGGCACCAGGCTCATAAATATGCCCAGTCCCAGCGCTGGAAGCGCCGGGCTCATAATGCTTGGGTGGACTTACCTGCAGCAGACCATGCTGCTTACTTGCCTGCCAGTTGAGACTCTGATCCTCTTCTGTTTGGAACTACTTTTCCTGTTGGGTGGGGCAGGAGCCACTCCCTAGATTCAGAACACTGGAACTCTTCTGGAAAGCAGGAACTCTTTTCTTACCTAGGCGTGGCTGTGGAAGGAGACACCTAAGCACTACAGGAGGCTATTTAAACCACACCCGATGCATGAATCTTGCTTTGCGTTATTCTGCATCCTCTGCAGCAGAACGCTCATCGTGTCTTCTGCATCTGATCCTGGGCCTAAGGAAAAAGGCTTACCATCCTGAATCCAGTCTTCAGCAACACCTATAAAGACAAGAAAGAACAGGTTAGCATTACGGTCTTCAGTGACAGCTCTTCACTTACCTGGTCCATCGGCTGTCACCAACGCCTCGCGCTGCATTCCGGCATCTGAAAGACAAAGGCTTACCTACTCTTCGTGCGCTCCGGAGGTCTTCACACTGCATTCCGGCATCCGAAAGACAAAAGCTTACCAACTCTTCGCACGCTCCGGAGGCCTTCGGCGCTGCATCCCGAATCTGAAAGACAAAACAAGGTGCGTTTAAAGACATTGGGGAACTTTAATACTCACGTGCCATTACTCCTTTCCACATCTAACCCAGTGGGTATTCCGGCACTCTGCAGCCGCTCCGAACTTGTACCTGCAAAATAAAAAGACAGTTAGAGCGCATCGTGAAGCAGGCAACAAGCGCTTACTTACGTGCTTCCAGGCGCTTCTATTCATCACACGGGCTCCATCTTCAACTCACTTCAGCCCGTCATCCGCCATCGCCGGAACCCTGCAAAACAAGAGACATCATTACTAAAGACTTTAAAGACATTAGAATTACTCAAAACTTACCGTTCGTGCAGTAAACGACGGACAGCAGTCCTCTGAAGTCAAGAGGCCTGCTCCCCTTATCCAGTGAAGAAACTGGTTACAGCACCCTGCCCCGAGGCAGATGGAGAGCACAGCGTTCACTTACCTAAGGTGAGAGCGTTAACCTTTGGGGTTCTACAGGAGAAGAGAAAGGGAAGAAGAGAGAGACATTCAATAACCCAGTTCCTTAATCCCATATTTTCTATCTGCAGACATCTTACCCTTCGAGTCAGACATACAGTGCACAGAGGTCCAGCCCAAAGAGCCAGCCGTGTGTTACACATCACCTTTGAAGATACGATATACGCCCAGTCAAGACCGGCGCCTCTACGGGAATCAGGTGAGCGTTACAGAACGCAAAGCCTACCACAAAACTCCCGTCCAGGCGCTATGGAAACCTCGGATACCGACCAGCTAGCCCAGTTACTTGGGGAATTAAGGGCAGAAGTGCATGCAGCCCGTCAGGAAACGAACGCTCTAAGAAGGGAACTGATTATTTCCAAGGAGCGAACAGATGATCTCGCTAGACAATTGCTACAGTCACAAGCCGGACAGACCCCGTTACCCGCATCTGGGGGAAATCTTCCTTCTACATCCTCTATGAATCCAGTGCAGATCAACCTACCTGGGAATGTACCTGTGGCTCCGCCCGAACGATTTTCTGGTGACCCAAAGAGGTTTGCAGTATTTATCAATCAGTGCCGGTTGCATTTCTTATGCCGGCCAGCAGCCTTTCCAACTGATCAAGCTAAAGTAGCTTTCGTGCTTTCGTACCTTAGTGGCAATGCGGCAGACTGGTCGATCCCTCTAGTAAATCAAGATGATCCGGTCCTCCATGAATTTCAAGCTTTTCAGCTCAGTATGGAAAAACTGTTCGCAAGACATTCACAGGGGCAGGCCTTGGACAATGAGCTTCTTTCGTTGCGACCAGGTAATCAAGACCTTTTGGCTTATATTGCGTCTTTCAACAGACTGATAGTGGAAACTCAATGGCCCGAGGACAAAAGGATTACGCTGTTTTATAGAGGTCTACGTGGAGAGCTCAAAGATGTGTTAGCCCAAGTAGTGAATCCCCCACAAGATTGTTCGGACTATATAGACTTTGTCGTTCAAATAGATCACAGACTGCAGAACAGGAAGGCCGATCGTTCCAAGTTTGATGCTCGAGTATTTTCCAAACCGCCAACTCCTTCCAAAGGAGTAGACTCCGGGGAACCCATGCAAATAGGGTGTCTGAAAGGTCCTCTAACACAAAAGGAGCGGGAAAGGAGAAAACAGTTGCAATTATGCCTCTATTGGGGAAACTCAGGGCACTTTCTTCGAGACTGTCCGGTGAAACCTGCCAAGAAGGCAGTAGGAGCTGCAGTTACCAAAGTTACAAACTCTGAGCAGGGAAACGACCTCGCCCGACAAGAATAGAGGTCCTCTTGCCGAGCGTGAAAACTAGTTCCGTGACCTCGCATTTCGTGATACCTATGGTCCTCATTAGCCCTGATAATCCGGATCGATTACATGCAATTGAAGCTTACGTCGACAGCGGTGCCATCGGCAATTATGTGGATCATGAAATGGTTTTGAGGATGAATCTAACTCTTTGTCCCAAGGCTGTAAAGGATGTCATTACTACGGTGGATGGTACGGAGATAGCCTCCGGGCCAGTAACGCATACCACTCAAGAGGTGACGCTAGTAAGTCAAGATGGACACCATGAGAAGATCGTGTTCGATGTGATCAAGGCCCCTCAGTTTCAGATTATTCTAGGAATACCTTGGTTAGAGAAACACAATCCTCTGATCGATTGGCGAGCAAGAACGGTCCAGTTTCCAGAATGTGTCTCTACTTGTCACCCTCCACCTGGTGTTGCACTGGCAGCAATTTCTTCAGAGACTCCCCAGTTACCTCCCGAATACCTAGAGTACCAAGATGTTTTCCGGAAGGATCAGGCTAACTCTCTACCTCCTCATAGGTCTTATGACTGCCAGATAGACCTGATACCTGGATCTACTCCTCCTTGTAGTAGAATTTATGCCCTCACCGAGCCTGAGAACCTTCACCTTCGACAATACCTGGATCAATACCTGGCAAATGGGTTTATTCGTCCTTCCAAGTCCCCTGCTTCTTCAGCTTTGTTCTTCGTTCCAAAAAAGGAGGGAGACCTTAGAACTTGTATAGATTATCGCTCCCTGAACCAGATCCCCGTTAAGAATAGATATCCGTTACCTTTGATCCCTGAACTCCTGGACCAAGTCAGAAAAGCATGCATATATACAAAGCTGGATCTTAGAGGAGCTTACCACTTGGTACGAGTAAAAGAGGGCGATGAATGGAAGACGGCCTTCCGCGCCAAGTATGGGCTATTTGAATATCAGGTCATGCCCTTCGGACTTTGCAATGCCCCGGCCGCCTTACAATATTTTATGAACGATGTCCTCAGAGAGCTCATAGATGTGTGTGTTGTTGTTTACATTGACGACATCCTCGTTTATTCTTCATCGGAATCTGAACATCGGAAACACGTGAAAATGGTCCTCGAAAGATTGCGTCAACACAAACTTTTCGCTAAGTTGGAAAAATGTGTTTTCAACGTGACTGAAGTTGAATTCTTGGGATTCATATTATCACCTGGCGGAGTGCGTATGGATTCAAAGAAGGTCGATGCAGTTCTCAAATGGCCATCACCATCCTCCGTAAAAGGTGTGCAAAGCATGTTAGGCTTCGCTAACTTTTACCGCAGGTTTATCCCCGAATTCTCTCGAATAGTCCAGCCCATCACTGCCTTGTTAAAGAAAAACAAACGTTTTGAATGGTCTACCGAGGCGGAACAAGCTTTCCAGGATTTGAAGACTAAATTTATCTCTGCACCAATCTTAAAACACCCTCGCCCCGAACTCCCCTACATCGTGGAAACTGATGCTTCAAGCCTTGCCATGGGGGCAGTTCTATCACAAAAGGACCCGGTAACCAATCAGTTGCATCCCGTGGCATTTTGGTCCCGCAAATTCTCGCCTCCTGAAATCAATTACACGATTACTGACAAGGAACTTCTGGCTATCAAGTCTGCCTTTAAGGCTTGGCGGCATTATCTGCTGGGGGCCCGACACACCGTTACTGTGATTACGGATCACCGAAACCTGCAATATTTGAAAACCGCAAAAGCCCAATCCTCTAGACAACTCCGTTGGGCATTATTCTTTGCCGAGTTTGACTTCATAATTACCTATCGACCTGGTACAAAGAACAGTAAAGCTGATGCCCTTTCTCGGATGGGAGTGGAAGAACACTTGATCAACCCTAAACCTGTACCAATCATTCCCGAACAAAGAATTCTGGGTGTAATCGCCACAGAATCCATAGAGGAAGTTAAGGATAAAGCCAGGCAACTTGTAACTCCAGCAGACATACAGAATTGGCATCTGCAGGGAAAGGACTTTGCAGTAAAGGACAACTTATTGTATTTCCAAGAACGATTATACCTACCCAGCACAGATTTACAGAAAAAAGTAATCTCTTGTTATCACGATTCTTTAATGGAAGGACATCCCGGTATGGCCAAGACCTCAGAAAAGATCAAGCGCTACTTCTGGTGGCCGTCTTGGAAAAAAGATATCAGAGACTTTATAATGTCCTGTGGAGTATGCGCCCAAAACAAGAGTCAAAAGGAAAGACCAGCAGGCCTCTTACGCCCTATTGACATCCCACCTCGCCCTTGGCATACGCTTTCTATGGACTTCATCACCGATCTACCTCCATGCTCCGGATACAATACGATTCTAGTAATCGTGGACTAATTCTCCAAGATGGCGCATTTCATTCCGCTCAAAGGCTTGCCAACAGCAGCAACTCTGGCCCGAGAATTTCTCGAAAACATCGTCCGACTGCACGGGTTTCCTTCGGTTCTAATTTCGGATCGAGGTAGTCAATTTATTTCTCATTTTTGGCGAAGTTGCTGTCGGTCGGCTCAAATTGATGTGAGACTATCGACCAGTCACCACCCTCAGACCGACGGACAAACCGAGAGGACCAATCAAACTCTGGAACAGTATTTACGCTGCATGCTGCAACAAACTGAAAAAACTTGGAAAGATATCCTTTGGATAGCCGAATATGCCTACAATAACTCTGTCCATTCGGGAACTGGGAAAACCCCGTTTTTTCTTTTGTACGGCAGTCACCCTCGAACCTCGGAGTTGGATCCCCTCCAAGATCTTGAAACACCAGCAGTAGACTACCTGCATTCTACAATCACCCAAGCCTTTAAGGAAGCTGTTTCTCACCTTCAAAGGGCTAAAGAACAACACAAGAAAGGAGCAGATCAACATCGGAAGGAAGCCCCTCAATATCAAGTAGGGGATCAAGTCTGGTTATCCACCAAATATCTACCTCTAAAAGGGCCACGCACATTCAACCCAAGATACCTTGGTCCCTATTCCATCACTACCATAGTAAACCCAGTAGCGGTCAAGTTAGACTTGCCCCCGCACATGAAGATACATCCGGTCTTCAACGTATCTCTATTAAAACCCGTGCAACCTCAAACCCGACTAACTAAATCTCCAAAACCTATCCTAGTTGATGGAGAACTCGAGTTTGAAGTCAAAAGCATTCTGGACTCCAAGATCTCCAAATCTAAACTATTTTACCTAACTGACTGGAAAGGCTACGGCCCCCAAGAGAGATCCTGGGAACCTGCTGAATATGTCCACGCTCCTCGCCTAATCAAAAGATTTCACCGAACATTTCCTGACAAGCCAAAACCCCCGGAGAAGCCCGGTTTGGGAGGGGCCTTGAGGGGGGGTACTGTCATGATCTCTGTTTCCAAAAGGTCAGGGTTTTCCCAACTCCCTTGGAAGCAGATCCATAACCCAGGTTCCGAGTGCCAACCAGTCCCAATTGGGACCTTTTGGACCCAGTCCTGGCGCCAGTGGCACCAGGCTCATAAATATGCCCAGTCCCAGCGCTGGAAGCGCCGGGCTCATAATGCTTGGGTGGACTTACCTGCAGCAGACCATGCTGCTTACTTGCCTGCCAGTTGAGACTCTGATCCTCTTCTGTTTGGAACTACTTTTCCTGTTGGGTGGGGCAGGAGCCACTCCCTAGATTCAGAACACTGGAACTCTTCTGGAAAGCAGGAACTCTTTTCTTACCTAGGCGTGGCTGTGGAAGGAGACACCTAAGCACTACAGGAGGCTATTTAAACCACACCCGATGGATGAATCTTGCTTTGCGTTATTCTGCATCCTCTGCAGCAGAACGCTCATCGTGTCTTCTGCATCTGATCCTGGGCCTAAGGAAAAAGGCTTACCATCCTGAATCCAGTCTTCAGCAACACCTATAAAGACAAGAAAGAACAGGTTAGCATTACGGTCTTCAGTGACAGCTCTTCACTTACCTGGTCCATCGGCTGTCACCAACGCCTCGCGCTGCATTCCGGCATCTGAAAGACAAAGGCTTACCTACTCTTCGTGCGCTCCGGAGGTCTTCACACTGCATTCCGGCATCTGAAAGACAAAAGCTTACCAACTCTTCGCACGCTCCGGAGGCCTTCGGCGCTGCATCCCGCATCTGAAAGACAAAACAAGGTGCGTTTAAAGACATTGGGGAACTTTAATACTCACGTGCCATTACTCCTTTCCACATCTAACCCAGTGGGTATTCCGGCACTCTGCAGCCGCTCCGAACTTGTACCTGCAAAATAAAAAGACAGTTAGAGCGCATCGTGAAGCAGGCAACAAGCGCTTACTTACGTGCTTCCAGGCGCTTCTATTCATCACACGGGCTCCATCTTCAACTCACTTCAGCTCGTCATCCGCCATCGCCGGAACCCTGCAAAACAAGAGACATCATTACTAAAGACTTTAAAGACATTAGAATTACTCGAAACTTACCGTTCGTGCAGTAAACGACGGACAGCAGTCCTCTGAAGTCAAGAGGCCTGCTCCCCTTATCCAGTGAAGAAACTGGTTACAGCACCCTGCCCCGAGGCAGATGGAGAGCACAGCGTTCACTTACCTAAGGTGAGAGCGTTAACCTTTGGGGTTCTACAGGAGAAGAGAAAGGGAAGAAGAGAGAGACATTCAATAACCCAGTTCCTTAATCCCATATTTTCTATCTGCAGACGTCTTACCCTTCGAGTCAGACATACAGTGCACAGAGGTCCAGCCCAAAGAGCCAGCCGTGTGTTACACATCACCTTTGAAGATACGATATACGCCCAGTCAAGACCGGCGCCTCTACGGGAATCAGGTGAGCGTTACAGAACGCAAAGCCTACCACAAAACTCCCGTCCAGGCGCTATGGAAACCTCGGATACCGACCAGCTAGCCCAGTTACTTGGGGAATTAAGGGCAGAAGTGCATGCAGCCCGTCAGGAAACGAACGCTCTAAGAAGGGAACTGATTATTTCCAAGGAGCGAACAGATGATCTCGCTAGACAATTGCTACAGTCACAAGCCGGACAGACCCCGTTACCCGCATCTGGGAGAAATCTTCCTTCTACATCCTCTATGAATCCAGTGCAGATCAACCTACCTGGGAATGTACCTGTGGCTCCGCCCGAACGATTTTCTGGTGACCCAAAGAGGTTTGCAGTATTTATCAATCAGTGCCGGTTGCATTTCTTATGCCGGCCAGCAGCCTTTCCAACTGATCAAGCTAAAGTAGCTTTCGTGCTTTCGTACCTTAGTGGCAATGCGGCAGACTGGTCGATCCCTCTAGTAAATCAAGATGATCCGGTCCTCCATGAATTTCAAGCTTTTCAGCTCAGTATGGAAAAACTGTTCGCAAGACATTCACAGGGGCAGGCCTTGGACAATGAGCTTCTTTCGTTGCGACCAGGTAATCAAGACCTTTTGGCTTATATTGCGTCTTTCAACAGACTGATAGTGGAAACTCAATGGCCCGAGGACAAAAGGATTACGCTGTTTTATAGAGGTCTACGTGGAGAGCTCAAAGATGTGTTAGCCCAAGTAGTGAATCCCCCACAAGATTGTTCGGACTATATAGACTTTGTCGTTCAAATAGATCACAGACTGCAGAACAGGAAGGCCGATCGTTCCAAGTTTGATGCTCGAGTATTTTCCAAACCGCCAACTCCTTCCAAAGGAGTAGACTCCGGGGAACCCATGCAAATAGGGTGTCTGAAAGGTCCTCTAACACAAAAGGAGCGGGAAAGGAGAAAACAGTTGCAATTATGCCTCTATTGCGGAAACTCAGGGCACTTTCTTCGAGACTGTCCGGTGAAACCTGCCAAGAAGGCAGTAGGAGCTGCAGTTACCAAAGTTACAAACTCTGAGCAAGGAAACGACCTCGCCCGACAAGAATAGAGGTCCTCTTGCCGAGCGTGAAAACTAGTTCCGTGACCTCGCATTTCGTGATACCTATGGTCCTCATTAGCCCAGAAAATCCGGATCGATTACATGCAATTGAAGCTTACGTCGACAGCGGTGCCATCGGCAATTATGTGGATCATGAAATGGTTTTGAGGATGAATCTAACTCTTTGTCCCAAGGCTGTAAAGGACATCATTACTACGGTGGATGGTACGGAGATAGCCTCCGGGCCAGTAACGCATACCACTCAAGAGGTGACGCTAGTAAGTCAAGATGGACACCATGAGAAGATCGTGTTCGATGTGATCAAGGCCCCTCAGTTTCAGATTATTCTAGGAATACCTTGGTTAGAGAAACACAATCCTCTGATCGATTGGCGAGCAAGAACGGTCCAGTTTCCAGAATGTGTCTCTACTTGTCACCCTCCACCTGGTGTTGCACTGGCAGCAATTTCTTCAGAGACTCCCCAGTTACCTCCCGAATACCTAGAATACCAAGATGTTTTCCGGAAGGATCAGGCTAACTCTCTACCTCCTCATAGGTCTTATGACTGCCAGATAGACCTGATACCTGGATCTACTCCTCCTTGTAGTAGAATTTATGCCCTCACCGAGCCTGAGAACCTTCACCTTCGACAATACCTGGATCAATACCTGGCAAATGGGTTTATTCGTCCTTCCAAGTCCCCTGCTTCTTCAGCTTTGTTCTTCGTTCCAAAAAAGGAAGGAGACCTTAGAACTTGTATAGATTATCGCTCCCTGAACCAGATCCCCGTTAAGAATAGAAATCCGTTACCTTTGATCCCTGAACTCCTGGACCAAGTCAGAAAAGCATGCATATATACAAAGCTGGATCTTAGAGGAGCTTACCACTTGGTACGAGTAAAAGAGGGCGATGAATGGAAGACGGCCTTCAGCACCAAGTATGGGCTATTTGAATATCAGGTCATGCCCTTTAGACTTTGCAATGCCCCGGCCGCCTTTCAATATTTTATGAACGATGTCCTCAGAGAGCTCATAGATGTGTGTGTTGTTGTTTACATTGACGACATCCTCGTTTATTCTTCATCGGAATCTGAACATCGGAAACACGTGAAAATGGTCCTCGAAAGATTGCGTCAACACAAACTTTTCGCTAAGTTGGAAAAATGTGTTTTCAACGTGACTGAAGTTGAATTCTTGGGATTCATATTATCACCTGGCGGAGTGCGTATGGATTCAAAGAAGGTCGATGCAGTTCTCAAATGGCCATCACCATCCTCCGTAAAAGGTGTGCAAAGCATGTTAGGCTTCGCTAACTTTTACCGCAGGTTTATCCCCGAATTCTCTCGAATAGTCCAGCCCATCACTGCCTTGTTAAAGAAAAACAAACGTTTTGAATGGTCTACCGAGGCGGAACAAGCTTTCCAGGATTTGAAGACTAAATTTATCTCTGCACCAATCTTAAAACACCCTCGCCCCGAACTCCCCTACATCGTGGAAACTGATGCTTCAAGCCTTGCCATGGGGGCAGTTCTATCACAAAAGGACCCGGTAACCAATCAGTTGCATCCCGTGGCATTTTGGTCCCGCAAATTCTCGCCTCCTGTAATCAATTACACGATTACTGACAAGGAACTTCTGGCTATCAAGTCTGCCTTTAAGGCTTGGCGGCATTATCTGCTGGGGGCCCGACACACCGTTACTGTGATTACGGATCACCGAAACCTGCAATATTTGAAAACCGCAAAAGCCCAATCCTCTAGACAACTCCGTTGGGCATTATTCTTTGCCGAGTTTGACTTCATAATTACCTATCGACCTGGTACAAAGAACGGTAAAGCTGATGCCCTTTCTCGGATGGGAGTGGAAGAACACTTGATCAACCCTAAACCTGTACCAATCATTCCCGAACAAAGAATTCTGGGTGTAATCGCCACAGAATCCATAGAGGAAGTTAAGGATAAAGCCAGGCAACTTGTAACTCCAGCAGACATACAGAATTGGCATCTGCAGGGAAAGGACTTTGCAGTAAAGGACAACTTATTGTATTTCCAAGAACGATTATACCTACCCAGCACAGATTTACAGAAAAAAGTAATCTCTTGTTATCACGATTCTTTAATGGAAGGACATCCCGGTATGGCCAAGACCTCAGAAAAGATCAAGCGCTACTTCTGGTGGCCGTCTTGGAAAAAAGATATCAGAGACTTTATAATGTCCTGTGGAGTATGCGCCCAAAACAAGAGTCAAAAGGAAAGACCAGCAGGCCTCTTACGCCCTATTGACATCCCACCTCGCCCTTGGCATACGCTTTCTATGGACTTCATCACCGATCTACCTCCATGCTCCGGATACAATACGATTCTAGTAATCGTGGACTTATTCTCCAAGATGGCGCATTTCATTCCGCTCAAAGGCTTGCCAACAGCAGCAACTCTGGCCCGAGAATTTCTCGAAAACATCGTCCGACTGCACGGGTTTCCTTCGGTTCTAATTTCGGATCGAGGTAGTCAATTTATTTCTCATTTTTGGCGAAGTTGCTGTCGGTCGGCTCAAATTGATGTGAGACTATCGACCAGTCACCACCCTCAGACCGACGGACAAACCGAGAGGACCAATCAAACTCTGGAACAGTATTTACGCTGCATGCTGCAACAAACTGAAAAAACTTGGAAAGATATCCTTGGGATAGCCGAATATGCCTACAATAACTCTGTCCATTCGGGAACTGGGAAAACCCCGTTTTTTCTTTTGTACGGCAGTCACCCTCGAACCTCGGAGTTGGATCCCCTCCAAGATCTTGAAACACCAGCAGTAGACTACCTGCATTCTACAATCACCCAAGCCTTTAAGGAAGCTGTTTCTCACCTTCAAAGGGCTAAAGAACAATACAAGAAAGGAGCAGATCAACATCGGAAGGAAGCCCCTCAATATCAAGTAGGGGATCAAGTCTGGTTATCCACCAAATATCTACCTCTAAAAGGGCCACGCACATTCAACCCAAGATACCTTGGTCCCTATTCCATCACTACCATAGTAAACCCAGTAGCGGTCAAGTTGGACTTGCCCCCGCACATGAAGATACATCCGGTCTTCCACGTATCTCTATTAAAACCCGTGCAACCTCAAACCCGACTAACTAAATCTCCAAAACCTATCCTAGTTGATGGAGAACTCGAGTTTGAAGTCAAAAGCATTCTGGACTCCAAGATCTCCAAATCTAAACTATTTTACCTAATTGACTGGAAAGGCTACGGCCCCCAAGAGAGATCCTGGGAACCTGCTGAATATGTCCACGCTCCTCGCCTAATCAAAAGATTTCACCGAACATTTCCTGACAAGCCAAAACCCCCGGAGAAGCCCGGTTTGGGAGGGGCCTTGAGGGGGGGGGTACTGTCATGATCTCTGCTTCCAAAAGGTCAGGGTTTTCCCAACTCCCTTGGAAGCAGATCCATAACCCAGGTTCCGAGTGCCAACCAGTCCCAATTGGGACCTTTTGGACCCAGTCCTGGCGCCAGTGGCACCAGGCTCATAAATATGCCCAGTCCCAGCGCTGGAAGCGCCGGGCTCATAATGCTTGGGTGGACTTACCTGCAGCAGACCATGCTGCTTACTTGCCTGCCAGTTGAGACTCTGATCCTCTTCTGTTTGGAACTACTTTTCCTGTTGGGTGGGGCAGGAGCCACTCCCTAGATTCAGAACACTGGAACTCTTCTGGAAAGCAGGAACTCTTTTCTTACCTAGGCGTGGCTGTGGAAGGAGACACCTAAGCACTACAGGAGGCTATTTAAACCACACCCGATGGATGAATCTTGCTTTGCGTTATTCTGCATCCTCTGCAGCAGAACGCTCATCGTGTCTTCTGCATCTGATCCTGGGCCTAAGGAAAAAGGCTTACCATCCTGAATCCAGTCTTCAGCAACACCTATAAAGACAAGAAAGAACAGGTTAGCATTACGGTCTTCAGTGACAGCTCTTCACTTACCTGGTCCATCGGCTGTCACCAACGCCTCGCGCTGCATTCCGGCATCTGAAAGACAAAGGCTTACCTACTCTTCGTGCGCTCCGGAGGTCTTCACACTGCATTCCGGCATCTGAAAGACAAAAGCTTACCAACTCTTCGCACGCTCCGGAGGCCTTCGGCGCTGCATCCCGCATCTGGAAGACAAAACAACGTGCGTTTAAAGACATTGGGGAACTTTAATACTCACGTGCCATTACTCCTTTCCACATCTAACCCAGTGGGTATTCCGGCCTCTGCAGCCGCTCCAAACTTGTACCTGCAAAATAAAAAGACAGTTAGAGCGCATCGTGAAGCAGGCAACAAGCGCTTACTTACGTGCTTCCAGGCGCTTCTATTCATCACACGGGCTCCATCTTCAACTCACTTCAGCCCGTCATCCGCCATCGCCGGAACCCTGCAAAACAAGAGACATCATTACTAAAGACTTAAAAGACATTAGAATTACTCGAAACTTACCGTTCGTGCAGTAAACGACGGACAGCAGTCCTCTGAAGTCAAGAGGCCTGCTCACCTTATCCAGTGAAGAAACTGGTTACAGCACCCTGCCCCGAGGCAGATGGAGAGCACAGCGTTCACTTACCTAAGGTGAGAGCGTTAACCTTTGGGGTTCTACAGGAGAAGAGAAAGGGAAGAAGAGAGAGACATTCAATAACCCAGTTCCTTAATCCCATATTTTCTATCTGCAGACATCTTACCCTTCGAGTCAGACATACAGTGCACAGAGGTCCAGCCCAAAGAGCCAGCCGTGTGTTACACATCACCTTTGAAGATACGATATACGCCCAGTCAAGACCGGCGCCTCTACGGGAATCAGGTGAGCGTTACACCAGGTCCGCCGGGGTATCCCCTTGGGGCCAGTCATTGGGAGATGTTGCCTGGGTGTCCTCAGTGTCCTTGGCCCATATCTTGATCAGAGCGTTCTCCTACACTCTCCTCAGGGGTCTCTGGAGGGACTGCGTATCTTTGGCTTTATTCTTGGACATGGTGCCGGCAGATTAAGGCGTTGAGCTCAGCAGTCAGGGTTCTGAGTTCCCCCGGGAGAAGGATGCCCTCCCGGGGGGGTAGTCCATGGGCACAACCGCTATGGAGGTCACTCCGTAGGTGCTGGTCGTCGGGGCTGTCCTCTGAGCGCCAGTGCACTCCTCCGGGGGGAGAGTGGGTTCAGAGCTGTAGGTGGGGGTCCCAGAGCGGTCAGGAAAGGAAAAGGCTGGGGTCCGGCACTGAAGTAGTGTGCTCTGACTGTTTTAGAGCCAGTATAGTATGTGGCACCATGAGATGACCAACAAAGGAGATGAGAGGAGCTGTGCAGAGCAGTGTCCCCACAGCAGAGAAGGAGTTTCCGGGGGGATCACCACGCCTCCCCCCTTTGAGTTGGACCCCTAGATTCACAACGGTGAGGGCCCGAGGACTCCAACCCCAGGAGGGATTAGCCTGTGGGGGGGGGCGCTGTGTCCGCTGCAGGGATGCAGTATCAATGCGTGTGCAGAGGGGGTGTGCAGTCGTGGGCCGGCCGCTCTCCTCTGGAGCCACGGCCACCGCAGGCGGTCCCCGTAGTGCCACAGGTCCTCCTAGCACATTGCCAATGTGTGCGTCGCTGACGAGTGGTCTGCTATGGCCTCAGCTCCTCGCTGGAGGTGCAGGGTCTCAGCCCCCGGGCCCCCCACCCGCCAAGGACGGTGAGCCAAAACGCTGGATAGGGGGACGCTGCAGTGGAGCCGGCCCACACCGCGGGACGTACCCTCCAATCCGCGGTCCGGTATTCCACACAGGCGGACAGGCCCCGAGTCCTTCACCAATGCTTGGGTGGCGCGCATAGTAACAGCCCGAGCACCCCGTCGGCAGTGCAGGCCGCAGTTGCAGGAGCACTGGTGCGCCTCCTCCGATCCTCCCGGGGCCGACAGACCCCCAGCTCCGCTTCTCGGGTCGCCGGAGGGGGAACACACCGCTCCCGCTCTCTTATCGCATCTAGTTACTACTGCCTGGGGAGGGCTTCGTCACCAGGACGCGAGATTACAGGGCCTCGGGACGGGAGCTCGGTGGCCGCGGTGTTCACAGCATCGCGGCCATCTTAGAATCCCGTGGTTATGAAGTTTTAACAAAACTTCATAGGCATCACCTTTTTCTGTGTGTCACACAGCACCTTCAGTGCAGTGGCACAGGGATGTCTTTCAGACTTTGCAAGGTTTAAATACCTTACCTGGGACTGAGTACTGTCTCCCAGAGCATGTAAAGTTAAATTGACTTTACTAGTCTCTTTAAATTTACTGACCCAGCACACACTATCTTACTATAGAGTGCTGGAGGGGTTTCCTAACTTTCCCTGAGTCAAAACACTCATATAACAGTCAAATGTTACCTTTTCCTACTTTAAATGGCTGGTGGCAGTGGTTTAGATCAACTACCGTGATTTTTCCCAACCGCTAACAACGGTAGCTAAAAATCGGGTCAGCCATGTTTTTCAATATGGCGCCCCAGGCCTGTCTGTAAAAACAGACTCCGGTCATCTTTTTTCGCCATTTCTTTTAGGAAAATTCCTTCTTGTGTTTTTCTCTGTGTGCCAAACCAGGTTTGGTCCCTTTGTTCGTTGGCCTTTGGCGGGCTTCAGTGCTGAAGCCCTGGTCTGGCGCCTGAGTGTCTGGGGTAGACAGGATGTGAGAGAGGTGCCCGAAACTCCCTGTGCTTAGTCTCCTAGGAGACCTCAATGCACTCTGGCGTGATTGGCCAGCTGGGGATAAGGTGTTATCGGAAATGATGGTCTTCGTTTTGGAAAGGGGAGGGATTGGAGTGTCAGAGTATCCTACGGGACAGGATAGGGACGGTTTGTGAAATTTGCGAGAATGACTGCGATTGTGGAATGAACGGAGGGGATTGTGGGAATTGTAGTGTTCTGTCCGGGAAAACTGTGTTTTGGGTCAGAATAATTACAGTGACTTGAAGAAAAATGGGAAGGGCAATGACCGGGCGTATTCAGGTAGGGAACAGACCAACAGGCATTCTGGAATGGATAATCCTCAGGTGCAAGCGGGTTTGAAATCTTAGGGGATTGTTTCTGTATGGAGGGGTCATTGGATCTAGGTAGAAGAGATTTAATGGGATGAGGTGAGGCAGATGTGTTATAGCCTATAAAGGCCTCAGAGATATTCGCCTCTCCTTCTTCCTTGGCATAGTACTGCGTCTCACCTGGGGCATTCCCATGTGCATAACCCCGGGCCCCCCTTTCCAGGTGATCCTCCCTCATTCTTCCACCCCCAGGGTTGGGATCTGAGAGCGCCAGCCCTCCCCTGGTCACCTGAATAAGGGTTTCCCCGAGGGTTACCCGGGAGAATACCCACAGGTTTCTCACAGTTAGGAGATGGGGAGAAGTAGCAATTAAAGAACACAATGTTTAAAACTGATGGTCATGGGTGAAAAAGAAATAAAAGTAACCTAACCAGCCTCTAGGGTCCATAAATAGACCAAAGGGGGCAGTTAGTAGTCAGTAGTACCTTTTGCGGTTATTGGTGGTGTGGCAGCACAGAATAAGACTTCTTGCCGCTGTGTGAGCAATTCGAGGTTCAGGAGGGTGCAAAAGGTAGTGCTGGGGGGTCCTAGCGGTTCAAATGTGTCGAACAGTTCTTGAAACACGGCTTCAAACAGTTAAAATGCAAAAAACACTAGGCTTCTGGCTGTCTTGGCACTCAGAGTGCTGTGAGTCCCAATCCAAGGGCTCAGGGACAAGATGAGTCCATTATTTGGCTCACGACTGAAGGGGTCTTTCAGAATGGCGAGGTATTGGATACGGCTGCGGCTGGCAGAGGCAGGCCTTGGCACATCAGCAGGTTCACCCCCAAAGGCCCCTGGATATGGTTAGAGGACAGAGATTGCTCTCCCAAAAGGGTCTATCAAAATCTTCAAAAGTTGAGGTCCAAAAGATGATTCAAAGAAGTGGTGGGAGACCCCATCTTTTAATGGTAGACCAACTTTGCAGTTGATCCAACTAAAAGCTAGCCTGCTTTAGGAGTCCAATACCTGTTAATGAAAGAAGTGGGCTTGCCCTTCTGATATTGCACAGAAAGTGTTTTATGTTAAACGAAGTGGAGGGGACAGGAGGGTGAGAGAGCAGAGCACAAACCAGATGGTGTAATCCTTCCTCAACCGTACAAAGCTCTCCCTGTCTACACTAACCCTGACCCCTTCCCTTCTCAATAGGATCAAAGCCCTTTAGATATGCATCACCCTAGTGTGGGGTCAAGCCTTTTGTGAATGGGTGTTCCCTTTTGATTCCTGTTCCCAGGACAACTTCCTATGGAGTGGCTGCCCCTAGGAAAGAGACATTACCTGCCCTTACAAAGGAACAAAGAGAGGACATCCCCAGGCTACATTACTGCCAGTAGGGTGAGGAGCAGCCTGTCTGAGGAGTAACACATAACCCTTCCACAGTTGAACCGGGCCTACATGGCGGACACATGTGTGATATCAAATTGGATGTGGCTGCAATGATTATGAGCAATGGCATGCGCCATGCCCCAAATCAGGCATGACTTATATTTAGAGTTTCTCCTGCCACCAGCATGTGCTACCTTAGCTGTCAATTGGGCCCCCGTAACTTATAGACCTGCTCTGTGCCACTGGTAGAACAGGCACTGCAGATCATTAGACTGCTGCAGCAGGGCACAGGTACACAATACCATTTCAGAGATGGAATGAAACACATCATTTTATTAATTAACACAAACCAAAAAGGCAAGGGCTTTCGCACCTTTGCCAGATGTCAATTCCTCACATTCACACATTTCGCTTAAGTAGCATTTTTATACACAAATTTCATAATCTGGAATTTCATTGAGCACCCTGGTGTCCTCTCTCTCCCGTGCTGCCATATACCCCCTTTTTAGTACTGCCTGGGGCCTCCTTTCAGTGCGCTGTAGGCATTCAACCAGTGACAAAGCCCCCTATCGCGAACAAACCTGCCAAAATGCAAAGTATGCTCTGATCTCCCTGCTGCTGACCATGATGTTCACAAAGACACACATGGAGGATTCCAGATTAAAGAGACTGAAGGGTCAAATTCAAGCAGACGACAAAAGCCGATGACAAAAAGCCAAGCTTCAGAGACCACCAGAGGGCGCAGACGGCATGGCTGGTTAACCTGCCGTCTCCTTCACCCAGAAGACGAAGAGGACAAATATGTACCCCAGCAGACCCCCTGTTTGCATTTTTGGTTGCTGGAATCGTGTTCCTGAGGCCCCCAGGAGCATTTTGAGCTCATTTTGGATGTTTTTGGTGGATTATAGCTGAAGAGGGAGTGGCCTGTGTGTTTCGGAGTGGTCTGTGAAGCGGAACTGCATTTCCAGCGCTGACTCGCTGAAAAATCTAGCCAGAACCTGTAGAGCCTCTGCCGCACCATATGGGGAGGGGAATATGGCGCTGACCCAGTGATTTCTCCCGGTGATGCCTCTTCAGTTGAGGTGACTGGTGGCAACTTTCAGACAAGTGATGGGATCGCGAGTTGCAGAGAGCGGGGGATTGCAGACTGGAGACCAGAGCTGATTTATGGGGCAGCTTTACTGCAGTGGGTGACTTCGAGCGCTCACAGCAGTGTGGAGCTCCCAATATATCTGGATACTCCTGATGAATACTTCAAAGGGCTGAGACACCCCGCCGCCCATGGAAATTACACAGTGAATGCTACAGCACTACAGGGGGCCAAGGACATCTTGTTGAGGCTGCGCTGGCACTCTGGTGCCTGAGTGACTGGGGTGGACAGGATGTGAGGGAGGTGCCCGAAACTCACTGTGCTTAGTCTCCTAGGAGACCTGAATGCACTGTCCGGCAACGACAGCCACCATGCTGGGTGAGTGACAGCCAGGCTGGAATTAATGGGGGAAAACTGTTTAAAAGCAGGTCTCTGGGACTTGGAAAGCAGAGTCGACCACTGGAACGAAAGAACCGAAGACGAGCTGAAGGAAGAGGACTGCTGCAACTCCTGGACGACCGGTGAAGCCCTGCTGCAGGTCTGAATTGCCTGAAACTCCATCGACAGAGAAGCCCTTCAAGGTTAACTTCTTCTCTTGAGTTTGGTGGGAACAACCAACTCGCAATCCACCTGGACAGCGTCCCCATCTGGTCGAATTTTCATCAGAGGCCTGTTGAAAACCGGATAGCCAGAGGGAAGGAAACAAGCTTGTGGACTTTAAGGCACTCAAACCTTAAAACGACTTCTTGTTAAAGCTTTTGGCCTCTTCCCTGGGCAGTGCAGGACCCTCCTGACATCCTCCTTCTTGTCCCGACGACTGAAGCTCAGGAACAGCGAGGTCTGCTCGAACTGCCAGGAACAACTGCCTCGGCTACAGCTCTTCTTCATTGAAAAGGTACTGTGCAAACACAGTCCAGAAATCTTTTCGGCCATCGAGAAGGTTTGTGGAACTTGCCTCTTCTTTGAAGGCTTGTCCTTCCCTAAACATTCGTCAAACTTTTCGCCTAGCCAAATTCTTTTAAAATCTGTGGCAAAGACTTAACTGTTATCTACCAGAACTGTGCTATCCTATACAAAGACTCTGAACCATTGACTTTGGCCCAGGCCTATTGAGAAGAATTGCTGGTTGTAGTTAACTGAAACCCTTTGCCCTGCCTATGAATGTATTTGGGCTGCCTTTCTTATAACCTTGTCTTTTTATCGCCTTTATAAGTAACTGAAGTGCCATGTTGCTCCCACTTCAGGGGAGCTGAACTTGTTCAGTAACGTTGGTGCTGTATTGTAGTTTATTAGTGTGTGATATTGAGCTGTTCTTGCTAGTGGAATGTTTTCTAACTGACTGTGTGAATAACTGGTATATTCTTTTACCAAGAAACCTTGAATCTGTGTATATTTGAATCACTGTATTTGTTGGTCCTTTGTGTAACTTGTTCTACTGCTCACTTAAACTCTTGAGATAAGTCTGGCTGCTCATCCATCGCTTCCACTTTACTGTGTAGTACAGGCTTGTACCAAATTTGAAATTGTACTGACACTTGTAGTCTTAATTGCATGTAGTGTTCCCAAACGGTGCTGCATGTGATTCTGCCTAACACTGGTGTACAGCGGTGAGGATAAAGGTAGACTTGTTACATTTAGAGTACTGCTCTTACCTTTGTTCAAATAACCCTCACAAGGCTAAGTAACACTAGAGAAGCAATTGTTTTTATCATGACTGATATGGAAAGCTACAGACAGGAGACCCTAGTCACTTTAAGAGTTGATCAATTGAGAGATGTGCAACGCTAGGAATCTCACTGTAAAAGGCAAGAAGGTTGAATTGATAGAAATGTTGTTAGAATACCAAAGTCTGAGGAGTGGGTGTGAAACCCCTGCAGCAAATGTGGAAAATGTTGATGAGGATGATAATATGTCAGAGCCCAGCTCTAATATTGTGGATGAGTTAGATGAAGCAGAAGAGTCTCAGAATGTAGAATCTTACCTACCTACTAATAGGCCTCAACCTTTGACCACAGGGAACCCATCAGGTCCAAACGTATATCCTGAATTTGCCTCACTTGAAAAGATGAGACTTGAGTTAGAATTTAAAAGAATCCAAGCTCAAACTGAAAGCAAACATCAAGAACTTAGACTCAGAGAAATGGAGTTGAATCATGCACTTTAAATGATTGAAACTGGTTCTCTCCCAGAGTCCTCTAGGTCTTCCAGTCCTAAGAGGCCTTGCATGCCCAAAGATGCAGTAAGAATGTATGAGGTTAAGCTTGATATTTTGGATTGGTTGGGTGCTTTTGAATATAACCATGGGATTCAAGACATTACAGGGAATCAGTTGATTCCTTGGCTTTTTTCTAGGCCCCTGTTGCAACTGATGTGGTAATGGAGTTGGGGGATATAGACAGAAAGGAGTATGAAACTGTGAAGCTAGCTTTGATAGCCAGATTTGGGAAGACCCCTTCTCAGTATCTTAAGAGGTTTAGAACCCTCAAAAAGCATGATGGTAACCATTGGGCTACCTCAGTGAATTAATGTTTGAAAAACTTAGATGGAGGGGTTACGGGTTACAGAGTTAACACTTATGAAGGTATGAGAAATCTGGTTATGTTGGAATCTATTTATGATGCCTGCTCTCCTGAGACAGCACTTGGCTGACTCGAAGGAAATTGATCCAAAGAAGTTAGCAAGGGCTGCTGACTTGTGGGTTACCAACAGGGCTACTCACAAGGATTCTGGGTTAACTCAAAAGAAGGATGAGGGAAAGCAGAACAAGAAAGATACAAAAGAGAATTCTAATACTTCCACTGCAAAAGAGGGCCACAAACATAACAAGGGTAAGCCACAAGGGAAACCGAATCAGGCTAGTGTACCTTCTGGTGACAAACCAGAAGGAGGTCAGAACAAACCCCCATTCATAAAGACATTTGGTAAATGTTATGCTTGTGGGTCAACTGACCATGTGAAAGTTGATACCAGATGTAAGGGTAAACCTTCAGGGGTCCACACTGTCTCCTTAGCCTTCTCCCCAGTGGATGAAGTACCAATGGCAAGTGGAAACTTTC
This sequence comes from Ambystoma mexicanum, assembly GCF_040938575.1. Lineage (NCBI taxonomy): Eukaryota > Metazoa > Chordata > Amphibia > Caudata > Ambystomatidae > Ambystoma > Ambystoma mexicanum. The sequence continues at coordinate 543,896,629 of NC_090932.1, forward strand.
ACTTACTGGCCAAGGAACCCGTGAAAGTCTCAGCCAGTGTCTCTTTAGTATCCCTGGGTCTGTGGGAACAACAGAACTTAGATGTCTACAATTCCATTCCAGACAATACTAAAGAGTATTACAAAGACAGTTTCTTGTGAATGGTCAGGAGACCCCTGCCATCAGAGACACTGGGGCCAGCATAACTGTAGTTGATGAATCATTTTTCAAGGAAGAGGATGTTGCTAAGGCACCCAAATTCCTAACTAAGCTTGCTGGAGGCCCTGTCCAAATGCTTCCACAGTTACCAGCTCTCATCCAGTGCAATGACATGACTGTCAATTATATGATATGATATGATTATAACGCACCAAGATACCTGTAAGTGTGCAGAGTGAAGTACCTGGGAGAGTCCTATTGGGGAATGACTTAAAAACTCTTGGAGTTGTATCAAGCACCCCTAGGCCTCACAGCAATAGGAAACAGGAGCAGACTAGGAACGCCAGAGAAAGTACCTTAAGGGGCTCTCAAGAGGAGATTATAGAGGAAACTATAACTCCCAGTCCACAGGACTTATAGGGGGTCATTACGACCCAGGTGGTAAGTACGCCAACTTTACCACCATGGTGTAAACTACGTTTGCACCATGGTGGATGGCGGATTTACCGCCCCATTCCAAGGTGAGTGGGGCGGTAAATCCCCATTTCCCATTTTACCCTTCCCCATTCCCATTTTGCCCCATAGGGCATAATGGGAGTGCGGAAGGCGCTAATTACGCCACCGTAAATTACGGTGGCGTAATTAGCACCAAGGCGGTTTAGCGCCATGGATTTTAATGGCTGCTAAAAGCAGCCGTTAAAATCGGAATCAGGCGTTCAGGGTTAACGACGGCGTTAACCCTTAACGCCTGAGTTGTAATGAGGCCCATAAACTGCAATTTTTAAGAAGAAGGAGGAGAAGGAGAAACCTACAACCTCCAGGAATAAACCAGCCAGCACTTCTGTCCTACCAACAAGGACATCCCCTAAGGGACTCTCCAAAATCACACCTGTGGTCCCTCCACCATCTGAGGCTGAGTGTGTGGAACAACCTTGTGTGGTTGAATCAGTTGCTGAGGAATCAGAGCTGGAAGAGGACCTTGCCCCTGTTGGAGATTTGGATCCTGCAGACCATCCTGACCTGCAGTCTTTACTAGCAGAAGGTGGACTTCAGCAGAGGTCAAAGAGAGTGCCCTACTCTTGAAGGTCTTCGCCAACAGGCAGCTTCCCAGCTGGATGGGCAAGAGCCAGGGAAGCATAGGTTGTACTGGGAACATGGCCTCTTCTACAGTGAACTAACTGAGTCTATCCCAGGGGACAACAGAAGACTTGTTGTGCCTCTTGAAAGCAGACTCCAGTTCCTACAGTTAGCACATGAGATACCTTTGGCTAGTCACTTGAGTTTCAAGAAGACCAAGAAACTGCTCTCTTTATATTTCTACTGGCCTAAATTGGGGTCTGATGTAGATAAGTACTGTAGGTGCTGTCACACTTGCTAAACCTCTGGCAAGAGTGGAGCCAAGAATGTGGCACCCTTGGTGCCTCTCCTGGTGGTGGGAGTCCCTTTTGAGAGGGTAGGAATCAACATTGTTGGTCCCTTAGACCCTCCAACATCTTCAGGAAACAGGTTTATCCTGGTTGTAGTAGACCATGCTACTAGGTATCCTGAAGCCATACCTATGAGAACTGTTACAGCTCAGGCTGTGGCTAAGGCCCTACTTGGTATTTTTACCAGAGTAGGTTTTCCTAAGGAAGTTATCTCTGACAGGGGATCCAATTGTATGTCCCACTACAAACAGGCCATGTGGAAAAACTGTGGAGTAACTTACAAGTTCTCAACTGCCTACCATCCTCAGACAGATGGATTGGTAGAGAGGTTCAACCGTACAATGAAGAGCATGATGGGTGCTTTAGAGGAACCCCTTAGAAGAAAGTGGGACCTTCTACTGCCATGCATTCTATTTGCATATAGAGAAGCCCCTCAGGAGGGAGTAGGATTTAGTCCCTTTGAACTTCTTTATGGCCATCTAGTTAGAGAGTTAGAGGCCCCTTGGCCCTAATTAAGGAGTGGTTGAAGAGTGCTCCTTCCCCTAAGCCAGTGAGAGTCACTGACTATGTGATAGGTCTCCAGAGGAGAATGTCACACATGATGGCAGAAGCATCAGATAACTTGAAAGCAGGTCAGGCTCTGTGGTAAAGCATTGGCATGACCAGAAGGCCAACATTGTTGAGTTTTCTTAAAACCAGCTTGTTCTAGTTATGGTACCTACAAGGCAAAGGGCATTACAGGACAAATGGATAGGACCCTTCAAGGTTGTGGGTAAACTTGGAGCGGTCAACTATCTGGTGTACTTAGGCAATCCTAAGGAGGCTCCCAGAGTCTTTCACACCAACCGTCTAAAAGCTTATGTCTAAAGACCAGAAGTTGGAGCTCAAGAGGAGGAGAGTGAACCTCTACCTGACCTACTCAGAGGCCAGCCTTTAGAAGAGAAAATAGAAGGAGTTAATCTCTCTTCTAACTTGACACCTGAACAACAGGAGGAGTGCAGGTTTCTGTTAAATCAGTTTGCCTCCCTGTTTTCACTATCACCAGGCTTGACCCCTGGGGCCAGCATGATATTCAAACTGGTGACTGTCTACCTGTTAAAAGCAGAGGTTATAGGATGTCAGATCATGTAAGATCCTACATAAAGGAGGAGGTCAACAAGATGCTTGATCTCGGGGTAAAAGAGCCCTCTACCAGTCCATGGTCTAGTCCAGTTCTAGTACCAAAGGCAGGATCCAAATAGTTGAGATTCTGTGTGGACTATAGAGCTCTTAATGCAGTCACCAAGACTGATGCCCACCCTTTACCATGAACAGATGAACTGGTGGACAAACTTGGTTCAGCCAAATACCTCAGTACATTTGATGTCACTTCAGGCTATTGGCAAATAGCACTGACAGTCCATGCCAAGGAGAAAACTGCATTCTCAAACCCAGCAGGCTTCTACCAGTTTAAGGTAATGCCTTTTGGACTAAAGAATGCACCTTATGCATTCCAAAGGATGGTTAACCAGGTTCTGAATGGGATGGAGGGCTTCTGCATGGCATACTTGGATGACAATGCAGCGTTCAGCCCTACTTGGGAAGAACATGTTGACCACTTAGGATATGTTTTGAAGGCTCTTGAGCAGGCCCATCTGACCATAAAGGCTAGTAAATGTCAAATTGGTCAGAGTAAAGTGATCTTCCTTGGACATGAGATAGGAGGAGGTGACATCAGGCCATTGCCTAGCAAAGTACAAGCTGTACAAACTGGGCCACCCCTACTACTCAAACCCAAGTGAGAGCCTTCCTAGGCCTCACTGGGTACTATATGAACTTAATTGAGAACTATGGGACCACAGCTTCTCCCTTGAATGTGATCTCCTCTCCCAAATTCCCTAAAAAGGTCAGGTGGAATGATGAGTGCCCTCAAGCATTTGAAGGCCTAAAGAAAGCCCTTTGTCAAGCTCCAGTCCTAAGAGCTATTGACTATAACCAAACCTTCATTGTGCAGACAGATGCTTCAAATACAGTTATAGGTGCAGTTCTGAGTCATCTGGATGAGAAAGGTAGGGAGCACCCCATTTGCTTCATCAGCAGGAAGCTGAAGGAACCTGAGACAAGGTGGGCAACCATTGAAAGAGAATGTTTTGCTATTCTGTGGTCACTGAAGACGTTTAGGCCATACTTGTATGGACCTAATTTTGTGATTCAGACTGACCACCAACCCTTAAGATGGTTGATGCAAATGAAAGGGGAAAACTCTAAACTACTGAGATGGTCAATCAGCCTGCAAGGGTTTGATTTTACCATTGGACACAGGTCTGGCTGTCACCACCAAAATGCTGATGGTCTCTCCAGGATGTTTGACCGACTGGAGTAAGGAGATTAATCCAGGAGTGGATTAAATCCTCCTGTCCCTTAGTCTGGGGGGGGGACGAGTGTTAGGGACAATTCTCAATATGTTCTAATTTCCCTTACCTTTTGAGACCCCCAGCAAATTTGCTGGATTTCTAGGATTTGATTTTTTTGTTACCTGGGAAGACTGAGCCTTTTCCCCCACTCTTCCATGTATTTTGATGTGTATTTTACTTGTGTTATTTGGTTATGAAGTTTTAACACAACTTCATAGGCATCATCTTTTTCTGTGTGTCACACAGCACCTTCAGTTCAGTGGCACAGGGATGTCTTTCAGACTTCCCAAGGTTTAAATACCTTCTCTGGGACTGACTACTGTCTCCCAGAGGATGTAAAGTTAAATTGACTTAACTAGTCTCTTTAAATTTACTGACCCAACACACACTATCTTACTATAGAGTGCTGGAGGGGTTGCCTAGCTTCCCCTGAGTCACAACACTCATGTAACAGTCAAATGTTACCTTTTCCTACTTGAAATGGCTGGTGGCAGTGGTTTAGATCAACAACCGTGACTTTTCCCGACCGCTAACAACGGTAGCTAAAAATTGGGTCAACCATGTTTTTCAATATGGCGCCCGAGACCTGTCTGTAAAAACAGACTCCGGTCATCTTTTTCCGCCATTTCTTTTAGGAAAAGTCCTTCTTGTGTTTTTCTCTGCGCGCCAAACCAGGTTTGGTCCCTTTGTTCATTGGCCTTTGGCAGGCTTCAGTGCTGAAGCCCTCCTCTGGCGCCTGAGTGTCTGGGGTGGACAGGATGTGAGGGAGGTGCCCGAAACTCCCTGTGCTTAGTCTCGTAGGAGACCTGAATGCACTCTGGCGTGATTGGCCGGCTGGGGATAAGGTGTTATCGGAAATGATGGTCTTCGTATTGGAAAGGGGAGGGATTGGAGTATCAGAGTATCCTACGGGACAGGATAGGGACAGTTTGTGAAATGGACGAGAATGACTGCGATCGTGGAATGAACAGAGGGGATTGTGGGAATTGTAGTGTTCTGTCTGGGAAAACTGGGTGTTTTGGGTCAGAATAATTAGAGTGACTTGAAGAAAAATGGGAAGGGCAATGACCGGGAGTATTCAGGTAGGGAACAGACAAAGAGGGATTCTGGAATGGATAATCCTCAGGTGCAAGGGGGTTTGAAATCTTAGGGGATTGTTTCTGTATGGAGGGGTCATTGGATCTAGGTAGAAGAGATTTAATGGGAGGAGGTGAGGCAGATGTGTTATAGCCTAAAAAGGCCTCAGAGATATTCACCTCTCCTTCTTCCTCGGCATAGTACTGCGTCTCACCTGGGGCTTTCCCATGTGCATAACCCCGGGCCCCCCTACCCAGGTGATCCTCCCTCATTCGTCCACCCCCAGGGTTGGGATCTGATGAGAGCGCCAGCCCTCCCCTGGTCTCCCGAATAAGGGTTTCCCCAAGGGTTACCCGGGAGAATACCCACAGGTTTCTCACAGTTAGGAGATGGGGAGAAGTAGCAATTAAAGAACACAATGTTTAAAACTGATGTTCATGGGTGAAAAAGAAATAAAAGTAACCTAACCAGCCTCTAGGGTGCATAAATAGACCAAAGGGGGCAGTTAGTAGTCAGTAGTACCTTTTGCGGTTATTGGTGGTGTGGCAGCACAGAATAAGACTTCTTGCCGCTGTGTGAGCAATTCGAGGTTCAGGAGGGTGCAAAAGGTAGTGCTGGGGGGTCCTAGCGGTTCAAATGTGTCGAACAGTTCTTGAAACACGGCTCCAAACAGTTAAAATGCAAAAAACACTAGGCTTCTGGCTGTCTTGGCACTCAGAGTGCTTTGAGTCCCAATCCAAGGGCTCAGGGACAAGATGAGTCCATTATTTGGCTCACGACTGAAGGGGTCTTTCAGAATGGTGAGGTATTGGATACGGCTGCGGCCGGCAGAGGCAGGCCTTGGCACATCAGCAGGTTCACCCCCAAAGGCCCCTGGATATGGTTAGAGGACAGAGATTGCTCTCCCAAAAGGATCTATCAAAATCTTCAAAAGTTGAGGTACAAAAGATGATTCAAAGAAGTGGTGTGAGACCCCATCTTTTAAAGGTAGACCAACTTTGCAGGTGATCCAACAAAAAGCTAGCCTGCTTTAGGAGTCCAATACCTGTTAATGAAAGAAGTGGGCTTGCCCTTCTGATATTACACAGAAAGTGTTTTATGTTAAACGAAGTGGAGGGGACAGGAGGGTGAGAGAGGCAGAGCAGAAACCAGATGGTGTAATCCTTCCCCAACCGTACAAAGCTCTCCCTGTCTACACTAACCCTGGCCCCTTCCCTTCTCAATAGGATCAAAGCCCTTTAGATATGCATCACCCTAGTGTGGGGTCAAGCCTTTTGTGAATGGGTGTTCCCTTTTGATTCCTGTTCCCAGGACAACTTCCTATGGAGTGGCTGCCCCTGTGAAAGAGACATTACCTGCCCTTACAAAGGAACAAAGAGAGGACATGCCCAGGCTACATTACTGCCAGTAGGGGCAGGAGCAGCCTGTCTGAGGGGTAACACATAACCCTTCCACAGTTGAACCGGACCTACATGGCTGACACATGTGTGATATCAAATTGGATGTGGCTGCAATGATTATGAGCAATGGCATGCGCAATGCCCCAAATCAAGCATGACTTATATTTAGAGTTCCTCCTGCCACCAGCATGTGCTACCTCAGCTGTCAATTGGGCCCCCGTAACCTATGGACCTGCTCTGTTCCACTGGTAGAACAGGCACTGCAGATCATGAGACTGCTGCAGCAGGGCACAGGTACACAATACCATTTCAGAGATGGAATGAAACACATCATTTTATTAATACAAACCAAAAAAGCAAGGGCTTTCGCACCTTTGCCAGATGTGATTTCCTCACATTCACACATTTCTCTTAAGTAGCATTTTTATAGACGAATTTCATAATCTGGAATTTCATTGAGCCCCCTGGTGTCCTCTCTCTTCCGTGCTGCCATATACCCCCTTTTTAGTACTGCCTGGGGCCTCCTTTCAGTGCCGCTGTAGGCATTCAACCAGTGACAAAGCCCCCTATCGCAAACAAACCTGCCAAAAAGCAAAGTATGCTCTGATCTCCCTGCTGCTGGCCATGATGTTCACAAAGACACACAGGGAGGATTCCAGATTAAAGAGACTGAAGGACCAAATTCAAGCAGACGACAAAAGCTGATGACAAAAAGCCAAGCTTCAGAGACCACCAGAGGGTGCAGACGGCATGGCTGGTTAACCTGCCGTCTCCTTCACCCAGAAGACGAAGAGGACAAATATGGACCCCAGCAGACCCCCGTTTGCATTTTTGGTTAATGGAATCGTGTTCCTGAGGCCCCCAGGAGCATTTTGAGCTCATTTTGCATGTTTTTGGTGGATTATAGCTGAAGAGGGAGCGGCTTGTGTGTTTCGGAGTGGTCTGTGAAGCAGAACTGCATTTCCAGCGCTGACTTGCTGAAAAATCTAGCCAGAACCTGTAGAGCCTCTGCCGCACCAAATGGGGAGGGGAATATGGCGCTGACCCAGTGATTTCTCCCGGTGATGCCTCTTCAGTTGAGGTGACTGGCGGCAACTTTCAGACAAGTGATGGGATCGCGAGTTGCAGAGAGCGGGGGATTGCAGACTGGTGACCAGAGCTGATTTATGGGGCAGCTTTATTGCAGTGGGTGACTTCGAGCGCTCACAGCAGTGTGGAGCTCCCAATATATCTGGATACTCCTGATGAATACTTCAAAGGGCTGAGACACCCCGCCGCCCATGGAAATTACACAGTGAATGCTGCAGCACTACAGAGGGCCAAGGACATCTTGTTGAGGCTGCGGTGGCACTCGCAGAGTTTTTTTTATGCAGAAAAGGGCAATGCACCTGAGCCCTATAGGATTCTAACCGCCAGTGACTCCTCATTAAAGGTACTAGACTTGGAATTGGCCTTCATCATTCTATGACTTTGATGCCTAGCATTGTGATTTTTAGGACATACCCCAGTGTGCTTAACTGACTTGCATGACTCTGATGACATGAGTTCTTAAATTGGTGATCCCACTTGAAACTGAAAGTCTGAATCTTTGGTAACAGCATGATTTTGGGCATATCTTTGCTAGTTCATCTATGAAAATGGAGGCCCCTCCTGAACGGGCTGATGGGTCAGAGAAGGGTTCAATGAAGGCAGACATCCAGGTATGAAATTAAGTCCATGAGAAGCTATGTTCAGGCCTCGATTGCAAAGTTGAAAGGGAGAGTCAGCAAGTTGGAGGATAAAATGGAGGTCCTAAAGAATAACCAGCTCTCCTGCGCTGTTGTCACCCTGCCTTGGTTTAAAATAAACATATTTTAAAAAAGGAATAACCAGCTCTCCATTGATCTTGCTGATATGAAGATCAACGCAAGATTATAGGACCTTGAGTCCAGAGGGATGGATTTGGCTACTAAACTTGATGACCTTGAGAACAGGAAAAGGAGATGTAATCTGAGGATTTGGGGTTTAAAGGAAAATCAAGGTGAATCACTGTCCTCTCTGGATAAATCAGTCCAACAACTGTTTGCTTCTTTTTTTGAGGGAGTGGACCTTCCTGATCTTGTGTTTGATAGAGTTCACAAAGGAGGGGGCTCCCCAGGAAGACCACCTTCGGTGTTAGTTAAATGCCATTATTTCACTCAGAAACTGATGATTTTTCAGAAGACAAGAGACAAGGAACCCATTATGTACAAAGGGTTAGCGCTGCCGATTCACCAGGACTTATCTGCCCTAACTTTTACCAAACTGAAGGAGTGTCACCCGTTGCCGTAATGGCTTAGAGATAATGGTGTGAGCTACAGAGGAGGATTTCCCTTTTCTCTTAATTTTGAACATGACAAGGAACATTTCCGTATCACAGCGATGGCTGAGGCACAAGGCACCTTTCAACATTTACAGGAGGGGGAACAGGCATTGAGCCCGGAAAGGGAGTTGAAAGGGCCGTCCACACTAACTGGTACTCAACAACCTCAACTGCATAGAGGAAGATGAAAGGGTTCCAGGAAATTCCGAAAGCTAAACACGCCCTGAGGGTCACATGTAAAATAGGTCAATGTTTTATTTGGGGCTTAGTAAATGATCCTCGAGACAGGGGTCGCCCTCGAAGTAGGATGTCAACATTTTGATGTGGCCCTTGATACAGAGTTTAGAAGAAATATTTTGTCCGTTTTCATTTTACATGTTGCATTCTTTGGACACAGTCTGTCTGGAGTCCCACCTTATTCTTTTGTGTTATAAATGTTAGTATCGTCTTTAAAGGGTGAAAGGGACCTGTTTAGGTGGCTCTAGTTTCATAGAGCAGTCTCCACAATAGGGGGCTGGTGGGACTTGTGGGAATGGGGGGAGGAACCAACAAGGGAACCGGCAGGTAACATTTTGCTCATGTGGACATTTTTTATTTTTGATGGTAGGTCTCTTTATTGCTGAAGGGTGTTTATTTAGACAATTCTGGTTGCCACAAAACTTTGCAGGGTTTCTCTTTCAGGTGTTTTTCATTTTTTATTATATTTGAATGGTGAAGCTCTGTTCCGGGTGGGTCTCTGAATGTTAAGGGATTGAATTCCCCGCAAAAACAGTCTTTGTTGGGAAGAGCGTTACGACAGTCGGCTGTCGACATATTTGTTCAGGAAATCACATTTAAGCAGGGCGAGGAGTACAACATCAGAGGTAATGGTGTTGGGATATTGGTTTGGCCGTCTGGCCTAGAACTTAAGGTTGGTGTGGGGATCTTGATTAAAAAATCTCGTAGGTTTCAAGTTTTGCAATTTAAGAAGGGGTTAGGAGGCAGCTTCCTGGCAGTTAGGGGAAAATTACATGATAGTGAAGTCATATGTGTGTTGTATGCTCCCAACCAACAACAGATTCCGTTCTGTGAAGAACCTTTCTCCTTATTAGAGGGTTGGAGTAGGGGTGTCATGATTTGTGGAGGTGATTTGAATACCTTAGCGGATCTCTTTGAAAGATTGGTTCTCTTTGCGGGAAGGAGCCGCCCTGGGCGGGTTCGGGGAATTGGGAGGTCCCTGGGAGAACTTTTTGTCAAGTATCATTTTACGGATTCCTTTCGGTTCTTACATCCAAACCTGAGGGCATACACTTTCTACTCAGCACAACATTGGGCATATACACGGCTTGATTATATACTATTGCACTCAAGCAGGGCCCAAGCTATTATGAGGTCATCCAATAGGGTGGTAGCATGGTCTGACCATGAAATGGCTATGGTAACTATGGGTTTAGGCCGTCGACTGCCTCCTGAAAAATGATGGCCATGTAATGACACATTGTTTAATGATGTGGAATTGCGGGACACATTTCAGGAGGAAATGTGTTCTTTTTTCAGATTAATGATACAGGAGAGGTCAGTAAGCGCATGGTTTGGGATGTAGTGAAGGCAACCTTTTGGGGGCTTACTATCACAGAAGAGTCTGTGAAGAAGCAGACTAGGCTTTGGGGGATGCACAATTACAGGAACAAATTAGGTCTCAGGAAGATGCGTTGTTTAGGGTCCAGTCTGACCAGGATGAGAACCAGAAAATCGTAGCTGATCTCTGACAAGAACTGAATGATCTTTGGAGGGGTGCAGCATTCTTCCAGCTTTGTTGTTGCTTGAAGCAAAAATGTTTTGAGAAGGGGGACAAAGCCCACACTCTCTTAGCTGCATGGCTAAGTAAGCAGGGGGCAGAGAGGTTAGTTATAGAATTAAGGGATTCCCAGGGTGGGAATTTGATGACTCTGGATAACATCACAACATAGGACATATACACGGCTTGATTATATACTATTGCACTTCAGCAGGGCCCAAGCTATTATAAGGTCATTCATTAGGTGGTAGCATGATCTGACCATAAAATGGCTATGGTAACTATGGGTTTGGGCCGTCGACTGCCTCCTGAAAAATGAGGGTCATGTAATGACACATTGTTTAAGGGTGTGGAATTGCGGGACACATTTCAGGAGAAAATGTGTTCTTTTTTCAGATTAATGATACAGGAGAGGTCAGTAAGCGCATGGTTTGGGACGCAGCGAAAGCGACTTTTGGGGGCTGAATATCACAGAAGAGTCTGCAAAGAAGCAAACTCAGGCTTTGGTGGATGCACAATTACAGGAACAGATTAAGTCTCAGGAAGATGCGTTGTATAGGGTCCAGTCTGACCAGGACGAGAACCAGAAAATTGTAGCTGATCTGTGGAAAGAACTGAATGATCTTTGGAGGGATGCAGAATTCTTCCAGCTTTGCTGCTTGAAGCAAACATGTTTTGAGAAGGGGGACAAATCACACACCCTCTTGGCTGCATGGCTACATAAGCAGAGGGCAGAGAGGTTGGTTATATAATTAAGGGATTCCCAGGGTGGGAATTTGATGACTCTGGATAACATACTTCAGAGGTTTGCTCAATACTGTAGTGAGTTATACACTAGTGACATGGCGGTCTCCGATCAGGTTATAAAAGATTACCTTAAAGGTGCCCACCTTCCTAAAGTATGCCCAGAGGATCTAATATTGTTGAATGCACCGATAAAACCTCAGGAGTTTTTGCAGGCTATCACTAAAATGAGGTCGGGTTCGGCCCCATGCCCCGACGGCTACACTGGAGCCTTTTACAAGAGGTTTTGCCCCCAGTTAGTCGCCTTTCTAACTTCACTTTTTAATAGTATATTAGATGGGGACAAGGTCCCCGATACTTTCACCCAGGCTAGGATTGTAGTGATACCAAAAGAAGGCTATGATAGGCTCAATTGAGGCTCTTACTGTCCTGTTTCTCTTTTAAATGTTGACATAAAGATTTTCGCTTGCGTATTGGTGGAACGTTTGGGACGGCTGATGCCAATACTGGTACATAGTGACCAGGAAGGTTTTGTGCGAGGAAGACAAGGAGCAGACAATCTTTGCAAAACGATCGACATAATAGCTTCTATTGGCCCCTATGATGTGGACCTGATTGTGGTATTGCTTGACGCAGAGAAAGCCTTCGACATTCTTAGGCATGATGGGATTTCAGTCCCGTTGGATGGTTAGGATTTTGGCTTTGTACAAGACTCAGAGAGTCCAGGTGACTGAATGGCTTATCCTCAGACTTTGGGCCTCATTACGACCCAGGCGGAGGACCATGGTGCTGTTAGCACCATGGTCCATGCCGATGTCCGCCATGGCGGAATGGGGAATTACCACCCCATTCCAAGGTTGGCGGGGCGTTAATTCCCCATGCCTCCGTGGCCCTTCCCCATTCCCATTTTTGCCCCATAGGGCTCAATGGGAATGGGGAAGGCGCTAAGTACGGTGCCGCAAATTGTGGCACCATACTTAGCACCAAGGTCCCTTTGCAGGTCCCTACTTTAACGGCTGGTAAAACCAGCCATTAAGGTCGGGTCCCGCAAAGGGACCTCGTAATTAGGCGCTAATAGGTTAACTGCGCTGCAGCCTTTTACGGCGCCGTTAACCCATTAGCGACTGGTTCGTAATGAGGCCCTTTGTTCCATTGTAGTGGGGCACCTGCCAGGATTGTCCCATCTCCCTGCTGCTCTTTGCTTTGACTTTGGAGCCGTTGGTAGACCTTATTCAGAGACATGAGGAAAAGTATAGGTGCTGAGGAGGGGGAGAGAATATAAAGTATTGCTTTTTTGGGGGTGATGTCCTGATGTATATGACCAAACCAGATGTTTCTCTACCAGGGTTTATTAAGGCATTAGATGCATATAGCACTTGTTCAGGTTTCAAACTGAATTATGGAAAGTAGGAGGTTTTACCCTTAGCGGACCCCACGCCTGAACTAGTTAGGTCAATCAACCGGAAGGTCTTCATTTGATTTGCAAGTTGAGAGATTGCGTTACCTTGGGTTACTCTCTATATGCATTTAACAAAATTGTACAATGCAAATGTTCTCCCTCTATGGGCCACCATTAAATTGGAATTAGCAAGATGGTCCACCATGGTCCTTTATTGGGCAGGTTGTCTCCCCACAATTAAAATGAATGTCCTCCCGCGTCTTTTATGTTTGTTTCAAGCTTTACTGATTGAAATTCCTCAGCCGTTTTTTGCGATGCGAAACAAGCTCTTTTGAGGTATTTGTGGAGGGAGGAAAACCCATGTGTGGCTTATAGTACATTGATTCAACCAAAAGAAATGGTTGGGGTAGGTTTCCTGGATTTATGTGAGTATTATAGGGTGGTACAATTAAGAGTCCTGTTAGACCATCTTTGAGGCAGCAAAGATAGACAGTGGGTCACTCAAATGATTTGGTGTCTCCAGTTACAGTTGGGGAATGGTCATGGGTCCCTGTTATTCATCTCCCAAAGAGAGTCATGACACACCCGGTATTAGGAACTTTATGTCAGTTAAGGAGGAAATCTGTATTGTCACAGGATATAACGACTTGGCCTTCTTCACTGAGTTATCTTTGGGCTCCCCCACTAAGGGACAAGATCCACAAACCGCTTTGAATTCAGTTCTGTTACGAGAAGGGTTTGATACAAGCAGGACAACTATGGAAGCATGGCTCTTTTCTCACTAATTCTGATCTTGATGAAATATTGGGGGGGACATAATGTCCAACTTTATGTATCTATAGTTAAGGGGTGCTTACAGACTATACCTGGAATACCGTTTTGTGTCGTCCCTTGACGACCTTTGGACAGGTGCTAGAATCCGATGTGGGCTCGAAGGGCTTCATTTCAAAACTTTACTCAGCCTTGCTAGAACCTAGGGACATAAAGTTGCAGAGGGTTCAGCAACAGTGGGCATAAGATATTCCCTTCTTGGAGGTTAGAGATCCTTGGCCGTTGATGCGTTGACATTCATGGTCTAGCTCAACGGTCATGCAATATAAGATGCATGGGTATAGGTTGTTGCAACAATGTCAGTACTCGCCCGACAGGCTTTCCAAGATGTTCCCAAGTTCTAGCCCTCTGTGTTGGAGGGGGTGTGGTAATATTGGCACTTATTAGCATGTTTGGTGGGACTACCTGACAATCCAGACCTTTAGGAAAGAGGTGTTGGGTTTGGTGAATTCAGTAGATGGTGTTGAGTGGCTCCTAGTTCTGCTATTACTTCTCTTTGGACTGCATGATGATGGAGAGTCTTACAAAGTATCCCACGTGATGGCCAACTTGTTTGTGGCGGCCAGAGCCTGTATAACTTTATATTGGAAGCAGCTCACCCTCCTGTGCATAAGGAATGGCTGCGTAAGGCACATGATATTTATTATATGGAAAGTCAAACGGCGGCTTTCTCTGAGTCACTTAAGGGTGTGGCGATGGAGTGGCTTCTGTTCTTGACTTATTATGTACAATATGGAGTGTCAAACTCATTGGAACCCCTTAGAGATCGAGTATAGTTTCAGTAAGTTCGCCACTTTATTGTTAGGTGTATATGGCGGGCCTCCTTTCTCCATTGTGCAATGGGCATACAATGGCATACCAGTTCAGTTCAATAAGCTTTATTTGCACAAACAATTGAGCCTCATTACAGGTCTGGCGGTAACCCTGCCGGTGCTAGCGGCGGGTTGCTGGTGGACCCATAAAAATGTACTGGCACCTGACTTCCAGGTGCCACTGGTTCATTACGAGTCCGGTGGCCGGGAAGTCAAGTGCCGGCATATTTGTTAATCCCCATTTCCATAGACTGCTTCCGTGAAGTGTTTGCCTATCATGACCGCTGCACCCAGCAGGGTCAGACCTGTCAGGCACATCGGCTCCGGCAGGCAAAAACGTAGTCTGACGGTCCGGAAACAAGGGTGCCGGTGAGCTTACCGACACCCTTGTTTCCGGACCGGCAACAATGTAATGAGGCCCCAATGTCATAAAAGCATACAGCAGTAAATATCATACATTACATAAAATTAGCTTCATATTTCATTAAAATTGCAAATTTGTGTAACTGTACAATTACTGGGCATTCACCAGCTGCTTCTTTGATCTAATTCTCTATGCCCATTTGAGATATTTGTTAGTGGCAAACACTGCTGGAGTGTCTGTATTATTTAAACAAATTGCCTATGGCATGCCTATTAGTCCTGCAGTCACGTATTCAAAAACATGGCTTTAAAAAGTGTTTCCTTAATGGCAATGTAACTGGGCACAACATGAAAAAATGATCCAATTCCTCATTCGCATTATTACACAGTGGGCACACAGGAGAGGCATCATTGTGCCATTTCTGTTTCAAGAATGCCACAGACAGAGTACCGAACCAAAACTTTATGTACAATGACCTTTCAAATTTAGGATTTACATAATCAAGCTAAGCCTCATATCCTTCCTGTGGTTTGATATTAACATAACGTACCAGAGACGGCGAGCCAAGCGTTTTTTACTAAAAATATGGTGTGCGCCTTAAGAGCAGCACCTTTTGCCATGACTTTCTAATGCATAGAAATTGAACTCGGGTTGCTCCAATAGTCCCTGAGATCCAGGCCCCCAAGCGTCTATTGACATTTACGGCCCACTTCAAAGAGTCTGTGATAGGACATCCACCAATGCGTCTCTATATTTAGCAAGATTTTCATTGGACCACAACCAGACCCAGAACACCGGGCGAATGGGCAGATGGACTCTATGCCCAGCATGCCAGTCTTGTATAGCACTAGCAAGTTAGGCATGCTGAAGGGCAGACTCAATATATTCTTTACATATATGTTTTCAACCATTGCCAATGAATGGAAGTTCATCTACCCCCACAACTCCGCCCCATAAATAGTGGCTTTTCTTGCCTGGCCTTGTATTCTTCCAGTGAGACACGCACTGCCCCATTGCTATGTTCAGAAGTTAAAGGAGTCAGAGCACCACCGTATCGGACCAGATTGGTCCTGGTTTTCTCCAGTTGCATTGACCAACCACAGGATGCCATCACTCTGACCCCCAATTAATCATAGTAGGATACGTGCTCTATTTCACCCAACCTTAGGCCTTTGCATTTCCTCCTGGTATGAGTATTAAAAACCATGCATTTAGTCTTGGTTACATTGAGTGCTAAACCATTTTTCTTACAAAAGGCAACAAATATGTCTAAATGCTTGCGATAACCAGTAAGTGTTAGTGATATCAATACTGCATTGTCTGCAAACAGTAGGACCGGTATCCTATCACCAGCTAACATTGGTGCATCAGTCTGGGAGGTCAACAGCTCCTCTATGATGCCATTAATGAAGATGCAAAATAATTTTGGGGCCAGAACACACCCTTGGCGGACACCCTTTCTGATTTTAATCCTACCATTAGTTCCCAGCTGAAGCACTTCTCTATTGCTGTGTTCAAGCTCTGGATAGCGGTCAAAAAGGCAGCCGGAATATCAAGGCTCTTGAGGAGCCTCAGAGATGATGCCTGGGTACAGTATCAAATGCAGTTCTCAGGTCTACATAAACTGCATAGACACTGACCTTCCTGAGAACTGCATATTTATCAGTAACCAGCCATAACCAGAAGCTTTGATAGACTGTAATCAAACCCTCGCAAAACCCATCTTGCTGGTGATTAATGATCTGAAAAAGGCTTGGATTACCCCACTGTTGAAGACCAGATTAGATCCAGCTGTGGCAGAGACAATTGCAAAGTTTTATAGAGTCTTCTGAGATACTGGCCTCGCGACAGTCTACAATTTAGAGCTCAACCTGACACTGAAACAGCGCTGTTGGACCTTGAGTCCAATATCTCCAACATAGTTGAAAAAGGCCACCCAGCGCTTCTGATGCTACTCGACCTCTCTTCTGCGTTTGATCTTATAGATCACTGCGTCCTCCGGGAGAGGATTGTCAGCATCGCTAACTGCTCAGAGAAAATAGGCCACATGGATTGCCTCCTTCTTGGGTCCAAGGCCATCCAAGGTTTCTATGGGTAAGGATGAAGTCCTTCCCGTTAGTCAATCGTGCGGAATGCCACAGGGCTCCTGCCTGTCGCCTTCCCTCTTTAATATCTATATTAAACCATTCTTGGATATGCTGAACGCCCTGAGTATCACCAGTGCCAACTACGCAGGTGTTAAGAAAGTTTTCCATTTATGGGTAATTTTCCCTCCAGTTGTGAACCCCCCCAACTTTTTGCTTTTGTTTGAACATAGCATGACTTTTACCAGTGGAGCCCAGCCTTATGCTGTACTCCGCTGGGCTTTTTCTCATTTTGTTAAGGGGAAACTGACATGCCCTTCTGACTGTCAGTACTGGGAGACTTTGTTTCCCTTCGTCTTTCACGTTGTTGCCATGTGTTGGTAACTTTTTATCAGTGCACAATGTACCTTCCAGTACCGTGCGCTGGGGTCTCTTTTTCATTTTTAAGGCCCTAGACACCCTCAAAGGAATTTTGGTGAATGTACAAGTGTGCCCAGGACAGGGCTGCTGGCATCAGTTACCTTTAAAGCATTTCTGACTCTTTTCTGTGGTCCAAACCACGTTTACCGTGTTTGGCCTCGGACAGTGGCCAGTGCCTAAAATGGCCATGCCACGAGGTCCTTTGTTCTGTCCTTTAGCCATCTTGTTCCTTTGCATTCCCCAGATCGAGCAGACCCTGGAATTCTTTACTTGTTCACGCAGGCTCCAGCGAAGACTACGATTTCCGTGGGCTTCTGCATGCCTTGTGTGTGTGCACCCAGGATGTGGGCTGGACTGTCTAGTTCCAATACGCATCCTGGGTGCCAGGATTTCTGGTGTGCTGGGAATGATTGGGACCACCATGGTGTATGATTGTTCCACGTCTAGGATGGTTGAATGTGAGCAGATCTCCCATTGGATGCCTTTTCGTTTTGGCGCAAAGCAAACTTTGGATAAGAGAAGGCACTCTACACCCATTCTAGGTTGATCTCCTGAGTTCACCCTGAAATCAATAAAGGAGCTAAATATCCTGAACCGAAGAAGCAGATCCGTGGAACTGCTGGAGACCTGCTGGAAGGTTTGGAACCCTGACCCCACTGTTGTCCCATCAGAGCCCCTGTTTCTCATCGAACAAAGAAGGCCTGCAAGGGCGCTTAGACCCGTTGGAGTACTGGGAGTAACTACTCTCGGCACCTCCTGCTTAACCTGTAAACGAGCCCCTTCGGAAGTGTTCCTGGTCCGCCCAGTGTATTGACCAGCTTGTACGGGTCCTTTGCCTTGGAACTGCCGTCATCTCAAGTTTTGACTTGAGACTCTGGGAACCGTAAACTCTAGGTAGAAGGCCCTCTCCTGCTCATCATCGTACACCTAGCATTCGTAGGTCTGGAATTAGGAGACTCCTCCCGAACCCAAGCCTATGCGGTACTCGTGTTGCCCCGTTGTGGTGATGAACCTTGCTGGTGCCTTGCTGCTGTGCCCGCCAGTGCCCTAAAACGACCTGCAGTGGAACTGGCCTGATCTCTTCTCCAGAAGTGGAGAAAACACCACTGTCCCACCACAGACTGAGGTCCCGGAACGCAGCCGGGAAAGCCCGAGAGACGCACAACTGCAGGACTTGAACCTGTGAGCAAACTGGATTTGACTGTCGAAGTTTGGTCCAGACTGCATCGAGGGTCAGTGAGTACTTGCAACACCTACCGGTGGCCCCTGACGCATCCATAGACTTTTACGCACAAGTGTCCCCCAAGGTCCACTCTCCTTTGTGTAGGTACTCCCTGCTACCATCATATTCCAGATTCCTGGAAATCGCCTGCCCTCTTGGGGAGGACCTCCTTGAATAGTGGAACTGTATTTTACATCACCTCACCCACCTTCCTGAGCCACTACAGCCCCTTGAAGAAGGCCTGTTTTTTACTCTAACGCACAGTCAAGTGCTGCCGCGCTAAACGTACTTTTGGCCACAAGGCTCCACACTTCGTAGGGATTGGATTGCCTATTAGTTGGGGTTTGGGTTGCTGAAGCACTGTGTAAAGTATATCTCACTGTCTGACCCCCTTCTGTTTCAGGTTGCGGATCCATACTTGTTTAATATTACTTTAGGAGAAGAGATACTGTATATATGTTTCCTAGAGTTTGGTTGTGTTAGTATTGTTATATTGCTGTGGTTTCATCTCGTGTTTGACTTAAAAGGTCTTTAATAAATGCATATGTATTTTTGATATGCACCTTACTGAGAGTAGTATGTGATGCTGTTTGCTGTGTTTGCTCATTGAGGGCCCTCGATCACTCTCACCCGTCCTGAGACCTAGTCTTGACTGCCGCCAACGCTACCTTGATTGGTCTGGCTTGTCCAGAAGGTTACCCTGTTCCAAGTAACTAGGCTGGCCTTCTGAACCTCTGCCTACCAGGACAAAGTTCAGAAATCCATCTTAACAGTGGGCGACACCAAGGTGCTCATTGAACTGACCGGCTGCTATAATGAGGATGCTAGGAACATTGACCACATCTATAGCAAAATTAAATCCTGGATGGCTCATAATGCCCTAGCAATGAATAACAATAAAACTGAACTGCTTGTAATTACCTCTATCCCTCTGTGGAAGTCCATCGATCCCAACTACTCCAAGTTTACCCTTGGGGGAGAGGTGATTCTGGTGAGTCTTAAGGTCAAAACGCTTGGCGTCGTTTTTTTTTACTCTGAAATGTCCATGAAACCCCATGTTTTTAACATCCCCCCTTCATGTGCCTATGTTACTAGGCTCTTCCATCAGATTAGACATTTCCTTACATTAAAAAACAGATCTCACCTGGCTACTGTTCTGGTCAATTCTCAACTGGATTACTGTTATAACCTACTTGCTGGTACTACTCAAGCTAACCTGACCCGTCTGCAATCCTCTCAAAATGGTGCCGTATGGGCTGTTTACGGATTGGCCAGAATGGACCACGTATCTGACTTTCAGAGGGAACTCCATTGGTTGCCTGTAAAACAAAACATTAAACACACGATTCTTTCTTTGACCTTCAAATGTTTGAATTCTGCTGCCCCTAAATACCTTAGGGATAGGATTTCCCTCCAACACTCATCCAGAGTACTTTGCTCCAACAACACAAACGCCCTATACCAACCCCGGTTTAAATGGAAGAAATCCAGGGGGGCACGTTTTGAAATCCAGGCCCTCCTGGAGTGGAATGGTATTCCTGTTCCTCTACGATCATCTACATCTCTGATTAAAGTCAAGAAGGAGGTGAAAACTCCTTGCTGATCTCTGGTGGCTTCTCTCCGCCGATTTATTTGTGTTTGTTTGTTTTGTTTATTTGTGCGCTCTGAGGCCTACGTGCGTGTAGCACTTTACAAAAATGTAAAATAAATAAATACTATTTGACCAGGCCTCCAGGTAGAACAATAGAGTTCCAGCAAAGCCCCCCGCCCCCCTGCATTTAACAGTAAAATTGGTGTATAGTTAGATGGCTGATCTCTGGGGCCGTTCTTATGGATCTGGACCAACTCAGCGCTGGCTCAGGACACAGACACCAAATTAATATTTTTTTTTACTTTATTTATTGTGCTTGACAATGCAACAAGAAGTCGAGTAATGTACATATCTCAGGCAATACAAGGTGAATATACAAAGACTGACAGAATGGGCTATACAGGACAAAATGGGTCAGGTAGTAACACCTCAGTCAAAAGTACATCCGTCCAAGTGGCAGTTGAAGCAAACAAATTAAGTGGTTACGGGAGCTGATGGGGACAAGTCACTAGTATCATCATCAGTGTCAGCCGACAAGGATGACATATAGGAGCGAAATGGGGTCCAGATGTTCCTGGGCCGAGACACTATTGGTTGCTGGGCGGTCCAGCACTCCTCCGCATCCGAGGCCCAGGTAACAGCCCGAAGCCACTGATCGTGTGTGGGGGTCCTGGGACGCAGCCAAAGCAATAGGATACACCGGCAGGCCAGCAACATACATAGCTCAGCCAATTTATCAGAGTCCGGCCCAACTCAGGGAAATTTGTGGAAGAGGCGTGTCGCTGGAGATGGAGTGATAGTGTGATCCATTATTACAGACATTGTAGTGCACACCTCCTCCCAGAACAGGGACAGGTGTGGGCAGGACCATATCATATGAATGTAGCCTGCGTCTCTCGAGCCGCATCTTGGGCATGTGGGAGGATGATCCTTCGACATACGATGTAACCTGATCGGGGTGTAATGAAATCTGTGAAGTACCTTAAATTGAATCAACTTAAAACAGGAATTAAATGAGACTTCATGGGTGCAGGAGCGCATGCGGTTCCAGCGTTGGTCTGTCAACTCCCCGTCCAGATTTCCCCGCCCCCAAGTGTTCCTAAGTTTAGCAAAAGGGGAGGTGGCCTTAGTCTGAAGTAGGGTATACAATCTGGAGACCTTCCATCTGAAGGTCGACGTGTTCAGGATTTCAACTATAAACAGGTCATCTGAGGGAATTGCAGGAAAGTCCGGCACCTGTTTTTGAGCGAGCGGCGGAGGCCTGCATATTGCAACCAATGCGAGGGCCTGCCATGTATTTGCTCTGGTAGATCCGGCCACTCGAGGAAGATACCCTGATTAAAGACATCCCGGACACCCCTGAGATCTGCATTAGCCCAGAAGTGTATTGTTGCGAGGTCAACACAAGGGGACTCCGGAAGGAAATTCCGAAGTGGGAGGTCACCGTGAAGGGAGTGTGGGGAATTTGCCTGTTTCCACAGCATGTTCAAGGCTAGGGTCGTAGAGTTGACCAGGTCAAGGGATTTAAGTTTGGTACAATATGAGGGGAGTACTAGAGAGCGGATATCGCGATCCACCACGGATAGGCATTCAAGTCCAACATGCGGAGGAGAATCTGTGGGCATGAACCAGTGAGATGCGTAGTGTGCTTGAGCCGCAATCCAGTACCTCTCGAAGTTAGGGGCACCGAGGCCACCCAACGACAATGGGGTGGACAGTGCATCCAGCTTCAGGCGGACCGCAACAGAGTGCCATAGGAATGCGTTGATGGTTCGGGTCAGGGTCTTGAAGAATTCATGGCCTGGCCACAAGGAGACATTCAAAAACCTATACAAAAGCTGGGGAAGTACAATCATTTTAAGAATGCCGATCCTATCAGACAGGGAGATCAGCAAAGTGGCCCCGCCTAAGCATTTCCGCGCAAGGGTAATCAGATATTTCCCAAAGTTGGTTTCATACAACGTATGCTGTTGGTGTGGGACCACCACCCCAAGATAGGTAATCTCGGATTGGGACTAGATGAATCCCAGTCGGTCTAAGGAGGGAGTGGTGACCTCAGTCAACGGAAATAACAGATTTAGTGCAGTTAACTCTAAGACCCGATATTTCACCAAAGCAAATGACATCCATAACACTGGGGCTAGGTTTCGTTCAGGAGAGTGGATAAAGAGGACTGCATCATCTGCATATAGGGAAACAATTTCAGGGAGCCGGCCAGTCTGAGACCTCTGTGTGTGTGTGCCTGGCATATCATGTCAGCCAGGGGCTGTAGCAAAAATTGGCGATAAGGGGCATCCCTGTCTCGTGCCCCTAGCTATCCGAATTAGGGCCGAGCACCGGTCCTCTGTGCGGACCCCGGCGACAGGAGAGTACAAGAGCCTAACCCAGGACCGAAAACAGGGTCCAAAGTTGCTCCTCTCAAGAACCTGCCAGAGGTAGCTCCAGGAGACTGAGTCGAACACTTTTTACATGTTGAGTGAAGCCGCGATTGCTTGGGTGCCAGGGTCAATCCGAGCAAGGATATTGAACAAACAACGTAGATTTAGAAAAGTGGAGCGTCCTGGAATAAACCCTGACTGGTCCGGTTGTATAATGTACGACATATTTGGAGCCAGTCTAAGGGCTAGCTCCTTGGCGTAGATCTTGACGTCGCAGTTAATAAGGGAAAGGGGGCGGTATGAGCCACATTGGGTGGGAGGTTTACCCTCGTTTGAGTAAAACAGAGATTATGGCCTCTCGAAGGGAAGGAGGGAGAATACCCGATTCACACGATTCCTCCCAGAGGGCTAACAACTGTGGGACCAGGCAGGCTTTGTAACGCTTATAAAATTCGATTGGGAGTCCGTCAGTACCAGGAGACTTTCCGTAGGCCAAGGCATCGATAGCCTTCGCTATTTCGTCAAGCGTGATCGGATTGTCTAGAGCGTCGCTGGTATCTGAAGAGAGGATGGAGAGGGGGAGGCCATCCAGAAACGACACAATATCAGCCACAGAGACACTGTCCATGTTGGAATGAAGTGTTTCGTAAAAAGATCGAAATTATGCATTAATATCCTGTGATGACAGGGCTAGGGTACCATCGGACCTCCTTATGGCCGAGATGTGGGGTGCACCAGCCCCGTGGCGAAGCAGTTTGGCCAGGACACGGCTCGTGCGGTCACCCTCCGTGTTTCTACGAGTGGAATGGGGATCATCCAAGAACTTCCGCTCCCGGTCTGCATGAGTATGGAATGAGTCCAGTTCCGTGCTTGTATCGGAAAGGTCGCCAGGGGAATACGAAGATGCATATTGGGTCTCAAAGGAGGCGAGTCGAGACTCGCTCTCTGCAATATTCCTCCGGACCACTCTGAGAATTCCGGCCTCTTTAGAGATTGCAATGCCTCTGATGTAGACTTTAAATGGCTCCCAGAGGATGGCTTGCGTCCCGATTGACCCCGTATTTAATATGAAAGTTGTCAATGGCAGCTCCCAATTCTGTTTTGAATGCTATGTCGAGTAGAGGATGTGACTTTAACCTCCAAGAGCATGGCCCTACGGCATCCGCACTCCATCGTAAGGAAATTGTTACCGGGGAGATTCCCCCGTCGCATGTCAAGCACTCTTTTAACCAAAAAACCCTCCCCCCTCACCCTCATCCCTCTCCCTATCAGAGAGGTGAAAACCCTATTAACCTCAAACCTAACCACAAATAGCAGCAGCATCACCTGGGGGGCCGTGTGCTGACCATGAACGGAAGGCTTCCGGTGTGAGGAATTTACTAGGTGTTACATGGTGCATAATATAAGAAACAAACAAGGAACCAAGAAGGCTAACCAGTTTAACAGGACAGGTTTCGATGAGTTTGGTATGATCAGCGAGCTACAATCAACTCATCTGACAAGGTCAAACCCTGTACCAGGCAATGTGAAACAATCAGCAGGAGGCAAATCAGCGCTTCCATGGTATCAGGGTCTTGCTCGATCAGCCTGGGAAATGCTAGTCAATAAATTTGGAGGCCTCCTCCGGGATGGTGAAGAAGAAGACTTGGTTGAAGTGTTCAATCCTAAGTTTAGCAGGGTAGAACATTGAGTATTTAACTCCCAGGCCACAGAGTCTCTTCTTGGTGGCTAGGAAGGTCTCACGCTCCTGCTGAACAGCCACCGAAAGGTCTGTGTAGAGGTGGATTCTGGCGGATCCGAGGATGAGGTCCACCTTGGCTCTCGCTGCTCGAAGAAGGGTATCTCTATCGCCGAAGTTCAGCACCCTCGCTATAATGGGGTGGGGAGGGGCGCCCGGCCTGGGCTTAGCTGTTAGAGCACGGTGAGCCCTCTCTATGGTTAACTGTGGCTAGAGCTTTGGGGAATCCAGGAGTGACAGTAGGATGCGCTCAACGTATTCTTCCATGGGGCCTTCGATCTTATCTTCGGGAACTCCTATGATCAGAGGTTGTTGCGCCTGGGGAGCGATTCAAGGTCCTCATTCTTCTTGCTAACATCTAGGACCTGTCTGCACAGGGCAGAGACCTCTGCCCGAAGGGCAACAATATCATCCTCTGCCACTCCGACTCTAGACTCCAACTCAGTTACCCGGGCATCAGGTTCCTCCATGTGAGCCTTGATCGGACAAATGGTCCCGCTCATATCGTCTAGCTTGGAAAGTAAAGCAGTAAATCCCTCCTGCATGTATTGCATCATTCTCTGGGATTTGGTTATCTCGGGAGGCGATGACACAGAGCTTTCCGGTTCTGACAGGGGCTCTCCTGGCTTCGGGGCCGCTTTGGCAAACATGTTAATGGAGCTCTGTTTTTTGTTGGCTCCCTTGGTCATGGTCCCGTCAGCCTGGCAGGGCAGCCAAGTGTACAGTGCCCAAAGATCAGAGTAGATCTATCCAGGTCACAGAGGTCTGTTCAGAGGACAATAGCGGACGATGGGGAGGCCAGCAGCAGTCTTCAGCGAAGTTATAGGAAAAAGTGGCCCGTGGTTCCGAATATCGCCAGGCAAGACGTACAATCTTGGAAGCACGGCCTCTGCAGAGCGCCGCTAGATAGGAGTCATGAAAAAGGGAACCCAACAGACCAGGGGAAGATGGGGCAGATCTTGACGCAAGTGCCAGGAGGAGAGCTAGATATGAGTGTGATCCACAATGCAGAGTAAAGCTGGGTCGCCAGGATCAGCAGAACAATCTGTAATGTCCAGCAGGGTCGCCACTAGCTTCGTCCAAATGGGTTGCGCCCCACACGTACATCAGAACGCCGGATGATGATGGTGGGAGTTGAGAACCCCTGGGCAGTTGAACATGAACTCCGCCCGGAGCCCTACCGGGATCTAGGCACCTCCATAGTTGTGTAAAAGTTTCCAGAGCGAATGATGCCGGTAGGTGAGCAAGATGAGAGTACAGCATTTGGCCCCCAGATGATGGTGGTGTTAAGAGGGCCTACAGTATCGTCAGGACCAGTAGCCCAGGATCTGACCGAGGGCTGATGGTGCAGGGGCACCGGGATGACCAGCGTGAGCCCGGCACAGAGGAATCAGCTCTCAGGTAATGGATTGGCAGGGGCCGTATAGGCCTTGAGGGAAGCCGTCTGTGTCAGGGCCAGAGTAGATACGTTCAAGTGTCTTGAAGTGGGATCGGAACAATGTATCCTCTTAGTGTGGGGGGGCGCAACTCAGACCCTGCGGGCCCCCATTGACTGTAGAACGGAAGCAAGCGCGGATGGTGGGTGTGTTGGAGGTATTGGGGTTGATTGGAATGGGGGTTTTGTACCGGGTGTGGCAGTGTTGCAGCTTGCAGGGTAGGGGTGGACCTCACCCGGGGAGGGTACAGCACATGCAACAGGGCACCAGCGGTGGGTTCAGGCCCTCCAGTGGCAGCTAAACGAGTGGTCATATCGCACAGGTGCATGGAATCCCAGTTGAGCTGATCCGATGCGCTGGTTAGGGTCTCAGGTGGGGGCCCAGTTCAGGGCCAGAGGAGTTATGGGGGCTGCCGCATCTGGAGCTGTGCTTACCCTTAGGTTGACCAGCCAGGCCAAGTCAAGGCAACCGTGAATGGTCCGATGCCCGGGAGGCCACCAGTGGCAAGGTGCATGATCCGCGACAACCCAATGGGCAGCTCCACAGCCACGCCCAGCACCAGCCCGTTGCGGGCTACAGCAGGCTCCTCACTTGCCTTCCCACCGAGCGATCCGTCACCCCCTGGAGACCGCAGGGGACCGCCACGCAGCAGTAATATGGAGGGGTTAAGTGGGCCAGTCCGCCACTGCGCCCAATGCGCCGGGTGCATTCAGAGAGTCAAAGGAGGGATGGTGCTGCGTCTCTCTGGGCCCCCTGCTGGAAGCCAGAGGCCGCTGTTCAGGGACGTGTCCAGCAGCGGCACTGGCAGAAGAGGGCCCTGCCAACTCGCAGAGCATCCAAGGTGCAGTAGCGTATAACTGGGGGGCTGGAAGCACAGGGTGTGTGTCGTCTGATGCCGGGGATGCAGCCCAGAGCCCGGACCAGGCAGAAGAAGGCCAGCAGTGTCCAACGGTCGAGGCAGTGTCAAAGTAAGGTAGGTCAATAATATCCACACATCAGGGAGGGGGGCAAGCAACCACCGCACCAGTCAATGCTGCCAGGAGCAGAACCCGCTAGGTGTTCGGCTCGGAGCGGCAGGCGCCCCTCCACCCTCCAGCCCCAAAGCCTTGCCGCTCAAGTTGACGGGAGCCCGACTCCCATGGAAGCATAGAGCGGGTCACTGAGGAGATGTCGGACGGTCACCTTCAGACGGCTATTGCTCAGTGACGGTTCTCCACAGGGGTGCAGCAGTCAGCCAGTACCTGCGGGAAACCGGTAGGATTCTGCCAGTGGTTTTTTTCCAAGTAGCAGCGGCACCACAGCAAAGTTATTGTAAAATAGGATCTTCCTCGGCACAGAGCCTCCGCTCAAGCAGCCATCTTTCACGAGCGCAACAGCACCCCCCAGGCACCACATTTTGACTCAAGATGGCATTATAACATTTTGTTAGATATGGGACCCAGACAACATGCTTGTTCGAGTAAAAATCTATTGAGATCCTATCGGGGCCTGGCGCCTTTCCCAACTTTTGGCACATCAATGCTCTTTCGACCTCTTCAAAGGTCAGTACCAATGGTGTGTGGTTGTGCCCATCTCCATACCTTACATATTCCCCCTCGAGGACGATCGTCCATGCCACTATGGGACTCATCATCACCATAGAGTGTACTGTACTATTCCATCCAAGTTTGCTCTGTGATACAACCCTGCATCATGTTAGATACCGCTCTATGCCCAGTCCCCATTAGACCCCTGTCAGGGCTGGCTGGGGTAGGCCTGTGGTGAATCATAGAATAGGAGGGTGCTTCAAGGCTAAACATTACAGGCTTCCCAAGCTAAGATGGAGGAGTGAAGGAAGATTCTGATTGGTTGGGAAGACAAAGGGCAAGGTACTAGGCTGGAGTGCAGGGTTCTATAACTGCCTTTCATCTAGAGTAGTTCAGAGACTGGTTGTGTATTTTAAAGCTCCTTAATTTAGGCCATTCCCAGAGTCAGGAATCCTCAACGAAGAAGTAAGAAGGTGTAGAAGCTGTGAGAGGTTACCCCTGAAGACCTCAGGTGGGAGCGTTCATCATCAATCCAACAGTCAAGAGAAAACATCAAAGCTAAGTACTGATCTTGTTTTATGTAAATATTTATTCCAAGGGACAATTTGTGAATAGAGTTTTGCTAGTAACAACACTGTTGAATCTAAGAGTGTTTATAGAAGATTTCAGTGTTCTTTAATGAGAGAGCTATCTGAAAAGCGCGTTGTGCCACGTTTTCTGCATTATTTTCTAAGGAGAACTGAGTAAAAATAATAGTGTTAGATGAACTGTTCAGTTTAACTCTGTGTTAATATGATTGAGAAAGTTAAAGTAACTGAGCCAACAAAACGCCACTGAAGTATTGGAAAGCGCGCGGCAGCGTTCATTTGAATTTGTATTGTGTCGAGTTGTATGCGTGCCGCGTTCCGAGAACACAGTAATATTTAGTGTCAGGCACAGTGGCGCGCGGAGAGATCATACGAGATAGTGCGCGCGACCTCGCTTTCTTCAGAGTGCATCGGGTCAATATGAGCAACAAGTGTTAAATGAAAATACGGTGTAGCGCGGGTCAACCGTAACGCTGAGTGCGGCGTGAATAAGGTAATTATCAATTGGTTTGGCGTGTGTGCACATTCAGCTACTGTTCAGCACGGGAAGGCAGCGCAAACAATCTGTAGTGAGATTCATTTTGCGCGTGTGCTGACAACTTCTTAGTTCGGTTCCGCTTCAGTGACACAGCGCAGGGTTGAAAGTAAAGCGCGAGTCTTCAAGCGTAAACGTAGTGCTTCAAGGGAGTGTGAATTAACCCCAGCAGACTTACATTAAGGATTAGTTGAAGTAGAAGTAGGACTGCAGTTTTTAGGTTTGTTTAAGACAAGAGGTGCAAGAGGAGTAGAAAGAGTACTACAGACTCCAGAAACACCGGGAAAGAAAAGAAGAGTATGAGTTGTTCCATAAATTCAAGTTAAAAGTAATTTTTAGCATAAATACAAATAGAAGAAAAGTGTACCTAAAGGAAGCCAGAATTAGTAAGCAGAAGATAACCCTTCCAGTACAGAGAACTCAAATGCTACAATCAGGCAGTTCCTAAAAAGGAGTGTCAGAAGAGTCTAGCAGTAGAACCCATTCATTCTGGAACACTTACCCAGCTTTCATTTGGGATCAGTCATTCTAGAGGTACCCAAAGAGACCTTTACTTGCTTCTAACTGATTAAGCAGAAGCAGAGCACATAATAGAGTTTGCATACATTTGAGTACACAAATGGTAGGATTCATTCATTGAATTTATAACTGGATGTATTTGTTTCACTACAGATTTCGAAGACAGACCAGAGGGCTACGAGTCTGCAGTTTTCTCGTTTATTTTATCCACTACCCCTTTCCCTTCCTTGGGGTTTTCGGCTCAGCTGTTAACATTGAGTTGGGAGGAGAACTCCATGGGAGGATCTGTGGGATCAGCATCAGCTCCTGCGGAATTCTGCAAGCCAGTACTGACAACCCCAAAAGCCCTTTGAATCCCCCTTGCTAATAGCATTAAGTAGAGTGCTCCAGGTGTCCTCATACCATGCCCTCTTTTTAACTCTAAGTAGCCTTCCATATTCAACTCTAGCCATCCTTAACCCATGGCTATTTGGCATTATTTCAGTCCTGGCTTCACTAATCAATCGTCCCTTAGCCTGTCTACACTCATTGTCATGCCAAGGAGTGGAAGTCTCAGTTGATGTACAGATTACTTTTGAGGACTTTGAATACCGGGACCCCACCATTACTGTTATACTCTCGTGCAAAATTACGAATGCGACCGCATCAATGGGGTCTAACGTGGCCACTCCATCCAAAGATGGGACAATATCATAATATGCCAGAGGCAGGATTGTCTCTAGATTAAGTTTAACCCACCTGAAGTTATGCCTGACATGTCCCTGTACCTCCAGCTGGACAGTTCCTTCTTTGCTACTGAGTGATCTTCCTGCTGGAATCATCCATAGATGATCACTCGCTTCCATGGCTAGGAGGTGATGATCATTCTCAACCCTTTTACAAATTTTGAAGGTTTGCACCAAGTCCCAGGTCTCGATATTCACAAAAATATAGTCAATCTTACTATTGCCATGACTATTTTCAAAAGTTGGTATGGCTGGGGCATCTCCTGGAAAACTGCCATTATGAGCCCTTGAATTGGCTGCCATTAGCAGGATGGCTACCTCCTCTGCATTCCTATGTTGTGTAGGTGGGTAGGCTGCATTAACAAACCCTATTCCCCAGTGGCTGTCCTCGTCCATGATGTCAATCATACCATGCAGGGGCTCAAACTGAATATTAAGGTCCCCTATAGCCAAGATCTTCAGAGGGCCAGAGGGAAATAGTCTCTAGTTCAGGACCCAATCTGCCATCCTACCGATCAGTTCCGCACCCCTACCTGCCAAGATCCTATTATAAAAGTTCATCAGCAATATCGTGGAGTCACCCCTCAGTTTAAGCTGTATTTCAAGTAAGTCATGCGAGTCAGTATTCACTAGCCTACACGACTTAAACAGAGCCCCATCCACCCACATAACCAACCCTCTCTCTAGGGTGACCCAATAGCAAAAGTAGCATTCCACTGGATATGGGGAGCCTCAGTGGCCCACGTTTCCTGGAAGCAAATCACCTAGTAGCTTTAAATAAATTCAAGCATTCATCAGGGGGGGATAGCATTAATCGCTGAGAAAACTTTACCTATTCGGAAAATAAGTAGCCCAGCCATCCATTCGGGCGAACTATTGTCCATTAAACTAACCCTCTCCCACACGGCCACTCCGAACCTTCACCTTATCTACAGACCACCGGGCCTATACTCTCCTTTGAGGAAGACATAGTTTCACTCCTATCACTGCAAACCAAACCAACGTCTAGAACTGCTATTCTGGGGGACCTAAACCTTGGTTTCAATGACCCTTCAGACACCCATGCACTCTCCTTAGCCAAATCCACAGAAACTCTGGGTTTCAATCAATGTACATGCAAACCCACACACATCAAAGGCCGGACCCTAGGTTGGCTCACCAAACTCAACAGCAACATTAAGATACTATCCAACCTACCGTGCCCCTGGTCAGACCACAATATAATTTCCTTCACCATTCCTGTGCACAATTCTGTGCTACAAGCACCCCCGATACACCCTACCTCCCTAACTAGAAAGGCTTGTAACATTACCTATGCCACGATCCTCCCACTACTGGAGCCCCTTACAACTTCCCAACTCTGCTACCAGGACCCTACAGTCCTGGTTGACTTTTACAACCATACCCTCCTACAAGCCATTGACAAAGTCACACCTTTGACTGAGCGTAAATCTAAACCTCTAGCTAATTTCAACACTTGGTTTACCACAAATCTTAAAACCATTTGCGCCACGAAGCGAGCTGTTGAAGCTTCCTGGAGAAAGGATCCTTCACAGACCAACAAAGCTATGTTCACCATCCTGTCCAAAACTTACAAACTAGCCATCTGCCAAGCAAAAAAAGATACGTTCAACGAAAGGATTGATAATGCAAAATCAAGCTCTAGAGAGCGCTTTCCTATACTGTGCAAACTAGAGTCTCCAACTGCCCCACCAGCTAACTGCCTCGAAGACAGTACCTGGTGCACTGACGTCCAAAATGCACTCCTGGACAAAATAGCATCTCTCCAACTGAAAATCCAAGCAAACAAAAAAAGCTAAACTCAAGAGTATCAAAATGCCACTAGCCTCTACCCTAATGCCCAGACTGTACTAACCAGCTGTTTGACTTTGCCCAGATCTCTAATCTAGAAGTCAAAAAAATCAGCAGCCTTAAACCGTCCAGATGTCAAGGCGATAGCTGCCCGGCCTCTGTGATCAAAGACTGTGCCACTGAGTTACGATTGTAGCAGAGGCCCTACCAACCTCAAAGACGCCAGGGTCCTCCCCCTCCTAAAAAAAACAACACTAGACCGCAGCATCCCCAGAAAGTATTGCCCTATTACTACTTTCCCTTTTGTCCTGAAATTTCTGGACAAAGTAGCTTACCTACAGATTCAAAAACATCTAGAATCCAACAATCTCCTAGGCTTGCACCAATCTGTCTTCCGTCCAGGCCACAGGACTGAATCAGCTCTCCTTGACCTAAAAATACAAATGGACGAATGCAAGGACAACAGCAAACTTGCCCTCCTTCTCTTACTAGACCTCTCAGCTGCCTTTCAACCTAGTGGACCACAAAACCCTGTGCCTTCACCTGGCCTCAGCAGCCCACTTCTCACCTAAAGCCATAACTTGGATTGAATCATTCTTGTCCAATAGAACCATGAGGGTTTTTTCGAGTTTAGCCTCGGCAGACTCGGCCCTAGTCACTTGTGGTGTTCCCCAAGGCTCTTGCGTTTCGCTAGCGCTTTACAATATTTTCACAAAGCCCCTCTTTAACCTCCTTGACTCCCTGGGTATCTAGAACCTCATTCTCAGTATAACTATGAAAAGTAAATTTAGGAGTAGTTTATTATGGTGGAATTATTGTTAGTAGCTAAACTGGTCAATTGCTTAGAAATAGATAGGCAGTGACCCGCAATTCTATTTGCAAACTCGTCCTGAATGGTTTGACATCCCAAAGAGTCTTTGGAGATAAGTGCAGAGGGAGATGAATGACTTTCAAATTCTTTAAGAATTTTAAAGAGTTTTTCATTATATGTTTTCTTTTTTGTTTTGATAATGGTATGTTTACATAATTGTACACTTTATTATAGCTTTTGAGGGTGATGGAACAGGGGCTCTTCCTCCATTTTCGTTCTAAGGCTCTTTTTTCCGTCTTGCTTCCACAATCTCATCTTTGAACCATGTTTTCTTCATGGTTTCAGTTTTTAGCTACTTAACATTTTCAGGTGCAAGAATGTCCATGGTCTCCTTAATGGCAGTTGAGAGGCCAGGTTGTATAAATGAACACTAGCTTCAATATGCCCAAGTTTAGTTGTAATAGCAGCAAAAAAAGCGGTGGCTGAGATGTTCTTAGTGTCACAGCATATTACTTTTACTCTAGGGTTAATATCAAGTCTGGGAGAAGAGGTTGGGATCATGATTGTAGTATATTAACAAATAAATGGTCTGAGCAAGGACACAGTAGGGTACTAATAGAAGTACTCTGAACATTATGTGAGAGGATCCAGTCCAAGGTGTGACCACACTAATGAGTTGGACCCTTTACCAATTATGCAAAGCCAGCTGCTTCCAGAGAGGAGAGCAATGATGCAGCAGAAGGGTCTATTGGGTCATCTGCCCATAAATTGAAATCACCCATCATAAGTACTGGGGATTTAGCTTTAGTTGTGCTATTTAATAGTTCCCGCAGCTGTTCTTCAAAGAGCAAAAGGGCTTGGGGAGGTTTATAAAGCATAAGTATAGTAAGATGTGTTTGGATTAATGTTCAATTTTACTTTAAGAAGTTCACAGCTATCCAGAGGAAAGTTGTTAGAAGAATAGCAGTCAAAATGATCTTTCACAACAAGCGCAACCACCCCACCCCGTTGGTCAATATGATCAGCTCAGTATATTTTATATACCGCATGCAAGGAATTTTCAATAGCAATCTGCGCAGCATCATGCAACCATGTTTCTGATAGTGCAAGAATGTCTGGTTCGTGAATGAAAATGTGATCTGCGATCTCAAAAGCATTTTTTAACAAGAACCGGGTGTTTAATAAGGAGATGCTTAACTGATTCTTTATGTAGGTTATATCATCTTTGGGTTTAGGATGTACAGTGTGAGTTTCGTTAAAACTCAACTCCACCAGAGTGATTACTGGCAACCCTTTAGTAAGGGTAGGAGATGTTGATATCAAGACAGGGCCATGGTCTGAGTGAGGCAGCCCCTTAAGCTGGTTCTTATGTACCAGCGTGGTAATTGCTTTAGTATCTGTAATCTTAGAAAGGGAGGGGCTTGCATAATAGAGATCAGTAGTAAAGATCTGTGGACAATCATGCAGGTGCGCCACAGCAATGTTTTCAGATGTTGCTGTACACTTAGTCTGGGAGCGCGTTCTAGGCTTTGCAAACATATTCGGAAGCATTCCTAAGAAACAAGGAATTAAGTTTACCTTTGTTTTCCTGCGTAGAAACAATGACTCAACTAAAGAGAGATATTTCAGAGGAAGGCGTCTTAACTAAGTCCTCTTAGTCTCACCTTGCACGAACCGGCACAGACTGGCTTGGTCGCGCCAGGCGTTGTCGCACCTGCAAACTTAAAAAAAGCAGAGGAGCTTGGGCCCGCCGAATGAAGAAGATACGTGACTGCCGAAAAGCGGTCGACCAGTGCCACCGGCAAAGGAGACCACCTCCCCACTAGAAGGGGTGAGAGACCAGATAGCCCAAGATGGGGCAGCAAAACAAAATACCCCAAGAAAGGGTGAGAAATCCAATAACCCAAAAAGGGGTGAGAAACCTGATAGCCCAAGTCGGGGTGAGACACCAGATACCCCAAAAGGAGGTGAAAAGCCTTATAGTCCAAGATGAGGCAAGAAACCAGATATACAAGAGGGGGTGAAAAAAAACAATAGTCCAAGAAGGGGTTGCGAAACCAAGATGGAGCGAGAAACCGGATACCCCAAGAAGAGGTAAAAACCAGATAACTCAAGAAGGGGTGAGAAACCTGATAGCCTAAAACAGGGGAAGACACAAGATATCCAAAGACGAGGTGAAAGGAAAGACAGCCCAAGGTGTGAAGATAAATAGATAAATAGGAGACCCCTAGTCGGGCTGAGAAACAGGAGATCTCAAGACGGGGTGTAAGAAGCTGAATACCAAGGAGGGTGTGAGACGCAGCACCTCGAGGCAAGGTATGAGCAGCAAACCTCCAAGGCGGGAAGAAGGAAGAAATACCCGAAGGCGAATGGAGAGACACACTATTTCAGACCGGAGTAATTACGAGGTGACCTAAAAAGACAGACTATTACCCAAGGAGGAGAGGAAGAATAAAGAGACATTGGGCAAACGTGAACTTTGAACCATCTCACTTGACAAGTGGCCTGGGAGAAACTACAGCGACATTTTGGCGGGTCTCAGAAGCCAGCCACCAATTCCTACGTTCAGTAGAATACCCTCGTCAGACCTGGTTTGACTTAGTTTGCATTATCCTTTTTGTTAGTGGTAGTGGACAGAATTCAGCTTAGTTTATGTTTTGATGAGTGGATCATTTTGTGTTGATCAGACATCCTGACGAGCACCCTTTCTTTTTTTAAAGAGTAGGGCAAAACCCCCTTAGCTATAGGGACAGAATAGGCCTTACGTTCTTTATTGTATAAATCTTGATATATGAAATGACCTCTTGTCCACCTCCTGAGTCTGACTTATCACACCTGCATTCTTTGAATATTGTCTTCCGTATTGCTGATTATGCCTTCAGCCTCAGCGATTCTTAGGGTATCCTTTTCCAACTGGACACGACTGGAGGTGACTATGACAGTTATATCATCCAACTTGCAATTGATAGAGTTGAACCCTTTCTACATTGAGGTGAGTATTTGCTGGATGTCCGGTGGATTAGCCACAGTCAGAGTTTGTTGATCCACATATTTGTTTACTTACTGTGAAGAGGTAGTGTCTCCTGCACTGACTTAGTTTAATGGTCCATACTGCCCTGTTTCCTGCTTGTGCCCTTTGTCATCTTCATCACCCTCTCCCCTTGCATGGACACGGGAAGAGTAACTGAGTATGTTAGGTGCTACGTTAAGGTACGTAAATGTCTTATAGCCAAGGTCTGAGTGAGGGCTTGTACTATAAGCAATATCAATTGGGATAATTCCATGGACGGGTTGTTTTCAAAGTCGTTCCAGGGCACCAAACATATATTGCCTAAGGGGATGCCTGCAAGCTTAATATAAAAGGTGAGGAGGAGGGGCACAACCACTGTTCTAGGATGATTCACTTGGGTTCTAATAGTGCCCCTATTTCAATAAGTATCCCTATGTATGAATAAAACTCTTATATATAAAACTTCTGGTGCAATAGGGTATGGCCTCCAGGCCACCAGAGACCATCGAGCTACCATCCAAACATAAAAAGGCCTGTTGTTGCCAACAGGGAACCCTGGTTGCACTCTTGGCAGACCGAAGTCCTGTGAAGATGTTTGTAATGTAGGCCAATCCTACACCTTGAATTCACTGTGATAAGTGTATAAATAGCAAACATAATAATACATTGTAGAAGTAAATCTTCAAGTAGGTCAAATTTAATAGTATTGGGGTGTTTAGTCCACCCTCAGTTACCATCAACTATATAACCAAACAATATTTCCATAAATCAAACGGTGATGTATAGTAATTCAACACAATTAGGTATTCCATTTACATTCACTGACATCCTGACTCTTAATCGATATTAACAACACAATCAATTGTAGTGCCACATATAAAATATACATCAAGTACAGGTTAAATGCGATTAACAGTGTCCAAAAAAGCTCAATTTGTTGTAAGGGCAACAACTATGGCCAACGCGTTTCGGAATCTGAGTCTATCTTCAGGGCATTTGAGGCTTAATTGTGCCAAATGTGTTCAAAGTACAGCATACACCTGTGGATACAACAGGTGAATGTGCTTAGTCAGATATACTGTTATATCGAGGTACTGTTTCTTCTAGTAATTGTGTGAAAAGTCAAAGTACACTGACCTTTATGGTTTTTTCCAGTATGTTTCTGTGTTGCATAGAACCTGCAAATAGAAGGGATGAGGTCAATGTATTCATTTAGGGAATCTTATTAACAGGGGTAAAGTACAAACACATTAGTGATGTTTGGCCGATGTACATGAAAATGTAATGAAAATCACTGCTCACCCGCCACATGGAAAATTCCAGCTGGGCGGGGGTGTTGCTGAATAGTTAGCTGTAACCTGCTCAAGGGTCTCTAGTATGTCCACTGTAAAATAATAGTGATTGGTCACATGCCCATGTGTGGTATGGCAGCATAGGTATCACATTTAGTACTCTGTACACAGTAAATAAATCAAGAGGTTACTGAGTGTAAAACTCATATGTATCTATGCATGTGGAATTATGACGGTCAGGAAAAACTCCCTCTGTCTGTAAATATTTGTGTGCCCTCAACCCAGAATTATGCACACCACCATGTATCTTGAAATGTTGCCCATATTGTACATAATCAGTTAGTAATGGGGCCACCGTATGTTGCACCCAAGTAATCTAGTGAGGGGCATGTTACGAGAGCGTGGTGCGTCTCGACATATCCCACCGTTTAAAACAGAGTGAAAGTCAAGTTCTAGTGATACTGTAAAGCAACACTATTGTATTGTAATAGAGTTTCCAGATTGCAAGAGCTCTTACCTGTGGGGTATCTGGTCATCCTCAGAACCAGCTATCCTGAAATGGCGCGGCTCGAGAACGCTGTATATATACGTTGGCATGACAATCATGCGTATGCGTGTTAGTCAAGCGGGTCTGACGTTCCGCCATATTGGTGTGGGAACTATACCGCTCAAACCCGCATCAACCTATGGATCACAACTTTGGGTTAAAAATATAATCTGGTCAATGCCCCATCGTCTGTCTTTTGTCTGTCTGTAGTCCTCCAACTCTCCAACAAATCAACAAATACATTTTTGCGTCCCGTTGCCATGGCAACCATTAAAGCTCTATGTGGTTTGTAGGCTCCTGACTGTGCCTGTTGACTCAGCGGCAGATGAAACCATCAGCATGTTTTGCTGCTAGTCTCTTAAAGTCCATAGACATTATACATGAGGAATTGCACTATTGTAATTGAGCACTATAAACATGTAGTACTGTTTGTGGTCAACTAAATATTATTGGACTCTGGGTCAATAAGCTAGATTTATAATGCCATACTGGCCCGTCTGTGGAAGGTCACAGACTGTTTATGTCATCCAATGTGATATTGCCGCCACTGCACATCCCTGTGCTGTGTTTGGCCCAACACAGGAGGACAATTAAATATTTAGGCACGACAGGGAAGGCGAGGTAGGAGGGCAACAGACCGGGGACTGGTCATTGTGCCTCGCACCCACTCCCTAGACATGCAGTTATTTGGTACAACACAACAAGTGGCTCTAAATTTTGTCGGATTCATCTTGGGTGCATACCAGGACCCTGTAATCAATTCTGTTGAATCTGCTGTCCTGCTTACCTCGCATGTCGATATCGAAGACCCACTCACAATCTCACAGTTGTTATTGAATACATAGCGCATTTACATAAAGCTCAGCACATCACAGTTTTATCTAGTTCAAACCAGTGCTGTACCTGGAGGTTGATCAAAAATCTAAATCCATTTCCTTTGCCTGCTTGCTATATAAGTACAAGTCACAAGAAATGTATGATCTTCCTCAATGCATATCTCACGGTTCCATGTATAGAACCCACTCACAATATTGCACATGTCATATATCAACAGTAAGTACACCTAAATAAAGCACATCAGGTCATACAGGGCCTCGGATTGGACAGGATATTGTAGCCCTCGGGGAGGAGAGTGTCAAAAGCAGTGATGGAACTGACCTTGAACCATGTCTCAGGGAGAGCAAGGATGTCAAGATCAAGGTCTTCAAGGAGCTGGTCTTCAAGGAGGTGACAGATGTCAGAGGAGTGTTTGATAGCAGAGCGGGAATTGAGGGTAGCTAAGTGAAGCTGGTGGCCTCCTTTAAAGGATTTGCGAGGGGGCAGAGGGGTGTGGTGTCCCAACTGGGGGTAGGGGAGAAGGGGGACGAGGGATGGAGGGGGGGCAGGAGAGGGGGGGTTGAAGAGAGATGGAAGACGCCTGTCAATAAGGAGGAGGTTGCGCTGAGAGCCCTGGGCTATGATAATGTCCTTGTGATAGACATTAATGGTGCATTTGGAAGATGCAATGTGAGCCAAGAGCAATTGCGATCTGGTGCCGCCAGTAATGGGTGAATAGGAGAAAGGGGAGAAGACAGAGAACATATGCGGAGTCCATAAATCAAAGAAAGGAACAGCAAAGAGAATGTCAGTGAAAGTATGACAAGGGGAAGCATTTATATATATATTGTTTATTTGTACAGCGCTTATACACAAGTGAAGTGCTTTAAAACACTTCAATGCGGGAAGGGAGCAAGGGAATACTGTAGTCATTCTTAGGCCTTGAGTTTCCAAATGATCTAACAAAAAGTAACTAGCGTACTAGGCCTGACAGCATTTCTCCTAGTGCAAGTGCATGAAGTGTTTCAGGTGAACCAAACTAGGGAAGGAAGACAAAGGGGGGACAAGACAGAACTTACTAGTCCTAGTAAATTCGGGTTATGCAAGTGCACAGACAGATGTGGGAGGGATGGGGGGTAAGTGCGCCCAGTCCAGCAGGTCCCTGGGTTAAGTGCAGAGAGGTTACACCTCTCATGGAGCGTAATTTGCAAGTGCAGTAGTCTTAAAATAGTGCAGAGGCTCAGACGCAAGTGCAAGACTGGTGGGGGAGCCTGGGACCTGTGATGGTCTAAAGGTGAGCCAGGTGACCAGTTAGTAAAAACTGAACAGAGTAAGGAGGGGAAGGTGGATTGAGGCAGGAGAGAAAAAGAAAGGAGGTTAGCAGAGGAGAGGGAGAGAGAAATAGGAAGCAAAGAGGAAGGTCTTGAGGAGTTTCCTGAACTTAAGGAGCTCCGGATCAAGGCGGAGAGAGGCAGTGAGGCTGTTCCAGAGGGAGGCACCAGCAAAGGATAAAAATCTACCTCCAAATCTCTGCTTAGAAAAATGGCTCACCAGCACAAAGAGTTGGAGGAAGACGAGCGGAGGGCTCTAGAAGGAGAGTATTGTGGAGGAGAGCGTTGAAGATAGCCTTGTGGACTATGCAGAGGGCCTTGAACTTGATCCTAGCAACCACAGGGGGCCAGTAGAGGGATTTCAGTGCCGGAGAGATGCGGTCCCTGGGCTTGAGGCCAAGGATAAGTCTTGCGGTTCTGTCCTGGATGAGTTGTGGCGGACGGAGAGTAGAAGTAGGAAGATTGAGAAAGAGGCTGTTGCAGTAGTCTTGCCTAGAGACAACCAGGGCTCTGGAGACGGTGAGCATTTGGGGGGAAAGTCAGAAAAGGTAGAATGCATCTGAGGAGATGCAGCTGGTAGTGAGACTTTTTGGAGATGTCTGAGATGTGAGAAGAGAAGGAGAGAGTGGAGTCGAAGATGACCCCCAGATTTTTTGCCTCACTAGTAGGTGGAGGCACAGGGCCAAGGGAGGCCGGCCAGTGAGAAATTGGGAAAGCAGGAGCAGGGGTCCCAATGAGGACGATCTCTGTCTTACTGGCATTGAGGCAGACATCATTAGCAGCACACCAAGACTGAATTGCGGATAGACAGTCAGGAATGAGCGAGGAGGAAGATGAGGCTGAGGGTAGCCTGAAAGAGAGCTGCGTGTCATCCG
Organism: Ambystoma mexicanum; assembly: GCF_040938575.1. NCBI lineage: Eukaryota > Metazoa > Chordata > Amphibia > Caudata > Ambystomatidae > Ambystoma > Ambystoma mexicanum. Next base: position 543,936,587 of record NC_090932.1, read on the forward strand.
CATAACATTGAAAGTTAGAGGTGAAGGTAGAGATCCTGTGGGCCATAGCGGCATGTAGACATTGAAGAACCATGGGGATAGGTTAGTTCCCTTGTGGACACCTTGAGTAGAGAGAGTGATAGAGGAGAAAAAGGGCCCAAGTTCCACCTGGGAAGGACGGTCAGAGAGAAAGGAGGCAAGCCATGCTAGGGCCCTATCTGTGATGCCCAGGGTATCACGGAGACGGGAGATCAGGATGTTGTGGTTTACAGTGTCAAAAGGCCGAAGAGAGATCGAGAAGAATGAGGACAGAGGGAGAGTTAGGGTCAAGATTTGAGAGCAGGTCTTCATAGGTGTTCAAAAGAGCAGTTTCTGTGCCTCTGGATGCTCTAAAGCCAGACTGATGGTCATGGAGACAACCAACAGATTCAGTGTAGAGGGTAATTTCTCCAGGAGTTTGACCAGGAATGGAGTGTTAGAGATCGGGCGATAGTTTGCGGGGATAGAAGGGTCAGCTGAGGGTTTTTTGACCAGATGATATAAGTGTCTGCAATAGGCAGACCAGGGTTGGAACTAAGGGGTGCCTTTTTAAAATTTCTTTCTTCGAGACTTTGTGAGAGAGGGAGGACAGGTGATGGAGTAGCAGTTAGAGATGATAGGGGAGACTGAGAGCACCATGGGGGCATAGACAGTGGGGTGGGGGAAGATCAGAAGATAGCAGGGGAGAGGGTCAGAAGCACTATTCAACAGTAGAATCTCACCAGGCGGCCAGGCAGGCAAAAGCAATGAGTGCCATGGAAAAGGCCAAATTACAGATCAATAAGAAATTGGAAAGCACACTAAAGCAATAAAAAGCAGTACAAAATGGTGGATTCACAGTTTGAAGCACACCTAAATTCGAATTATGCCAGAAAGCACTAAAAGGCAGTACAAAATATTGGATGCCCAGTTGGAAGCACAACTAAATTCTAAATATGCCAGAAAGCACTAAAACGCAGTACAAAATGGTGGATGCGCAGTTGGAAGCACACCGTACTTCGAATTATGCCAGAAGCACTAAAAAGCAGTACAAAATGGTGGATGCACAGTTGGAAGCACACCAGAGAGTAGAAGCGGATTTTCAATTAATTGTTTTCTTTTTCCTTATTGAAACATGGCATTAAGAAAGCAGTAGAGAAGAATCAGTAAGAGGAACATCAAGGTGCATAGTACAGCTGGTTGCAGAGATTAGAGATTGATGATTAGGCAGATAGGAATAGGAACAGGCAACAATTGAGCAGTCAGAGTCCAGGAAAGTGGGTTGACCAATGTAAACATGGTGTTCACCAGGACAGTTTGAAGACAAGATTGTGATCGTGGAAAATGCATGCAGGGAACCAAGACTGTGTAATCAAACGGCCGTGTTGTGCTTCCTCCAGCCCCGGATAGGGCCAGACATGTGCCTTAGTTGAGGGCCCTGGATAGTGGGCCGGATCTCCCGCCTGCCGGCTCTCCAATTGGCTCTTTTAGAGATCGGTGAGCCAATCACAAAAGCCGCAGTGGACAATGCTGGTGAGGCACTCCGGTGCCTAGAGAAACTGTTGTGGGCACGGCCATGATGGAAAACTAAATGGCCTCAGTAATTGAAAGCCCCACTGGGTAGCATGCGCACTTGGGCTGCAGCAGCAACTTGAAATTCAATAGTTCAAACACACAACTGTGTGCAAGAAGTACATTCAGCAAATTAGGCACACAAATGCGATCCGACTCGGAGCGCTTCAATATTTTTGTAAATTGAAAACAATACCCCTGCTGGGTTTAGCTAGTGGTGCTGCTGTTTTTTTTGCGATCTTGCCGCTTCGTGGTGTGCAAGGGAAGAGGTGAGCACCTGCAGGTGTAGGTGGTAGGTGTGAGAAAGGGAAAGAACGTGATGCGTCACAATTGATTGTGCAGAGCTCACAGGTAAGCAGCTATTATGCGCGGCTGCTCAGCAGCGCCCCCGGACATTTTGGTTTTAACACTTCACAAGTCAAACTAGAGAGTCCTCAAGAGAATCAAAGTTTTTTGTCCTCTTTGAGTTAAAGTATATTGCCTCCCCTAGGTGGTGAAAGAAGTGTTGATTTTTAGCAGGGTTGTCCAACTCCAGAGAAAGGATACAAGCGAGTTATTTGTTGGATGTTTTGGCTCTAACACCTGCGACCAAACCACATCACATGGTCCTCCGTTGGGAGCAAGAGGAGCTCTGTGGACCAGGAATGCCCACCAGTTGTGTAAAGAGCTACCTGGATGTGGTGAGAGATTTTCCCAAACCTTTCCACATTCCCTAGACCATCAGGCACCCTAGTAACAGCAAAGGATGCCACTAAATCGATATACTGTTTAGGGAAGAGTATTCGATTCTTATGAACAACACACTACCAGGACAACCTTTTCCCACTTTCCCTCCCAATAAGCACCAGTCTACCCCCAGTGCCCCATTTCCATGCAGCTGTCCCAGAAACCTAAATCTCATACAGCAGGGCAGGGGCTACTCTTCCCACGTCCTGCATATTTTGCCAGGGGGCACCCTGAGACAGACACAGGAGAATGTTTGCTCATCGAGCGATTGCCGTTCTTGCCTCGAGACATGTACAATTACAGAGCCCTGCTCACAGATAAGAGAAATTAATCGTCACCTCATTAAAAGCACAGTGCGGGGAAAGGTAGAACCACGCTAAACTGCTGCTGATTATAAAATAGCAGATGGTGAGGCTCGGATGGGCCTATGGGCAATAGGGCAATGCCCAAACCAAAAACACAAAATACTTATATGGACCAGTTTTTTTAGTCAAATTGGCCTACTTTTTTGGCCATGTGGGCCAATTTGATAAGTTACTTCACCATGCGGCTAGTAGTTTTGACCAGCGTTACTGAATAAATATTCTTTAAAATGCACAATTTGCATCACATTTCATTGAAAATCTCCCCCTTGAGTACTATTCAAACAGTCTGTCACAAAAGGAATGAATTCCCATTTGTAACTGTGGGCCACTTTTTACTGGTGCCCAAGACAATTGTATGCCCCAGTCCGACCTTGAGATTGCTGCTTTAAACCTTAGCTGCGTGCAGACGAGACGGATTAGATTCAAGACTTTGCTGACCCATTTATTCTGCCGAAATATGATTTCCAGGTGGATCTTGGCTTAGTTATCACAAATGATAAACAGTGAATCTTGTTCATCAGCCGGGAATGCTTCCGGAGGAAATAGTATGCAACTATGAAAAAAGAGTGCCCGATTTTCAAATGGGTTAAATAAGTTCTAAGATATTAATGAGATAAAAGAAATTTCACTTTGATCACGGATCATGCACCTTTGGTCTGGATGTCCTGGAATAAAGAAAACAATACCAGAATGTGGCGGTGGTTCTTGGCCGCTCAACTATTAGATGTCCAGGTTTGCAATACAAGTGGCAAGTTATATCAAATTATGGGGTTCTGAGAAATCAGAGATATCAAAGATAATGCTGGAGATTCGTGGTGAAGCCCCTCGCCAAAGAATACAAAGCGGATGGTTCTTAAGTTTTGTGAGGAGCCAAGAATGAGACTTGGACATAAGGTATTCATGGTTTTGGTCAAAGACTTTTATTATAAAAGGGGGTGGGAAAATGCCTCTCTGTCCATGCACTAGAGGTATTTCCCTAACTAAAACCAAAACTAAGGGTCTGTTGATGTCATAATGTCGAAAACAAAACCGTCCCGTGTCCAAAGTACTATTCTGACCCTCGGACTCTAATGAAATAAACTCTAAGGTGAAAAGGGTAATGTATTGGCCTTGAGCGATTGATCAATGTTCAAAGGGAAAATGCACAACTCCAACGCAAAAGTTGCAGAAGGATAGAGTGCCTTGTTCCAGAGGGTGATTCCCTTCCCCTTGATTTCTCTTCCATCTGGTGTATATTCAAAATATATCAGTTCCTTCAGTTTCTCTTCCTTCACAGCAAAACTGATATTCAAAACAACTTGGTTCTTTATCTTTTATCTTGCTAGGCTACCTGGTGTACACCCCTGCCAGGTTTTCCCTCCTCTTTTCTTTGGTTTTACCCAGCATTTGCTTTGTCCCGATATAGCCTTCTCAGGACCCCTTTGATGGTGATGTATTTCTTATGCACTGTTCAATTTGTCCTTGCCTGGTGTGTTTACCTACCAGAGCTTTCTTATTCACACTTGTAAATGCTTGGCATATTCTTTCGATAGGGCTGTCTTGCAATTGCCTGGTATACTCTCCTGCCAGGTCTTTCTTGAACATACTTTCAACTGCCTGGTATACTCTCCGCCCGGGCTTTCTTGAACACACTTGCAACTGACTGGTATCCTCTCCTGCCAGGGCTTTCTTGAACACACTTAGAACGGCTTGGTATACTCTCCTGCCAGGACTTCTTATAAACACACTTGAAGCTTTAATTTGTCTGATTTGCCCTCCTGTCATGGCTTTTCTTGTGTGGGCCTTGCCTACACTTCCAACCAGAATGTCTTCCTGCCTTTGCAAAATCTAATACTGAATCTGCCTGGTATACTATCCTGCCAGGGCTGTTCTTATGTGTGTATGGCCTACACTCACAAACTGGTAAGTCTTTAACTTCTCTTTGGTTTTCCCATTTAACAAAATGCCAACTGGCTTCGTCGCTTTTCAATACTTTGTTTGGTTTTTTAATGTTTATTTGCATGTGGAGTGGCTGCCCATCCACTCCGGTGTCCCTGTTTCTCTTTCGGGACTCACTGGCTCGTGCTGGCATATTTCCTTCTTTCTGCAGGAAAATCGATGACAGGCAATCAGAGTCTCTTCTTGTCTCGCCACTTTCTCTCTTCAGTTTCTTTGCCTGCTGTGGTCTGTACTGGGCTATTCTGCTCTTTGTCAGGCTTCCATCAGGTAAGCGGTGTCGCTCAACAACTGAGAATGCCCAGTATCCCTGGGTTGGCTTCTGGTGTTCCCGCAGCTTGTCTTCTTTCACTGACAACCTTCCTCGTCTACCTCTTTGAGCTGAATGGCTCCACGGCAGCTCCTGCAGCCCCACGGTCTCCCGGTCCAAGTCAAGAGAAACAGCCTTCTCCTTCCAGGTACGATGTGCCACAGTCAGCTGTGGCCACTGTTTAAATATCCCAGCTACAGGTATGGACGCTGAACAACTAGAGCACAGCCTGTACTCTTGATCTTTTCCGCTCTGTATTACTCAGCTCCTCTTCCTCATCCCAGTATCCATGTAGTTATGGGAAGGGTAGTACATTACTGATGCTATACATACAAAGTCTGAGTAAGTGTTCTTTAAGGGCAAATCAGCTTTGAGTGACTTGCAAGTAGAGCTTGGAAAAGTATTTTCATGAGACTTCTATACAGATTTTGAGGAAAGATCTTCCATGTTCTTCCTAAATGAATGACGGGAGGTGTAACAAAATGCCATGAAGGCATTGGGTATGGATAGGGTAGCCTCAAGAGAGGAAGGGGAATACCATTCCTTGTCTGATGGTGTCATGCTAGTCCCCCCAGAGGTTGTCTCACCCATGTGATCCTCTCTTCTATAGCCCCCCCCCAGGTGTCAGGATCAGGTAGCAGCTGCCATCCCCAGGCCACATGGGGAGAGGTCACCGCCGGGAATAGAGTGATGACACCATCGAATTCATCACAGTTTGTTGTACCTGCCCTTGATCAGGTGTCTTGGTCCACATCACAATGTAATGAAGAAAAAGGGATGCAGCAGAAGTCAAATTGGAGCATTAAGTTGGGGTGAGCTGAGAACAACATGATACGCCCCTTTGTTGCTAAGTTGTGAAGTTCATATCTGAAGGAAACCACTGTCCTGTTGCAACTCTGCTGGGAAGGTGAATCCACAAGAGGATAAAAGCGCCAGGCCTTGGGGGGAAGAATTCAAGAATACTGGCGAGAGCATATGGAAAGATGAACATTGAGGGGCATGGAGAACAAGTGCCAGGGGCTAGTGACTGAGGAGGTGGAGGAATCATTGAGTGCGCACCAGAGTGCAAGAGGTTCTGAGAGATTAAAGGAAACCTTAATGTAGTCAAATGCTGATAGTTGTCCTGCTGAAAAGGACCATTGGCTCTGACACTCTACCCGGGGGTGCAAGGGTTGCTGATATACTGAAGGTAAACCAAGGACATTTCTATGTTAAAAGTTGCAGTCTGGGCACGTCTTAAATCATGTAATTGTGGGCCTATGATCCGTTGGCAGATGGCAAATTTAAATATAAGCCATTTTGGGTTATTACATGGTGATCTCTAGGACGCCAGAAGCCAAAATCTATTGATTTATTTTTATTTATGATCTTTCTTATGATCTTTCTGGTCAGGGGTGCCTGTGTATTCACTATCTGTCGATGAGTTTCTTCCACAACAAACCATTTAGGCTTGGTGTCAGCGAAACCCTTTGTCTTCCCTGAGAAAGTGCTGTCACCTCCCAGAACAACAGGAACTGCCCCCATGGGGAAGGGAGAGGCCCAGTGGTTCAAAGGGCAGACTCTGTCAGGCCAAAGGAAGTCACACCAGGCTGTTAATTAACAGAGCCCTTTTGATATAGGCAGACAAAAGAGTGGAGTAGATTAGAAGGGGACTTTAGAGAGAGGTTCCACCATATTGGATTTTCCTAGAGCTCCCAAACACCCTGTCCGGCTCCCCATGTCCTAGAACTCTAGGTAAAACATCATCAGGTAAATGATTCTGAAACAGCAATCAGGAATGGACCACTTACATATGGCTAGAAGGGAGCCATTCCACTGTGGTGTTTTGTCTATGCAAAGAGGGAGACTCTCCCGTTAGTTGATTCGTCTTTGGACAACTGAAGGAGAAGGATTCTTCTGAATCTGGTTGAGAGTAGTCTTCTACAAAGTCCTCTACCATATAGGTAAAAACCAAAATGTCCAAGGAGGAGGCAAGCTTTTTCCCCTAATCAGCCCAAGGGAATATTTGGGGTGTGCAGCTGTTGAACAAGGCCTGCTTGCAACCAGAGCCCTGGCACTCAGGGTCCTGAAGATAGAAGCCACTGCAATTGGACTTTGGAACCTTCCAGGTTGAGAAGGGCTGCACAATGGCTACCCTTATCCTTTGGAGACTCTGGGGGCGTTCCACCAGCAACACAACCAAGAACCAAGGAAGTGACCCCTGTCTCACCTTTCATCTTCAAACCACGTTGATGCCAGTTTGGGTACTTTTGATGCTGTCCATCTGCTGCAAGGAAACCACAGGGGTCATCTTTGATTTTGGCACATGACCCCCTCACGCAAATCTGTAATCCGCTCAACGCTTACACCTAAGCACTGCTGTCTCCACATCTGAGACCTTACAAGTCTTCCAGTGTCCCCAACACCTTCCTGTTTACCAGCATCCTTGTGTCCCAAGCCTTTGCAGCTGCAGTACCACAACGCTGTGTTGGACAAATTGAGCCTGCTCGCTGCCAATGGGAAATGTTCCCTTCTCCACGCCCAAGACTGCCAAGACTTCCAGCGCTGCCCACCTGACATTGTCTGCCGTTTCCCAGCATCTTCGACCCACAAGCTGCTGTAGCTGCCAAACTGTACCTCATTGTTGGATATCATCAATGCTCCTCCCGGACTGGACACCGGTCTGGTGCCCGAAAGCATTCATACTCCATGTTCGACGCCTAAAAACCTGCAAATCAAGAATAAAGGTACTGATAGTAGCTCTGTCCCACACGTCTGCTTTAGAGGGCCCTTGTGACTAGTAAGACCCCACTCTCTACCTTTTTAAAGACCTCTTCAGTGACTTTCACATTGCTGCTTAAAATATTGCTGTGCAGCCTTGTCTTCAAACCCCTGAGTGCCCCTTTTATTCAAAATTCTACAGTTTCTGTGTTTTCCCTTGAAGGGTGGATAACAGTGTTCTTGATTAGTGTGTTGGTATTTGTAGTTGAATTAAAGTGTCATTTCGTCAACACTCTTTTATACTATTGTTGTTTGGAAAGCTTCTCTGCTAGCTCACAGCCATCTTGAAATGTATAGCCTGGCCTTGGGCTGCACTGGCCAAAGAGGCAAAGGCGAAATCCATGTTGGGCTGGGCCTGTTTCACCTTTATGATTGGGATCACTGCTGGTTTGGTAGTAGTGTCGTGCTGAGTGGGATTTTTTTGCCACTACTCATCCCTCTACGCCTGCAGAGTAATAGTCATTTAGTCACAGTATGATTCTGACTGGCATGACTCGATACTGTAATATTCTAAAAGAATATTGCTTGTCCAATATGAAATACTATTTTTTTAATTTGTATTATTCTTGATTTAACCTAAAAAGGTTTTTACAAGGTAGATCAACAAACTTTCTCTAAAATCTCTGTCTTGGTTCTAGTTGTTGTCATTCTCTTTAGTTGCGGTTTTTAAAATCAGGTCCATGATTTTTGCAGTGGCCGTCACCCATACAGTCTTCTCGCCTCCAATCAGCCGAGGCCACCAAAACTCCTCCTCGTATATATAGAGGCCGAGGCGAAGATGTTTTTCAGATATGGTTTCCAAATGTGGTCGACCTCTGGGCATGAAAGTAACAGGTGTCCAATAGTTTTCACCGTATTCTGGTTGTTGCAGAATCTGCATTTGTTGGATGTAGACTGGCTTCTAATTTCTAGAATTTCGTTGCTATGGAGGAGGTTCAGTCGTGCTCTCAGGAATGTGTCCTGAGCTTTCTGTTTGGGTATTTTGCCAGGAAAGCTTGTGACTCATGAAGCTTCTATGCCTGCGGCGGTAAATGGGCGGCCAGTTTATATGTTGCAGCTATGTCCACCGTTGTGATCCAGTCTCGTTCATTCAATCTCTTCTACGTTTTTGTTGGGTTCTCGGTCAGTTTGTTTTTCGTGATTTAGATCTCGCCGAGTTTTGCCTTCTGGCCTTTAGCCCATTGGGTTAGGAGAATGCAGGGGGATCCTATTATATCTTCATGTATGGCTTCCAAAAGTTTTGGGCTGTCTTCTAAGAGGAGTTTCCTATATAGCATCAGGGCATTCCGCTCTCTTTTTAATTTACTGTTTTTTAAAATGTATTTTTATTAGCATTTTCAAGAATACAAACATGAAAACAACCTCCTCTTCCACCCTTTTTCCCCCTCCCCTTTTGCCCCCCAGCTCGAGACCTCCATTCAGGTACATTAGTGATACTTTTTTTCGGTAACGTCAGGTTCTGGGAACACCATTGCATCACGTTATCTCCCTTGAGATAGTTCAATATCGTTCCCCAATCTTGGGGAAACTTGTCTATGGGGGTCATTACGAGGTTGGAGGTAATGGAAAAACAATACCGTTAAAGGATTACCGGCACTGCATACCGCTCCGGGCTATTCCGACCCAAGAACCCGTTATTAGAGGCACTTCTAACAACTTTGCCGCTAATAGCGGTATGGGCACGGGCACGTGGGCCTTCATGCCGGCAATACCGGGATGCCGCTAACAGGAGGATATCACAAGTCAATCGGACATGCAAATAGCGGCATCATGAAGGCACGAATACGGGATAACGGCATGACGGCAATACCGGTATCACAAAGCACCCGTAAACTGCTATGTGCAGTGTTCCCAACTGCCACAGGTGCATACAATCAGCACAGGTGGAGGCAATGGAGTCTGGGTCAGCACAAAAGAAGCACACCCACACACCACACCCCTTCCCACACCAAAATGATTCCACTAGTAGTAGCAATACCGGGGCTGGAGGACATGCTTGCATTGCCACACCAGCAACAACAGCAGGCACCACAGAGGAGACGCAGGAGGAGAAGGAGGGTGAGACAGGCCCAGCATGCCCCACCAGTGCAGCCAGTGGTACCACGCAGGCAGCCCCCAATCCCTCGCATCAGAGCCAGTCCATTCAACCTAACCCCTGAGCAGATCCACACCCTGTACCGTCTAGACCGGGACACCGTCACCACCATTGTGGACATGATACACGACGACATCGTCAGCCTCATTGAAATACGCACCGCCATCCCCCCTCTACTGAAGGTAGTGTCGGTGCTCCACTTCCTTGCCACAGGCACCTACCAGCACACAGTCGGGCACATGCTTGGCATATCACAACCCTTATTTTCTCGTCGGCTGAACCAAGTGCTGGATTCCCTCCTGAAGCACACAAGGGACTACATATCCCCACCACGGACTCCCCAGGAGATATTTGATACAAAAATTGGCTTCCATGCACTGGCAGGCATGCCAAATTGTATAGGTGCCCTCGACTGCACCCAAGTGGAGTTGGTGGTCCAGAATGCCATGGAGGTGTTGTACTGCAATTGCAAGCAATACCACTCCATCAATGTGCAGATGGTATGTGACGCCAGCAAGATCATCACACATTGTTGTGCCCGATATCCCGGATCAACTCATGACTCAATGGTCCTGCGGAACTCCACGCTCCCACGCTACATGGAGCGACATGCAGGACGACGTGCCTGGCTGCTTGTTAAGTTTCATGACAGGCACATGGCAGTGAAATGGGGGGATAGATGCACACACCACCATGATGTCATTGTTGATGTGACAGCACGATGTGCACATCACAAAACACTGTTGCCCAAACCATCCCAAACTGAACTTGACAACCAAATCCCAAAGCAATGAAGTAAGCTGCACACCTATCGCAACATGCCAAATTTAAAACCACCCCACATCCCACAACACGTGCACCACCCATCCTCGCACCTCACCCTCCGATACACAATCCAGCAACATGCTGTGAATATTCACTATGGAGCTGTCTGCAGCAAATCACCACACAGGACAAGCATCCATGGGAGTGCACTGAACAGAACCACCAAGGGAATCCACTGCATGTCACAGGGCTGCCACCACCACAGAAGTGCAGCATGTCACCATGGGAATAATCAGCGCTGAAAGGCAAACAATGCACAGAGTTCTGGCAACGCTGCCAGTTAGAAAATCATACAGAACACTACACATCACATATTCAACACAACCACAGCGGTATGTGTCCACAATGCATGACCAACATCAAGGCAGTGTACACCGTGTATCATCTTGAAGATGCAACACACACCATAAATCCAGGCCACAGAACAACACATTGAGGGCATGAGAAATGTGTGCATACAACCATGGACATGTGCATGTGACCATCAATCATCTGCAGGTATGTATGACAAGTACAGCTGTCCATCATGAATCGACTAACAAATACCTTCAATTTCCTCCCATGCAGGTGATAGTGGCTATCCCTTGAAGCCGTGGCTTCTCACCCCTGTCCGAAACCCGCAGAACAGGCATGAGGAGGACTACAATCGTTCCCATACCCGTACCCGTGTGGTCATCGAGCAGACTTTTGGCCTGTTGAAGGCACGGTTTTGCTGCCTTAGCCGGTCGGGTGGGGCACTCCTCTACAGGCATGAGTAGGTGACCAAGATCATCATGGCATGTGTCATGCTGAACAACATGTGTATCCGACGGAACGTGCCCCTGCTCCCTGACATTGAACTGCAACCACCTGGTGTTGATGAAGGGGATGAAGAAGATGTGGGCACACATCATCGCAGTGCTGATACACAGGAGGGACGTGCTGTGCATCAGTCAGTGAATGCACAATATTTCTAACACACATGGGTGCAGAGGGTGACATGAAAGTGGGACAGAGGGCACTGGGTGTGGGAGTACATGTACACTAAGCACTGTATATCAATAAATGAGACATATGCAATAAGGAATGTCCACTCAATATTTTTTTTTTCACACAACGGTTGTATTAAACTGTCCAAAAAGATTTAAGTGCTCAAACCTTCCACCTCACACACCCTCTCCCCCACAACTCCCCCACACACCCTCGCCCCCTCCCGCTCACCCCACAACTCCCCCACACATGGTGTCCAAGCAAATGCTTCATGTGTCTGTTGCCTTAATCAGGCTACCCCGTCTACATCCTTCCACTTCCTGCACCTGGTGGCGGCATGTCTGAGTGGCGCAAGGTGCGAGCTGACCTGCGTAGGGGGCTGGTTTGGGTGGAGCTGGAAGAAGAAGGGGTGGCCGCTTCCTCCAGTCTGGGGGCTGGACGCTCAGCCTCCATGGAATCCGCAATGCGGCAGAGGACCTGCCTCAGTGCAGACACATCCTCTCATAGTCTTGTGGTGCTTGCCTCTATGGCCTGCCTCAGGGAAGCTGTGTTGTCGCGCCCCTCCTCCCTTGCCTGGGCACTGTCCGCAACAAACTGCCTCACTAGGGCAGTGAGCTCCTCCTGGCGCTGCCCTGCGTGTCCTGTCTGCTGCACCCCCGCCTGTACCCCAGTGGAGGTGAAGGGTGCATGTGTGACATGCCCAAATCCATGTGGGTCATCTGTGGGACTCATGCTCCCTTGTACGGCCTCCCCTCCAGACTGCTCCGGAGTGGTTTTGTGGTAGGAGTAGACAGGTGTGACCTGGGGGGATGGGGTGGGACTGGGTGTTGCAGGAAGGTCTGAGGAATCGTCCTCGACAGGTACACACACCTGGCCCTGCACATCATCATCTGTCTGGGGTGCCATAGCTGCCGCCTCCCCAACAGAGCTCTTCTCGGCTGATTGTGCCCCATCGCCTACTGTCTCCTGTGCAGGTGACACAGGTGTTGTGGGGACTGTGGTAATGGGCCTTAGCAGCGCCAGTGCAGCGGCATCCTGTGCTGCTTTGGACTTCAGTGCCTGTCGTGGCTTGTCTGGGCCTTTCGAAGTGGAAGGCCTGTTGCTTTTATCCCTGGCCCTCTTCTGGGGTGTGGTTGGTTGTGGTGGTGAGTCCCGGGCCTCGCTGTCACGATCTGAGCCTGTGGGGGACCAAGAGAGGGACGGCATGAGTGATGGTTTGACAAGCATCATGCATACATTTGTATAATTGTTCTTCTACACATTAGAGGGGATTAGGCAGTGGAGTTTTGATGATCACATTGCTTGCTATATGGGTAGAGCATGCAGGCATCCGTCGGGGTCACTCATGTTGGGGCTGGCGTATGCTATGTGACATGCATTTCTGTTGTGGGCTGCGTGCAGTGTGACTTATGCCATTTTCATATTTGTGTGGTGTGTGTCAGGTATGACATTGCCATGCTGCATGCATGTGCATGTGTCTGTGCAGCGGACGGCATCTGGGCAGGGATGTGCCAATGTGTATGTTTTGGGCCATGTATTGCCTCTTTGGACAGACAAATTGGTGGACTTTCATCATACTTAGCATTACAGTGTTTTCTTAGGACACTCACCTCCTTCCTCCGATGAGGTGGCGCCACGCTCCATCTCGCCCCCACCTTCTATGGCCTCTATGCCAATCGTGCTGGCGCAGATCTCCTCCCACCTGCTTAGCTTTATTGGTGAGCTGGGACCACCGCCAGTAGCCATGGCCTGGCTCAGGTTTGCGGACAGACTGTTCCTCACTCTCAGGCTCAGGTCGTCCCAGCACTTGCGGACATCCTTGATGGTGCGGGGGTGTCGCCTACGGCGCTGACTTTCCGGGCAACAAGTTGCCAGATCTCTTTTTTTTTATCTGTACCTCCCTCTTGAGGCTGTTTGCAAAAATGACCTCTGCATTGTCTGCAAGTGTCTCAGCCAGCATGGTGAGTTCATCCTCATTGAAGTGCTCTTTGCGCTGGCGGGAAGCACCTTTTTTTACTGCCTTGGGCAGGATGCTGGTGTTGATGTTTGATGTCTGTAATCAGAATAAGGCTCCAGGTCCTGTGTGGTGAGGATGGCAATGGATTGTGTTTTTCAAGATGGCCGCCGTGCTCTTTCCCGTTCCTGTGCGATGTCGCTACTTCCGGTTCTGCTTATTTACGGGCAAAGGTTAATTTATGATGATCCGACCAGATGCATGGTCACTCTGAAAAGTGTGCTGCAGATTTCAAGTGGTGACAGAGTGTTTGGTTGTTGACCAGGTCGAAAGCTGCTGACAGGTCAAGCAGTAAGAGGAGTGCGAGTTTGCCATTATCTTTCAAGATTTGGATCTGGGTAGTAAGTATGGACAGACTATCATATGGCTCTCCGGCCTACAGCCCTCAGCCTATGCACAGCCCTCCCATTTACCACACACCACCACATACACTTACTGGTATAATTGGCAGATAGTCAAGGATATCAAAGAGGGGTTTTGTGAATACATTATAAAGTGTCGGGGACACGCAAGAGCCTTGCGGGACTCCACAGGGTACTGGTGAGGGTCCAGCAGAATCCGTTGGAGAGAAGACCCTCATGGTTCTGTTCGCCAGGAAGGAACTGATCCAAGCCGTGGCTGCGTCTGAAAAGTGTGCTGCAGATTTCAAGTGGTGACAGAGTGTTTGGTTGTTGACCAGGTCGAAAGCTGCTGACAGGTCAAGCAGTAAGAGGAGTGCGAGTTTGCCATTATCTTTCAAGATTTGGATCTGGGTAGTAAGGTCTATTAGTGCAGTTTCCGTACCGTGTCTCGGTCGGAAGCCTGATTGCCTAAGTCCTAGGAGATTGTTTGATTCTAAGTAGGCCTGTATTTGTAAATAGGCTGCTCTGTCCAGTATTTTTAATAAGAACGGTACAGTCGTTATCGGCCTATAGTTAGACGGGTTGGCTGGGTCAAGAGTAGGTTTTTTGAGGAGTGGAATGACCCAAGCATCTTTAAGGTTGTCAGGTACTATTCCAGATTTGAAGGAGGCATTGATGAGGTTGGTAATGAATGGTGCCAGGTCATGCGCGGCCGCTTTGATGATCGGGGCGGGGCAGGCATCAGCTTGGCAGTTTGAGGGTTTAAGTTTCCTGATGATGTTTTCTACTTCCCAAGTAGAGAGGGGTGAAAAGCTGAAAGGTTTACAAGTTGACTTAAAGGTAGATGGTTTGTTAGGTGGTTGTTTGTGGTCTGGGTCAGCTAGTAGTAAGGATTTTTTTGCGTTGATTTTGGATTGTAGGCGAGCTATTTTATCTAATAAGGCCTTCTGAATATTACTACACCATAGTGCGTCAGTAACACATTTGTCTATGGGGGCAATGGGGGATTCTAGTTCTTTCAGAATTTTAAAGAGTTCTTTTGTGTTGGATTCCGCTTGTGTAATCCTTTTGTTTTAGGTGTCTTTTTTAGCAAGCAGTATGGCTTCTTTGTAGCTAGAGGAGGCTAAGGTTAGCTCAGTCTTATTGGATGCTGTGGGGTGTTTTTTCCAATGTGCCTCAGCGGTTCTTTTAGATTTGCGTAATTCTCTAAGCTGCTGCGTGAACCAAGTGTTAAGGTGACGCTGTGGTTTAGGTTTCCGCAGTTTTATAGGGGCAATGGTGTTCAGTGCTTTGAGTATAGCCTGGTTGTAGATATCCACTAAAACTGTGGGGTCAGCATCTGAATCAATATTATTCAAAATAAGGAGTAGTATAGGTAGAAGTTTGTCGGGAGTAATATCTTTCTTATTTCTCGTGCAGGTGGCAGGGGCGATGATAGTCGCCGGGAGGGGTGTGTTGGCTTTGATAGCAAAGGTTAATTTATGATGATCCGACCAGATGCATGGGTCATTGGATAGGAGGTCAATAGAGCAGTTGAGGTGGGAGAGCCAGTCTAGTGTTCTGCCTTTGATATGAGTGGGTTTGTGGATGATGTGCGTATGACCCAGTTCAGATAAGGTGTTGGCTAGGTCATGGGCGTTAGTGTCCTTAGGGTCGTTGAAACCAAGATTTAAGTCCCCAAGTAAAATGGTTTGAGAATTAGGTTTGGTATTTATGGTTGTGAGTGATGCAGTGTCCTCTATAAAAGAGGAAATGGGTCCTGGTGGTCGGTAAATAAGGTGCAAGGTTGCCGTGTGGTTGGGTGAAAGAGGTAGCTTAATTGACAGGGATTCAGCAGAAGGGATTTGAGCCTCTTGGATAACTTTAATGTCAAAGGTATTTCTGAATATGAGGGCGAGTCCGCCTCCCTTCGTTTGAGTGGTGTTTCTATCAGATCTAATAATAGCATAATCATTAGGTATGGCGAGGGCCAGGGATGGGCCAGATGCAGCATTAAGCCAAGTTTCTGTGACTGCGAGGAGATCAAGATTTTCGTAAGTTATAAAGTCAGCGATGTCGAGAGCATGGGCAGGAAGAGACCTAGCATTCACCAAGGCTGCTTTAATTAGTTTGTCTTTTTTGGGAGATTTTTCAGGTGGTATCGGTCGACTATGCCGAAGGCTATGGTCTAGATTGTCTGAGTCAATGATGCCGCTAAGGGGCATTTTTGGGACTTTAGCAGCATGCTGGTAATGTCGTTACCGGCATGCCGCTAAGCTTGTGCACGTGAACTCGTAATAGCCCTCTATTAGCGGGCTCTTTACTAAACGGACACAGGCCCTCACTATAAGGTTGGCGGAATGGGTTTACCGGCACCGGTAAAGGTGCCGGTAAACCCGTTCCGCCCTATTACGAGGTCTCCTCGCGGGACCCGCAATGGGCGCCTGGCGTCCTTATCGGGTCCCGCGAGAGGACCAGGGAGTTAACAACGGGCCCATCATTAACAGGCCCGTTGTTAGCTTCATCCCCATTCCCATTGAGCCCTATGGGGGCTCGAATGGGAATGGGGATGGACCAGGTCCGGGTTCCTCGGGCGGGGAATTACCGGGTCTGCCAAGGTTGCGATGGCCCAGTAATTCCTCATTCGAGAAACCCCGGCCCAGATTACGGTATGGAAGAGGCAACCATGGCGCTAAAAGCGGCATGGTTACCTCCAACCTTCTAATGAGGCCCACAGCATTTGCTCCATGCGGGTAAGGACGGTTACTTACCTCCAACCTCGTAATGACCCCCTATGTTCCCTTGTATTCCACACGTGATCGATTGCATAGAGACTACGCCCCAACATTTGTGGAGGCACTTTCTGCTTCCACTTGCTCGCTATTACTACCCATGCCGCTATCAACAAGATCATAAACGCTTTGCCTTGGGGTTTTGTCGGGATTTGGAATTCTGTGTCGAAGAGACCACACATCCACTCCTTTTGGGAATAGGCTGGGGGGGCTTGGACACTTTTCTGGATCTGAGTCTTGTTGTCCTCCCAGAAATCAGGGTACATTGAGTGTAGTCTCTCCGGAGTATAGTGCCATTGTACTATCGTCTTATACCATGCTTCCCTGGTTTGGATAGTTATCATTTGCTTGTCCCCTGCATGCGTTGTTATGAATTTTTCGAATGGAGTCAAATCCCTTAGTCCTGCTCGTCTTATATCAGGCGGCTTCAGCCAGTGTCTTACTTGGTAATATTCCATCCTGTCTTTTTCACACAGGCCAATGTGTTTTTTACATTCTTCATGTCCCCCACCTTTATGCAACCCAGTGCCTCCCATCTTGCAAAGGATCCCTGCAAAATTCCCGGGGAAAACTACAGATTACCAAATATTGGGATAAATGGAGATGGAGACACTTTCAACCTGTCTAATCAATCGGTCCCATGTGTTGCAAACTACTAAAAGAATGTGACTCAGACCTATGTTCTTGGGTCTATCCTGCTTACTCATCCACAGCACCCCCCCCAAGGAGGGTACCTGCTACTGCCTGGTCCATTCTAGCCCATGGCTTAGACATATCGCTAGAGAGCCACTCTCGTTGGACACTCAGTTGAGCCGCGGCATAGTATCTTGCGAAGTTTGGGAGGTTGAAGCCTCCCTTCAACCTAGGCGCCATCAGGGTCTCCAAAGCTATTCTGGAGTGTTTCTTTTGCTATATAAATTGGATTAGTACTTTGTTCAAGGTTTTAAAAAATGATGGCAGAACTTTAAGTGGGAGCGCCTGGAAGAGGTAAAGTACTCTAGAAAGCACTACCATTTTTATTGAGGCTATCCTTCCTAACCAGGAAATTCGTAATGGCGTCCATCTATTCAAGTCAGCCTTAATTGTTTAGAGTATCACTGAGAAATTAACCCCATACATGGCCAAAATTGAGTTAGTCAGGTTGACTCCGAGGTGAGCTATCGTGCTAGTTGCTAGTTTAAATGGGGAAACTCTCTGCAGTAATGTCAGGTGGTTCTTTGCTAGCCCTAGATTTAACAGTTCCGATTTTGCCATGTTGATTTTTAGTCCCAACGCTTTTTCCACCTTTGAGAATTCCTGCAGTAAAGCTGGTATTGAGAAATCTGGATGTGTCAGGGTCATCAGCATATTGTCTGCGAAAGCTATCATTTTATGCTCCTCTCCCCCAAATCTTATCCCTTGTATTGCTGGGTTTTGCCTAATGGACAGTATAAGTGGTTCTAGATATAGTGCATATAGGAGAGGGGACAAAGGGCACCCCTGCCTTGTCCCTCGTGAGATTTGCACCGTTACCGACAAGTGTGAGCTAATCGAGAGTCTCATAGTGGGTCTGCTATAGACAGCCTTGACCAACTGTACAAACCTCGGGCTCACTCCCATTTATTCCAGTGCCTCAAATAGGAATAGGCATTCGACCAGGTCAAACTCTTTTTCAGCATCAAGCGCTATGAGTACCGCTGGGACCTCGCATCTCTCAACCTTTTCTATTAAGTGGGACACCCTTCTTGTATTGTCCCACGTGTGTCTACTCTTAATGAACCCTGATTGTTCCGTGCCTATCAGGTCTTGTAGGAGAGGAGATGATCTAGCTGCAAGGACACCTGTGTAGGTTTTAGCATCCAGATTTAGGAGTGGAATGGGGTGGTAATACCCGCAGAGCTAAGGTTCTTTATTGGGTTTAGGGAGCACTACCTCTTTGGCCTCTGCCATTGAGGGGGTCACCATACCTAACTGGTTAAATTAGTTAAAAAGGCTTGCTAATTTTGGGCTCAATTTTGTACAAACCTTTTGGTAAAAGCATGCTGGATAACCATCTGGTCCAGGAGTTTTGTTTCAGACCCTTGATCACCGCCTCCACTTCCTCACTAGTCATTTCCTCCTCCAGTCGTTCCCTGTCAGTGTTGGTCAGATTCTGCATTGGGGCCTGCCCAAAGTATTGTTTTACCGATTTACCGATTTTTGATCTGGGTTGTCGGAATTGTACAGGGAACCATAGAATTCCTCGAAGGACCTCATTATCTTCTCTGTCTCAGTTGTAATCGACCCATCCAGCTGCATTAGGGACATTATGGTACGATTTGCCTCTGCCCTTCTCAGTTGTCTAGCCAGGAGCCTGTGTGCCCCGTTCATATTTATATAATAACGCTGCTTGGTGTATAATAAGGATCTTTCTGCCCTACGTGAGCAGAGCAACTCCAGCTGTGCTCTAAGGTCCTTCAACTTTCTGTAAGCGTCCCGGCTCTTTTTTTTGCTAATGTTTGCGTGATTACTGTTATTTGGTATTCAAGATCTAGATCCATGGCCTCCCACATTTTCCGTTTCTGAGATTGTAAAGCTATAATTTCACCTCAAAGCATGACCAGGACCACAGCCCTCTGCGCAATTCCTACCTATGGATTGCTAATGTTAGAGGTGCATGGTCGGGAGATTATTCCTAACTTCACTTCTTCTATCTCCCCGAAGGAGAGCTGCCGAGACCCAGATGTAATCAATCCTTGATAATGTCTGATATATGTGAGAGAAGCATGTAAATCCACTTTCCTCTCCCTTCATCTCACGCCAAACGTCCTTAAGGGCTAAATTGTCAAAAGCTTCACTTAAGCGCTTGGACAGAGGATTGCTCCCCTGAGTGCTCCCTGTACTTCTATCTCTGATGGGGTCCCGTGCCAAGTTGAAGTCCCCTGTGAGGATGACCTCCCCCACCACAAACCTTTCTAGTTTCAGTATTAGTTCCTGAAGGAAGCTGACCTGGTTGATGTTGGGTGCGTATATAGTTCCCAAGGACACTCTTTTTTGCCCCATTTGCACTTGTAGGATTAAGTACCTCCCCAGCTTATCTTCTAATGTACCTAAGACCTGCGCTTGAAGGAAGCTTCTGAAACCTATTAACACTCCTGCTGTTCTATATATGGCATTTGCTTGGTAGATGTGTTTAAAGTGTTGGAATCGGGGAAGCGATCTGTCTGATTTCTTTATGTGGGTCTCCTGGAGCATAATGATGTCTGCCTGGTAGCGTCAAATCATCCCTTCTACTTTTTTGCACTTAACGGGAAATTTTAAACCCTTTACATTGCACAATGTGATCCTAAGTGCCTTCATTCCCGTAATGGCCGTTTCCCTTCCTTCATATCCTTAATAGAATTTTGCCATCATTTGGAGATATTCTGCAGGTCCGAGTCCCCACCTCCCCCTTCCTCTTCCCCCCCTTATTCCCCCCTCCCTTGAGCCCATTTACACCCCCCTCCCTCCCAACTTCTAGAAACCCAACCCCCCCCCCTGTAGCCCAGCCCAGCCACCATCCCCTCCCTTTGCCCGGTCAGGGCCTGAGTTCCCATGAACTACCCCAGATGCTATCCTGAGGCATTGGACATGGTTCAACCCTGGGAACTTCCTCTGGAGGGGTGAACTACACCTCATAACAGATTCCATGATGGACCCCAACTCTCCTCCCTATCCAGGCCATTTTCCTTCCTCTAATGCTCTAGTGCCCCCTCTTTACCTCCCCTTATTTGAGGCCCACCCATAGACATATGAAGAAAGTAACTCCAGCTCAATGTCTCTGTGGTACTGATGATTTTAGGTCGGGCGCGTTTCCCTTCATTTGGTCTGAGGGCCTTTCAAAGTTATTTCTCTGCCTCCTCTCCTGCCCCTACGTCTGGACCATTCCCAGGGTCTGTTGACTTTGCCTGGGTGGGTGGGTTTGGACATTTGCAACTGGTGTACCTCTTCTTCATCCATGTTCATTGATGCCAGCTCTTCCTTGTATGTCGTGACTCTCCGTTGCCTGCCTTCCCACGTAAACAGGAGACCAAATAGAAACATCCACTTATATGCAATGTTTTAAAATGTTTGAAAGCGGGTGAATAGCCTTCCTCTTTTGCAGTGTGGTTAGCGCCAGATCTTAGTAGAGGTGAATCTGGGTTCCATTAATCGTTACTCCCTGGTGAGCCCTGGCCACTCGAAGTACGTCCTCCTTCATTGTGTAGGAAGATATAGGGCCACCAGGACATCTCATGGTCTTGCGCCTGGATCCCTCCTCTTGGGTCCCACCCTATGCACCCAGTCACTTCCTCCGGTTGAATCTCTGTAAAGAGGCTCCCGAAGCACTGTTGCATAGTGCCCCTAAGGTCAGTGTCTAGGATCTCCTTGTTCAGGCCCTTCACTCGAATGTTCGACCTGCGGAAGTGATTCTCCAAGTCCTCACCCTGTAGCTCTAGGTTTTGGGTGGCCCTAGCTACCTGTTCCAAGAGGTTGCTGTTTTGTTTGACTTCTTCTGCCACCTCTGACAAGCCCCTCTTGTTAATGTCCACTCTGTTGCCAAGGTCGGTAATTTCCTTCCTGACTTCATGCAATGAGCTCCGGAGGTCTTGCAGAGCGTCCTTGTTGAGGGTCATGGTGTGCATGTTCAATTGCTTGGATCCGGTTCCTAGTGATTGTTTCGACTGACAAAAGTTCTGACACAAAAGTGTGGGAAAAAAAAGTTCTGAATTTTTTTAAACATTTTTTTTATGGGGTGGGGTCCCCCCTAAACCCCTGTTTCTTCTTTTGTAAACACTTATTTAACTATACTAAATTAAAATAAACCCTTTAATATTAAAAAAATTAATTCAAAACTTTTTTTCCGGTACTTTTGTTTCATAACTTTTGTTATTCGAAACTATTGATTCGAAACTTTGCCTGCACACTCTTGGATCCACCTCCTGGCTGTTTCACAGTGGCTGGCTCTTGCAGCTCTTCCTGGCTGCCTCCAGCAACGCACCAGCTGGCCCCCTTGCGAGTCAGCTGGCCCCTTAGATTTGGACAAAGCGGTCTTTGCCTTGGCTTGTGGCATCTGTAGGGTTTGTTCCAATGTCATCCTCCTCTTTAAGGTGCCCCTTTTGGTATCAGTTTCCACTGTGCTTGTGTGAGCCCTCACTCCTTGTTCAGGCTCCTTCAGATGGCAATGTTCTTTTTATTGTAGCGCCATGGGGTGAGGCAGGCCTCAGGAAGTCCCCCACCCCATCTTTATGGGCCTCCTGCGGCCACTGCTTTTGGGCCTGCCCTGTCTTGTCCTTTGCCCCTACACATTGGTGTGGCTCCTATAATTTATATCTAATATTGTAAGGGGAGAGACGCGGCCGGACCCTTTAGGGCTTGCTTTTGGCGCTCTCCAGTGGGGGTCCATCTCATTCGCTCCTCGTTCACTCCTCACACCCCTCCTGTGCCGGCACTACATGGTACCACTTCCTTGTGGGTTCCATTCAGGGTTGTGGGGGGAACCTTCCGCCCACCCGGGCGAGCAGGCTTAATGTGCTTGCAAGTAGAAGCCGTTCGCGCTTCTCCTGTTGTCCGCCACATCCTCCTTAGTGGCGCAGACAGGGTGGATGTTGCAGGGCCGGTGCCCTGTGCTGCACCCCTGCTCCTTCGCTTGCTTCTGGTTGGAGCGAGGGAGGGACCCTCGCAACGCAGAGGTGTTGTGGCTTGTTGTATTATTAGGTGGGCGAAGAGCGCACCCCTGCTCAAACCCATGTGCACTCACCGACACTTTCTTCTTCTTCATAGGGGCGCCAATGCTCTGTCCCCATGGGCGTAATTATAGGGGGGGTAGGGGGTTTCGTCCCCCCAACTTCTGTGGCATGCCTTTTTGTCCCCCCCATCTTTTGGAGGGAGGGCAGGGGGGAGAAATCATCAAATATGTAATTGGACAGCACCAGCCCGGCTGGGGTGCTCAGCAAGGCTTATGCTGTCTCATTACATAATTGGGAGATGTTTGGCAGCCGTGCTGCAACACATTGAGGGCTGTGATGCCCTGCATGGCTCAGTCCCTCACCCTGGCTGGCCTGACTCAAAGTCAGCAGCCAGGGTGCTGAACTGGGTGTTGCAGGGCCTTGCGCCTGTGCTGTCATGCTAGCAGCAGCACTTCTGGGGCCCAGCGGCACAGAGCATAGCTTTCTGGCTTCGTGTTTGTGTGACACACAGACAGGAACTAGGAAGCTCATTCAGCTTCCTGGTTTCTGTCTGGAGGCGCGTGAGTGCGACAAGGTTAGGTCGGTGTAACATGAGATGTGGCCCGGGCAGCATTTGAAAGCAGAGCAGAGGTACTTATTTTTATTTTTTAATAATTTTTAATTGTGTTTGTGTATGTTTGTTGGGGAGCTCTGTCCAATCCCTCTGAGGCAAAATACATGCAAACTTCCTAATTAGCATATGGATTGCACCAACTGAAGTGACTTCACAGAAAAGGACATTGGAATGCACATCATTAGTCTCTGATACTTGGAGGCATCATGGAAGTGACTTTAGAATAAGTTGCCATAAATAAGCCAAGTGACAAATAACTTTGTGGTGCAAAATACCTAATATTGCACTATTGTTATATGTGGAGCAACTATATAGTCATTAGGCTTTTCCATTAAAATAGCATGATAAATTAACATAAGCTTTGAAGTGAATGAGAATCACTTACAGGGCTGCAGATAAGGCACACTATGCTTAAATAATTTGCCCAGGATCACACATTTGGTTAATGGTGAAATTGGGATGTGGAAAATTTAAGTGACCGTGCCCATCTCTCCAGGCTTAGTTGATATAGATATTTATTAAGGTTTTGCTTTACTTGTTATGTGCTTATTATTTATATAATACATATAACATGTAATTATTTATAGCAATGCATTGGAAGCAAACCACATTACTTAATAAACTAGCATTGCACAGTAAACTAACCATACACTGTATACATTGTCATAGAAATATGTTGAGCAATGGGAGTATGGCTTTAGTTTCATTCTCCCCATTCTGCATGCAAAGTCACAATAGCATCATGCAGATTAATGTGAGCCTAACAAATCCTACTTGGGTTTTAAAGCCATAGTCATTATTTAAATAGACAAAAGTCCCTGCTAATAGTACCCCCCCCTCTCGTCAGTGCCTAATGGCTCACATTGTAATACTCTGTTGATACAGAGCAACGTGAGGTACTCTTTGGGACATTGTCCTGGCAGCGGGATACCTCTACCTTTCGGAACGGGTAAGGTGTCCTGCTGCCAGGACAATGAGCGTGCTGAACAGGAGTTGTTCATCACACATTGGGCCTCATCACGACCCAGGCGGTAAGTTACCGCCTGGGCCGTGACTTTACCACCATGGCGTAAACGTAGTTTACGCCATGGTGGTTGGCGGATTTACCGCCCCATTCGGACCTTGGCGGGGCGGTAAGTTCCCAATCCCCATTTACCCTTCCCCATTCCCATTTTTGCCCCATAGGGCATAATGGGAGTGGGGAAGGCGTTAATTACGCCACCGTAAATTACGGTGGCGTAATTAACTCCATGGTCCCTTAGCGCCATGGATTTTAACACCTGCTAAAAGCAGGTGTTAAATTCGCCATGGCGCTAAGGGACCTCGTACTCAGG
This sequence comes from Ambystoma mexicanum, assembly GCF_040938575.1. NCBI lineage: Eukaryota > Metazoa > Chordata > Amphibia > Caudata > Ambystomatidae > Ambystoma > Ambystoma mexicanum. Next base: position 543,960,880 of record NC_090932.1, read on the forward strand.
CGGTAAGGGTCGGCGCTGTTTACAGCGCCGTAAACCCCTTACCGCCTGGGTCGTGATGAGGCCCATTTTCTTGCCAGTGGGACACTTTTGCATTTGGGCACCCTCTTTGAGATGCCGAATGGGAGAGGTGTCCCAATGACAAATGTCCCATTCTGGCTCTTAAAAGAGCTACGGGCTGGCAGCTTGACCACCCCCTTGCGACTCTCCCGCTCGGTACTCCACTGCTTTGAACCATTTGCGCACAGGAAAACATACCTTAATTTTAGGCAGTCAGAATCTTGTAGAAAACATCTATCAGCACGTAGACATATAAGGTGCAGTGCAGAACCCAAGTTTGGAGACATATGGCATTTAAAAATCTATACCGATTATACTTGGTCACCCACTGCACTGCATTAAACAGTGGTTTCTGCCTTTCAATGAAAGGAAAAATCAGACAAATTGCTGACATTCCAGTGAATCTGGTCCTTTCGGCCATGGCTTTATAGTCAACTATGTAAAGTCAACATTGCCCAAAATGTCAGGTATCAGGGGGTGATAAAGTCTGGTCTGCTCAATGGACGTTGTGCCACTGTTTCCATGTGTTATTGTAAATATACATATAAATGTTGTGTACACACAGTGTATGTCAGTGGAGGTGCTGGGTGCATTTGTGTGTGAGTGAGATTGTGTGCAAACATGTGTGTTGGCTTTTATGTTTGAATGAATGATAAATAATGCATTGTGTGTATGTTCTAGTAGAATTCATTTTTGTGCATGTTATGTTGTGTCACTGGGTGCATGGCAGGCTGGCTGAAGATGTGTGGGAGCCCAATTGAATTTTAAAGATATGCCACCAGTCTTATGAAAGTTATAACAGATAGTCAACAGTGGACTCTTGTGGTGTAGTAGTTTAGTGTTATCCCTCAGGGATTTAGGTTGTTTGACTGATGTACAAAATCACACCGGAATTAACTGTAGTCATTTTCGCTGCAAATATGTTTTTACCTCGGTACAAAAAACCATACCCATGTCCACTGAAACCGCCAGCACACCCATAAACACCCTTCACTTACCTTTTCTCCATCCTCTGCCTCTCCTGTAACCTGCTGCGTCAGATCCATCCCTTTCACACAGGTCGTGTCCCTTTTCTTCTTTTTGTTTTGTTGGGTCCCCTGCAACCACTGCTGAGGAAGCGGGGGACAGCCCCGCAACCGCTGAAGTCAAAAATACTGAACATGGGCTGAGGGGGCCACCCCTGCAACCACTGCTCTTCATGTTTGGTATCTTCGGCTTGAATGAAACCTGGTGACCGAATTTGGTCAAATCTACCATTCAACCAAATCTTTTTTAACTATTTGCCCAAAATGATCCATCAGAGCCACCATCCACCTTCCCTTCACCCCACCCTTTTCCTTCTGTTGTCATGTCCCCCCCCCCAACATTTTCAGCAAAGCTACTCCACTGTCTGTCCCACACCTCTGCTGCTAGAGCTACCGGCTCCGGCGCAAGTTCCACAGGTTCCAGCCCCTTCTTTCTTCCTGGAGCTGCAGCTGCTTGGTCAGTCTCCGGCACCAACACTTTTTCTTCCGCTCTTCCCGGCTCGGATTCTTAGATTCTCTTGTCTCCACTTTCCGCCGCCTTGGTCCTGCTCCTCGTTCCCGGGGTCTTGTCGCCTTGGGCCGTGCTTCAGATGGAAGGCGCAGGGGGGATTAACTCTTGCTGGAGAGCCAGCGAGGCTGGAAGGAGGCAACATTTAGAGTGAGGGCCCTTGGGCCTGCTTCAGTGGGCTCGGACAAAGGACTGAGCGACATGCTCTCATACGTCGGCAGCCATAACAAACATATGTTTTTTTCTCAGTACCTTCCTCTTATGTAGAGCATGGTTTTATTTTAGATTCCTACTTCCCAGCAAGGTATATCCCTCCCTTTACCCCTCCCCTTTGGGCAAATAAAGTGGAGATACAGTGATAAACCTCCTGTAGTAACCCAGAAAGTAGGCCTGTCATAAACCCTTGGAGGAGGGTGTTGCATGACGGCGTTGGTAGCTGATGTAATGGAGATTACCTGACATAATCTGCCCATTACGCTTAGCTCCCATCACTTGTCACCTTCATCAATCTATGAGGATGTACGATAGACACCTGTACAGCAGGCATCCCATAAACAGTCTGATCATTAGAATTATGTAAATGCAAACTTTATTATGGTAAGCAAATAAATGCTCATGAGAGCACTGACCCCAGAACACAAGCATATACATGACATTCCTCAGACCCTGGGAGCCAAACTTTGTAATGGGTAAGGATTGTGAATCGACGAGTTGAAGTAGCTTTCCTGCAGAGATCACTAATAGAGACTCCCTTCATCTCTGCCTGTGAATCAGCAAACCCTCTGCTGGATCTCTGATTAATGATAGAAGGAAGAGGGCGTCCTGCTAATTTCTGTGCCTTCATAATGGTCATCCTGACTCACCTACTCAGCATAGCTATTGCCGGCTTCTGAACTTGCTTGTTAACCCTAATGGTCACAAAGAGATTATTGCATTTCCAAAACTCTCAGCAGTCAATATAAATCAAAACCACCCTTTATATATTTAGAAAGGCCAATTTCCTATCCTCCTCAAAGTCTGAAACATGCCCCAGGGCAGGGAGAATCACATCTTGCTCTAGATGAAATGACAAACAGATTTTGGAAAGAAGGAACGAACCGGCCTTAGAATCAGGGCTTCCGGTAAAGAAAAGTAGGTAATGGTGACTACACCAGAGGGCTACCAGATCCCCCAATCTTCTTATTCAAGAAATATCCACCAAAAACAGCTTTATATGACAACCACTCTAGATCTACAGACTCCAAGTGCTCTAAAGGAAGGGACTACAGATCCTCTTAAACCAAAAGGAAGGTCCCACTGAGGATGGATCTTACGGCAGAGGGAGAGTGGGGTTCAACAAGCTAAATCCTTAAACAACCTGCGAATGGGATCCTCCAAGACCTCAAGACCACCTCACAGCTTCCAGAATGTCTTAATAACAGCCCACTGTGCCTGAGTTGAAATTGCCATCCCCTTCTGGAATCCTTCTAGTAGAAAGTCTCAAATTCTAGTTGGAGGAAACAATAAAGGATGATGCCCTAGTCCCACATCATGACGGAAAGGTACACCAGTGATGGGTGTGGGCCCTACTGGTATAGAGTAGTCTGGTGCTCTGATCTGAACTGCCTGTGTGACCCACTCAGACAACCATAGATTCCTAAGATTGAGGTGGGACAGCTGCTTCTCTGATGGGACCCACGCCCCTGCTGTGAGAGGGGACCAGAGGAAAACTGATTTCCAGTGTCACTGCTAGCTGCTGCATTACCAAGAACCAGGTCCTTCTCTGCCAAAACAGAGTCACCAGAATAAAGTCACCTCCTACCCCATCAGCCTCTGAAGCGCCCTGGAAATCAGGGGAAAGGGCGGAACTGCATAAAGCTGGACTTTGGGCTAGCAGAAAGATAATGCAAGGATCCCCAATTCCTGTCCCCCTCCCTTGTGCCAGTTTGTTTATGTGCAGTACCCGTTTGACTCACACCGTGCTTCCTGAACCAGCAGATTATCCGAATCCTTCTATCTTTCCTAGAGTCAACACACCAGAGCCAAGTAATTGTAAGAATCAGCAAAGAGAGAACAGCACTCAATAGGCCACAAGCTGACTGCGTTATGACACCGGTGTCAGGACGAGGTGGGGGGGTCTGTACTTCCGCTCTCTATATGGCAGAGGAAAGGCACAGAGGACCCCAGCCGAGATTCTCTGATATGGTAGCGCTGGTCGAGCAATCAAGGCCTAGCTTCTCAGGAGGTGATGCGGGCTGGTTCTTAAGTACAGTGTATCCCCAAGCCCCCACAAAGGAATGTCCACACACTGTATTACTGAAAACACAGTCTTTATATAATTAATATTCAAAGGTTATGTACACTTATCACAATAACGCACTTTGTGCTCCGGAAAATCAACAATGGTAAATATCTACAATTCTAAAGTGGTACCACTAATATTCGATTTGAGTGCATTCAACAAGGCTGTGAAAATGCCACACGGATCAATAGCAATGAAACCAGCAATAGAGAGAAGAGAGAAAGCAGACGGATGAAACAATAGGCAGACGACTGGTCCTTGCTACTGGACGCAGCTCTGAGTGGAGATCCCCCCACCTGGGCAACCTGTAAAATAACGATATATAAAACAAGCCCAGTCCATATATTGTTCAAGAGTCTCGTTCTCTCCTACAATGTTTTACCCCCCCAATGTACCTGGTGGAGTAGAGTTCGTCGGCGAGGCGTCGACCGATCCTTCTGGAGTGACTCCCTTTAAGGCAGGAGCCACGGATCGTCGAGAGGCGTCGCGGACTCGGGGTTCGGTGTCGGGGAATCGGCGGCCCTTCTTGAATGTCGCCCCTTTCAAGCGGGAGACACGGGGCGCCGAACGTCCGACCGTGAACCGGGTAGAACGACGTCGATGAGGCAGCAGGCTTTGATCCGAGCGGTGCTCGTCGACGACAGAGCGTTGGCGTCCTGCAAGGAAGAGGCGTGCGGGGCACCTCGGTGACGATAGTTCTGGACCGCAAAGAGATGAAGAAGAACTGTGGCCCAGCAAGGGCGTCGAGTCGTCGGCGTCTCTGCGGTCTTTGGGTGGCGGGAAACCCACCGGTGGATACTCCTCGGCGCGTCGACGGTCAGGCCTTCTCCCACAGGAGACAGTACGGCGATGCAGACGAGAGCGTCCGTTGATCAAGTTAAAGTTCTTAGGCAAACGGGAGCGCGGCGGCTCCGGTCGGCGACGGCGGTCGTCGACAGTGGCGGACAACAGTCCGGGCGCTTCGCTTTGGGATTCCTCAGCAGTCCCCGTACCGGGTCAGCAGCCTGTCGTAGGTCTGTCTACCAGGGAGCGTTGGCAAAGGTCAGCTGTGCACGATGGTCCCTCGTAGCTCGGGAAGAGGGCGCCTTACCAGGTCCTCTCTGGGTCAGTCCTTGGAGACACAGCAGCCTTTAGATCGTGAAGGAGAGCCACGGCAATCCTTCTCTTCCAGCAGGGCCTCAAGGTCAAGCGTCAGTTACTCCAGTTACTCGTCGTAGTGGACTTCAGCTTCTGAACAATTTCCAGTGGTGAGAGGTCCCCAGATATACTATTCGGTCTCTCATCCACACTGCTGGCACACACTCAGCAGCCAATCGTACAGAAGGGCATTCATGCAGTCGGTCAGCCAATCAGGCACGCAGGGCATTCAGGCCACTCTTCTCCCGCTCAGACACTCACAACAAGGAATGTGGATTGAGACAAGTACTCAGCCATTCAACTCTACACACTGCATTCAGTCCAGTTTCGGGCAGGGCTGTCTCAGTCTTTGTCTCTCATGGCAGAAACCAGACAGCCACAACACGGAGTGCATATTGGTCACACTCCCCATTCACCCAGGTCCCACCCACAGGCGGTACCCACAACATACAGTCAGCGGGAAGGCTCCAGTAAGTCTAGCTGGGCCTTCACAACAACACCATATACGGAACTTCCACCCAACAGCCAGTCAGGGGGAAGGGACAGAGTCAGGGCTTCCCAGGACTTTGGGAAAACAAGGTATCAGGTGATAGAAAGCAAGAGGCCACCGGGGCCATCTTGTTTCCTATCAGGAATCAACTGATTCCAATGGCAGGGCCGGGGTACCCTAAAATGGCGGATACCCAGCGCACCTGTCAAATTCAGCATGTAGCTGCCACCAGCCCATACCCAGCTCTGGGGGCCACCCACGGGTGCCCAAAAACATACACTAGGGGTACAGGGTTGCACCCCTACCCATGGGTGCCATAAGGGTATCCCATGGGTCTGTTCACCAAACCAAAAGAGAGAGCTGCACCGCCAGGAGTCCCGCATGGACTTCTGCGCGGAAAACACGACAGAACACACGATAAGAACAGAAAAAGGACAAGGATACGGAGGCCCTGTCCCTCCGATGCATTTCCAGCATCACAACCGGACACCGAGATCCAACCGAGTGAGAGCAACGCTCCAAGGTCCCATGCAGATTGTATTCTGATGCCCTAAGCAGAGAGCAAGCAAAAAGAGAGAGTGAGAGTGAGAGAGGGAGAGACAGTGGGGAGGGAATTGCTATGCCTCTGTGTCTGCGAGTCAGACTGTGCAATGCTCCCCAGTCTCGGCAGTAAACACCCTCTGATAGCTGCAAGCTCCCTAGACCACCAGGGTCTAAACCAAGGGGCTCTGACTCTGCACAGAGCCCAGACCAAGGCCCCCTAGAATGAATTAAGTCTTGGAACTACCCGGGCTGCAATCACTAATCTGCAGCAGGTCCATGTAGAGAAAAGCGGCAGGCCTTTAATCACTGGTTAACATTTTTGCTGTTTGTAACACCTTCTGGGTGGGAAAGATAGGGCCAGATTGGCCTGGGCAAGGAATCCAATAGCAGGAGGAAGGGAGCATAAAGAGAGCAGCAGAAAGCAGAAAGTGGGTTATTCGGGTGGGGTCAGAGGAGAAGTAGTTGGCAGCCCAAGAGATCAGCAGGAGGAATGGAAGCCAAAGCGGTGTATGGATCTGATTTCTGGAGCAGGTGAGGAATTGGTTAGTGAGTGCAAGTTGTACTGCATTGTGATTTGTGATTGTGCCTGAGAGAGTAACGAGTGTGGCTAGGAGAGGAAGTGAAGGGAATGCATGAGATGAAGGGTGTCTGAGTAGAATTTGGGGTGGAGTGTTCATTGTAGTGTGGAGGAGGGAGGTGGGAGTTGTTTGGAGGATGTTTGGAGGATGGGGTTGTGGTGTGGTGTATGGAGTTGTAGATTAGAGGAGGGAGTTGTAGTGTGGAGGAGGGAGTTGTAGTGTGGCAGAGGGAGTTGTTGCATGGAGGAGGGAGTTTTAGTGTGGAAGAGGAAATCGTAGAGTGAAGGAGGGGGTTTTAGTGTGGAGGGGGAGTTGTAGTGTGGTGGAGGGAATAATAGTGTCGTGGAGAAAGGAAGATGAAAGGGTGGAGGCGAGGCTTAGAAGGAATGAGAGTCATTGGAGGGAGAGAGGAGGAAGATGAAGGGAGTAGATAGAGTAGAGGTCAGTGGAGTAAAAGGAGGAGATAGTGAAAGAAGTACAACAGGCAGTGAAAGAGAAAGGAGTACTTTGGGCGTGAAAGAACAAAAGCCGAGCCAGGCAGAGTGTCTATAAGGCACAATCACATACCCTTTTAGAATACTAACTACTTGATAGAGTAGGGGCAGTTTGGGAAGTCCCTGAGGGAGGTTAGATAGGAAAGGGATTCACTTCCAGTATACGTCAGATCTTAGACAGTAGGGGTAAATAACCAATATATACTAACCGGAGGCTAGGGTCTTCTATGTTAGGGAGGAGTGGTTTTTCAAGATGAGAGCGAGTGGGACAGCAATAGGGCCCATTGATATCTCAATAAAAACCCTTGAACCATCCCTGAATGTTGTAGTAATCTATGAGCCATCTGCGACACATGATTGACTAGATATTTGAGATGGAATCTTGCACAGGGAGCTTGAAGCCAATGCCTGGTGACTGAGGGAGGACATTTTGTACCTTAATACGTCTGTCCTTCCGTAGCAAGGAACACTTTTCTCTCGTCTGACCTTAGAAAGGCCTCATTTAAATCCAATCTCTGAAATGGCTGTAGATGCGATTTTCTGAAATTGACCAAAAACCCAGATGCGAGATGACCTTGAGTATCCTTTCTATCTGCTCCGATGTCATCAACTGAGAGGTCCTCAGAATGAGTCAATTATCTCGCTAAGGAAGGATTCCCAGTGGAGAATCACCATTACTGGGGCCACGTGTTATGAAAGGGCTTAGTCTTTTCAGACCATTTCTTCTCCTTTGCCTTTTCCTGCATAGATTAAATAAACGTATGATCCTCATGAGTCTTCTTAACAATGGCGTACAGTTTCGGTCCAAAAACGATATCGCCCAAAAAGGGCATATAAAGCAGAATATTCGTCTGGCTCTGATCAACCTTTCTATTTGTAATGTGGATATTACAGAGGGTGAACGCCATAGCACAGCCAGGGAGCGTGAATGCTGAAATCACGTCCATTGCTTTGTCTGACATGACCAAAGATTCCTGTTCGATATGGAGGAGGATCTCAGTGCAGTCTTCTTCCATCACCATCATGTTGTACATTGTCTGGACATCTTTAAGAAAGGGTTTCATCTGATACATCTGGTAAACTCCTGCCCTTCATGCCAGGTTAGAACCCTCATAGGACATTTTAAGGGCAGAATCTAACCTGTCGGCAGTTGAATCACAAGATGTTGCATCTTCTGCAGCCACCAACGAATTACCAGTCAGGTTAGGCCATAATTAATCCACCTCCATATGCTTTGCCAATGCTGCATCACTACCTTGAATTTGGGAACAAGTGACTGTTCAGGTTTTTGCCATTCCCTGTTAACTGACCTTCCACATGGTTTTAATTGATAGGCACCCAAGAAGCCCTCATGATATCATAGTAGCTTAGAAAGTCTTCATCGGGATTGATCTCTTTTTCAGAGAACTCTAAATTTTCTCAAATATGGTGCACCATTCCTGCTGTTGCTTCCTTTGAAATGTGCTGCCCTCGGTTCTCTGGGTCAGCATTCTCATCCCCTCCTTTATAGGAGGCCTTTCAATACGCTCCTTCAGAAGGGACTCTAATATAGAAGCGTCCATCAAAGCCTTTTACTCTGCTTTAGATTTGGGAAGGCCAAGAGAAGGAGCTCTCTTTTTTTGTTTCCATATCTCCTCGAATCCCTGTGTTCATCTGGGCTCTGCCTGCTTTTTTGGCTCTGGATTATTTAGTCCTTTTAGGGAATGGAGAAGATGAGGGAGGCCTATGATGGCGGGTCTTCTACGTGCACTTCCACATAATGCAGTGCTTTTTATTGAGATGCAATGCTGTGCTCCCCTATGTCACCAAAATAATGCAGTGTAAACATTAGCGTATCTGTGTTGCCTCTAGTTTTATCATCCAGGATCGTGCTGGTAGCGCCAGTGTTCTTCCGGCCCCTCGGCTGGCCACGTGAGTCCACGTCACGCGCATGCACCGACTGAGGTAGGTCCTGCATCCTTATTAGCTCTGCCACATGACTGCTGATGTTTGAAGCAGTTCCTCTTACGCTGCCACCCCGGGCCCTGCCAAGGATTGCAGCTAGCAATAAAGCGTGCGTTCAGCCCCAGCACAGGGATCACAACATCACATCTGTCCTTCGGCTCACCTTCCCACCGACTTGCCGGAGTGCCCAACATTACCCAGTGAAAAGTAACAGGAGGTATCATAGGTGCACCTCCCCACTATAGGCCCAGAGACCCAGGGTAAGGGGACCAGTGCACCTGTGGTAAGTGAGGAATCTGTAATAAAACAATTTCACATAAAAGGAAGGCACCTCATAGACTGATGAAGGGCACGAGGGAGGGAAGCTGAGGATAACAGCATATTGTCTTGTAGGGGCCCCTGAGGGACCCTCGGATGTGGAAACAAGGCACAATCACCACACACAAACTGATACGCTACACACGAGGTTGTATTCCCAAAAACTATGGTTTATTGCAAAACAAATAGTCCCAGTTGGCCAAATGGTCCCACGCCCCGCGACGTGTGTCTAACAGACCTCGGGGGACACAAGAGAGCAAAAAATGTACATCAGTTACATATATACAAAATGAGCATCTTACAATCAGTAATGACACATTTGACACATTCGATGCCGCCCCTAATTCATTCCCTTTGAAGTGGAGGCGATGATCAACCATGGTGACGAATATGACACTTTAGATCAGCATATTTACTAACAGTTTGCAATCTCGAATTTACAGACCCTATTCTTTATTTGTGAGAACACAGCGCTTCTGTTTTCATGGACAAGCTTCGCGTAGGGGGACTGGCACATTCGAGGCCTTACTATCTCCTGGTTTCGATTCACACTCTAGAGGTCAGCTTGCTCTCCGGGGCCTCACAGTGCTCAGAAGGGGGGCCGTAAAGAAGAACATAATTCAAACCCTTTAATATTAGTTTCGTACATTGCTATTCTTTTAAGGCGACTCACTGGCATCCGTTGTACTGATTAAAATGCCTTGCTCCTTGCCTTCAAGGATATGTGCGGGAGGGAACCGGGCATTTATGTCTGGCTCTCCAGCGTAATGTTTCAACATGTCTTTAGTAACCTTGGACCATTGAAGCGGAATAATATCTTCACCAAAGCAGTTTTACATGAGGCAAAGTAGCAGTGTTAGAGAGAACAGAGAGAGAAAACAAAATGGTGATTCTGGTCATCTTAAAATTGCCGCACTCTAGTTAAGCTAGTAACTATGTAATGACTAATGAGCAAATATTCTTAACACTTTAAATGAGGCGGTTGGTCTTCGGCCAACCAATTATCCTGCATTGCCTTCCGTTCGAGGGGTGTCTAATTTTCTAGACTGACAAACCCTCCTCTTGGCCATATGCCAAACGCCTCATCCAAACATTGCATCTTCCTCCGACTAGGTGTTTGGATCGAATTCAGAATTTGATTCGAATTCTGACTCATATACACTCATTGTCCCCTCCTTATTATTATCAATATCGATCGCCATGAATTCTTTGATCGTTTTGGATTCAGTACTATTGTGCGTGTTTGGTCTATTAATGTTTTTTCGTTCCACTATTTGTACACATTCCTTACTAATTTCAGTGTATACTATGGGGAGACAATGTAATCAACAACAACACGTCACGAATATTCCTAAAATTGCTACTAAGATTGCAAATAGCTTCCATCCCCAGGACCGCAACACTTCCCAGAACCAGGAGCTTATGTTCAATTCCCAGCCTCTTTCAGGGGTGTGAAGATCAGAGTTTAATACATGCAATTTTCTTATTGCTTCGAAAATCATGGGGGAGGAGTCGCTTACAAATACACAACACGCTGATCCCATGATTTGCAAACACCGCCGCGATCAACTAAGATTATATCAAGGGCCATTCTATTTTGTAGTGACATCAATCTAATTCCTTTTTCCTCAAGAGTCATGTTATATAATATGTCGGTTGTTCCATTTCTTGTCTCTTCTAATATTCTGGACAGTCGTCTTATATTATAAGAGTTTATTGCTTGGCCCCAAAATGGTATAAATGATTTCGCTATGTCTTCTACAATCAACCCGTCTTCAATATTCCGGCGAGAACGTGACCTAGTCAATTTGGCTACATCTGCTGTTTTTGAAAGAAACACCCCAGGAAACAGAAAGCCTAAATAGCAAGTACCTCCCCAGTTTCTAGGTAACCAAGGATATGCTTTTTCTCCACATATGAAGTACACAGGATCTCCCACATATGTTGGTTCCACTTCTTTATCAAGGAATGCTATGTTTTCGCAACCAGTGAATGTCCCCACCTGAAAAGAGCCCTTTTTCTGTAAACAAAAAGGGACCGAACGTGGATTATAATTTACTGTATAGGAAGGGGGCTTCGCATCCTTGTTTCCTTTTGGGTTCATATGAAACGTGATCACTGATGATTTATAAGGCACAGACAATCTATCCTGTGGCATTATTGCTGGTGTAATTAATTGTGTTTTATGGAATATGGAGCGACCCACCGGTTTCATAATCACTTCCTCGAATTCATTCATGTTTGTTTTGTCTAGTTGACCAGTTTCACTCTCGTTCCATTTCCCATAATATAAGGCACACAGAGAGGCATAGCATGCAGAGGTCAATGGCAGGGGCTGTACATACCATCCTATTCCCTTACCACCATGCTGGGGAAAGTGGGCACAAACCCAACAGTTGTTTCTTCTTAGTATTGGGTGTGTCATGTTCATTATCAATACTAATGTGTTGTTCCCATACCCTTCCCTATGTCTCTCTTCCATTGGGAGAGAAAATAAAGGGGTAGACCTGCGATATAGTCCCTGATCCTTCAGGTATTGTGCAACGCAAAACTATATATTGGATCAGTGAAACGGGTTGACTCTGGCAAAATTTAGAACATATCACATTTCATTTAAATAGTTTTATTACAGAAAAATATCTTTGATTTTATAAGTACTCATTTAAAATTCAACAATTCATCACCTCATTCATTCCCTAATACAATCCCCATTCTAACATGTCTATCTAAAAACACACACCACATAATACACTACGCTCAGTTCTTTAGCAGAGCATCCATTATTGTTGTTTAGTAGCTTATTCAACAATGACCCAGTCCATAACATCAAGTGTCGTTATGTAGCTGATATGGTGTTTGACCAGATGTCTTATTTGTAGAGAAAACGTCGACACGTGTTTCGGTCAAAGACCTTCTTCAGGACGTAGGGCAAGAGGACACTGCTCCGCCCTATTGTAAACGTGTATGGGCCAGAATTCAATCTAAAAACAATAATACAAAAAGCCAGAAAGTCAACCCTATTTCTTTTAGAAGGTGACACATTAATGTCATATTTATGTCAGAATTAAATGAAGACACTCGCCTTACTCACCCCCAAGTAACAATTCCTAGGATCGTGAGAAAGGACCAAAGGGATAAATCCTCCACTGGCCTCGGTATTTATATCGAGCCTGTGGAACCAACACACATGAAAACACACACTTAGTGCTTAATACATAAGCCAAAATAGGACTTGTAACTATACATATATCAAGCTCGAGGTGATATAAAAGTCACTTACATATATCTGATGGCACAGAGAGCAACTCGTGCGGGGCCTGCACGATTGTACAAGCAGGACGTGCACTAGTGTGCTGAAGTCACTAGATCCTCACTGGACCACTCAGTAACTGTAGCAAGATAAACAAATACACAAATACAGGTCCGAGTTATCACCCATAAATCACAGGCTGTCGCTTCGTTCTCTAATAAAAAAATCCCCATAGTGCAAAACTCATCTGTTACCTACATTATACTCCAAGTGCCGTTACCATGAACATCTTAGCCTAATGGTACTATACTCTTCAACACCACACGTGCACATACAACATAATTTCCGTGTTATTTAGAATGCGTATGCCTTAACCGTACTCCCGTCATCTTGATCGTGCCTGTTATGCGTTCATATCTTACCTGGGTCCAGTCAATTGATAACCAAAAGCAAGAGAACCACTAGTCCGGACGCCGTTCAATTCGCGCGTAACCGCCGACTCAATCAAAAGCGAAAGACATAAACAGAGGACAATCTAATATCCTCATTCAAAGACACAAACAGGGGACTACATCCAGCAAACCACTATCTGGCCCCTCCACAAGTTGAAAAACGGACACGAATGAAAGAAAGTTACGCAACCGGGATATGTATCTTATTTATAAGTAATAAATAATAAAGAATAAAGAATAATAAAGCCGCGTACGTCCGCTAATTTGGAAAAGGATCACTCCATGGTTCTACACATCCGATCCCATACAAGGATGCACAACAGTAACAAAATCAAAACCAAACGAGCTCTAGTATTTTAATAACGTGGAGAATACACGTAAAAATGCTTGGTATAAAATGCCCTATTCCCTTTATACAGCACAGCTTGATTTTAGGAACTGGGTGCTATGCTCAGGTCATAACTTCCTGCATCTAGCAACTCACATCTGTCATACACGCAATTTCAGAGAACAATACAAAACAAAACAAAACAAATTAAATTACAAAGTCATACACAGACAGCGAACTTAAAACATACAATGAGGCCACAAAATCATTGCCTCTATTACTTCTTTTAATGTATGTCAGCCTGCCCTAGTCTAATCTGTTTGTTCATCTATGCTTTCCAAAAGCAATATTCAACATCAACTATACAGAGAGGTTATCTTTGCTGCAAAAAATAGACTCAATACTATTCATATGATGAACATGTATTATTCATTGTCAGCAGTGTATACATAAATTAAAGAAAATGTTAGTTACTTATAACACATGTTAATTAGAAAAAACGTGAAAAATATTAATTACTTGTAATAAGAGTGTTCCACTCTACTGAGACATTCAATCCTTCCTGAACGGTATTCAAAGTATGAATCCATTTCTGTTCTATGCGGTGTAATATTGTACTGATGTCCCCCCCTCTCATATTACTCCTAATATGTTGGAGTACGAACCATCTCATTTCTGTGTCTTTGTGTTTCATTTTCAGAAAATGGTCGACAAGCGGTTTATCCGCCACTCCATTCCTAATGCAGCTCCTATGTTCTGATATTCGTTGTCGTACTTCACGTGTAGTCTTGCCAACATATAGGAGTTGACAGGGGCAGCTAATAATATAAATCACGTTTTTTGTCAGGCAGTTAGTGTGGCAATTCATCTTCCACACTTTTTCACCATATTTAAATTCCTTTTTGGTTACTGTAAGAGGGCATGCTACACATTTGCCACATTTGTAGTGGCCCAATATGGGGGGCAACCCCCACTGTCTATTGATGGTAATGGCCCTCTTTGGTTCTCTATACGTGTGTACTAATATCTCTCTTAGATTCTGATTACGTTTAAATGCATACATCGGTTTCTGTGATAGTGACCCTGGGTGCTTTACAAGGTTCCAGTGTTTGTTAATTATTCTCTTTATATCAACACTCACTGGGTTAAAAGTTGTAACACACACTAGGCTTTCATTCTTCTGTCTTTCTCTAGGGGTCAAACAGATTTCTCTATTTGTATTTTCCGCTCTTTTAAGTTGGTCTTTCACCAACCTTCTCGGGTACCCCCTCTTTTGTAGCCTTTCTTTTAGTTGTTCCGCATGGATCTTGAATTCATCCTTTTCAGAGCAGTTTCTTTTAATACGCAAGAACTGGCCATAAGGTAAGTTCTGCCGTAAACTCGCTGGATGGAAACTATTAAAGTGCAGAAGGGTGTTTTTATCTGTGGGCTTTCTAAACAAGGTAGTCGTGAGATAATTCCCAGTTTTTTTGATCACAAGATCCAGGAAACTAACCTGTAAATAACTGTATTCAATGGTAAATTTTATGTGTATATCACATTGATTCAACCATATATGGAATTCATTAAGGGATGCAACTGTCCCTTTCCAAATTAGAAAAACATCATCGATGTATCGATGCCATATCCTTAAATAGCCACTCAAAGTAGGATGGCTAGTAAGTGAATTGTGTCGCCCCAAAATAAACTTCTCTTCATAGTCAGCCATATACAAATTGGCGACGTCGGGAGCAAAAGTAGCCCCCATACTCACCCCTCTCTCTTGCTTGTAAAGTTGTTTCTTGAATAGGAAGAAATTTTCGGTCATAGCCAACCTAATACATTCCTGAATAAACTCAGTAGGGGGCAAATGAGGTCTCATTCTTTTATTCAAAACGTGACCTAGAACTTCTAGACAATCTTGTTGAGGGATTGCCGTATACAATGACTCAACGTCCATGGTCACCAGAATATCACCCTCTTCAATTTGGACATCTTTGATAATATTGATCATATGCGTTGAGTCTTTTACATATGACGGCATAGCCTGCACAAATGGTTTTAAAAATACCTCCGCATATACTGAAAGTGGCTCCAATAAGGAGTCTATAGCTGACACGATCGGTCTTCCGGGGGGTTTTGTAGAATTTTTATGAATTTTGGGTAGTGTGTAGAATGCGGCCTTCTTAGACCCAGCTTTGTTAAGAAACCGTCCTTCTTCCACACTAATCCACCGTTCATTTATTGCATGGTTGGTTAGACTCTTTATTTCTTCTTGCAGTCGTGCCGTGGGATCCCTCTCTAGTTTTTATAGGAATTTATATCTTCCAATAATCGTATACATTCTGCTTCATATAAGTCTGTATCGAGTATAACGATCCCTCCCCCCCTTATCAGCAGGTTTTATGGTAATCGATTCATCACTGCATAGTCTGTTTAGACTCTGTCTTTCTTCTTTCGTTAGATTATCTGGTTTGTGATTCTTGACTCTTATAGCATCTAGTACTTCGCGTGTCACCATATTCTCAAACGCTACAATCTCAGGTGCAACAGTGTGGGGAGGTGGAGTAAAGCTAGATCTAATTTTTAGCCCGCTTACATTGGGTATCATGTCTGATTGCGATCCCTTTTCGTATGGATGAGCCGGAAAGTAAACCTCAAAAAGTATTTCAATCGTACATTTCTAAAAAATCTGTGTAGCTCTAGTTCCGTATTGAAGACATCTGCTCTCATAGTTGGAACATAGGAGAGTCCCTTGGATAATAGATCAAAATCTGATTGCTCCAAAGTATATTGCGATAAATTAAATATAGGCATCTGGTCGGTGGTTCCTTCTGCTATTGGTTGGAATACCACTGTCTGGTTCTCATGCCTTGCCCCTGTCCGTACTGGGGTTGTTGCTGTCTGGGCCTTCCTCGTTGTCCCCCTCTGAAAAAAACCCGCTGTGGGTTCTGGCCCCTACCCCCGGTGCCAGTCCCTGTAGGTATATTAGGTTGCCCACTGGAAGAGGGATCCGACCCACTAGAGGATCCTGAAGTATTGGAGAAGTTGGAAAAAAAAAAGATGTTTCAAATTATAATGAGGAAAAAACTTACCCTTATCTAAGAAAAGGTTTTTTCACGGATCACGGATCCCCCGGTAGGGGGTTATAATTATCGAAGAAACAACCGATATTCCAACTTCTCCAATACTTCAGGATCCTCTAGTGGGTCGGATCCCTCTTCCAGTGGGCAACCTAATATACCTACAGGGACTGGCACCGGGGGTAGGGGCCAGAACCCACAGCGGGTTTTTTTCAGAGGGGGACAACGAGGAAGGCCCAGACAGCAACAACCCCAGTACGGACAGGGGCAAGGCATGAGAACCAGACAGTGGTATTCCAACCAATAGCAGAAGGAACCACCGACCAGATGCCTATATTTAATTTATCGCAATATACTTTGGAGCAATCAGATTTTGATCTATTATCCAAGGGACTCTCCTATGTTCCAACTATGAGAGCAGATGTCTTCAATACGGAACTAGAGCTACACAGATTTTTTAGAAATGTACGATTGAAATACTTTTTGAGGTTTACTTTCCGGCTCATCCATACGAAAAGGGATCGCAATCAGACATGATACCCAATGTAAGCGGGCTAAAAATTAGATCTAGCTTTACTCCACCTCCCCACACTGTTGCACCTGAGATTGTAGCGTTTGAGAATATGGTGACACGCGAAGTACTAGATGCTATAAGAGTCAAGAATCACAAACCAGATAATCTAACGAAAGAAGAAAGACAGAGTCTAAACAGACTATGCAGTGATGAATCGATTACCATAAAACCTGCTGATAAGGGGGGAGGGATCGTTATACTCGATACAGACTTATATGAAGCAGAATGTATACGATTATTGGAAGATATAAATTCCTATAAAAACTAGAGAGGGATCCCACGGCACGACTGCAAGAAGAAATAAAGAGTCTAACCAACCATGCAATAAATGAACGGTGGATTAGTGTGGAAGAAGGACGGTTTCTTAACAAAGCTGGGTCTAAGAAGGCCGCATTCTACACACTACCCAAAATTCATAAAAATTCTACAAAACCCCCCGGAAGACCGATCGTGTCAGCTATAGACTCCTTATTGGAGCCACTTTCAGTATATGCGGAGGTATTTTTAAAACCATTTGTGCAGGCTATGCCGTCATATGTAAAAGACTCAACGCATATGATCAATATTATCAAAGATGTCCAAATTGAAGAGGGTGATATTCTGGTGACCATGGACGTTGAGTCATTGTATACGGCAATCCCTCAACAAGATTGTCTAGAAGTTCTAGGTCACGTTTTGAATAAAAGAATGAGACCTCATTTGCCCCCTACTGAGTTTATTCAGGAATGTATTAGGTTGGCTATGACCGAAAATTTCTTCCTATTCAAGAAACAACTTTACAAGCAAGAGAGAGGGGTGAGTATGGGGGCTACTTTTGCTCCCGACGTCGCCAATTTGTATATGGCTGACTATGAAGAGAAGTTTATTTTGGGGCGACACAATTCACTTACTAGCCATCCTACTTTGAGTGGCTATTTAAGGATATGGCATCGATACATCGATGATGTTTTTCTAATTTGGAAAGGGACAGTTGCATCCCTTAATGAATTCCATATATGGTTGAATCAATGTGATATACACATAAAATTTACCATTGAATACAGTTATTTACAGGTTAGTTTCCTGGATCTTGTGATCAAAAAAACTGGGAATTATCTCACGACTACCTTGTTTAGAAAGCCCACAGATAAAAACACCCTTCTGCACTTTAATAGTTTCCATCCAGCGAGTTTACGGCAGAACTTACCTTATGGCCAGTTCTTGCGTATTAAAAGAAACTGCTCTGAAAAGGATGAATTCAAGATCCATGCGGAACAACTAAAAGAAAGGCTACAAAAGAGGGGGTACCCGAGAAGGTTGGTGAAAGACCAACTTAAAAGAGCGGAAAATACAAATAGAGAAATCTGTTTGACCCCTAGAGAAAGACAGAAGAATGAAAGCCTAGTGTGTGTTACAACTTTTAACCCAGTGAGTGTTGATATAAAGAGAATAATTAACAAACACTGGAACCTTGTAAAGCACCCAGGGTCACTATCACAGAAACCGATGTATGCATTTAAACGTAATCAGAATCTAAGAGAGATATTAGTACACACGTATAGAGAACCAAAGAGGGCCATTACCATCAATAGACAGTGGGGGTTGCCCCCCATATTGGGCCACTACAAATGTGGCAAATGTGTAGCATGCCCTCTTACAGTAACCAAAAAGGAATTTAAATATGGTGAAAAAGTGTGGAAGATGAATTGCCACACTAACTGCCTGACAAAAAACGTGATTTATATTATTAGCTGCCCCTGTCAACTCCTATATGTTGGCAAGACTACACGTGAAGTACGACAACGAATATCAGAACATAGGAGCTGCATTAGGAATGGAGTGGCGGATAAACCGCTTGTCGACCATTTTCTGAAAATGAAACACAAAGACACAGAAATGAGATGGTTCGTACTCCAACATATTAGGAGTAATATGAGAGGGGGGGACATCAGTACAATATTACACCGCATAGAACAGAAATGGATTCATACTTTGAATACCGTTCAGGAAGGATTGAATGTCTCAGTAGAGTGGAACACTCTTATTACAAGTAATTAATATTTTTCACGTTTTTTCTAATTAACATGTGTTATAAGTAACTAACATTTTCTTTAATTTATGTATACACTGCTGACAATGAATAATACATGTTCATCATATGAATAGTATTGAGTCTATTTTTTGCAGCAAAGATAACCTCTCTGTATAGTTGATGTTGAATATTGCTTTTGGAAAGCATAGATGAACAAACAGATTAGACTAGGGCAGGCTGACATACATTAAAAGAAGTAATAGAGGCAATGATTTTGTGGCCTCATTGTATGTTTTAAGTTCGCTGTCTGTGTATGACTTTGTAATTTAATTTGTTTTGTTTTGTTTTGTATTGTTCTCTGAAATTGCGTGTATGACAGATGTGAGTTGCTAGATGCAGGAAGTTATGACCTGAGCATAGCACCCAGTTCCTAAAATCAAGCTGTGCTGTATAAAGGGAATAGGGCATTTTATACCAAGCATTTTTACGTGTATTCTCCACGTTATTAAAATACTAGAGCTCGTTTGGTTTTGATTTTGTTACTGTTGTGCATCCTTGTATGGGATCGGATGTGTAGAACCATGGAGTGATCCTTTTCCAAATTAGCGGACGTACGCGGCTTTATTATTCTTTATTCTTTATTATTTATTACTTATAAATAAGATACATATCCCGGTTGCGTAACTTTCTTTCATTCGTGTCCGTTTTTCAACTTGTGGAGGGGCCAGATAGTGGTTTGCTGGATGTAGTCCCCTGTTTGTGTCTTTGAATGAGGATATTAGATTGTCCTCTGTTTATGTCTTTCGCTTTTGATTGAGTCGGCGGTTACGCGCGAATTGAACGGCGTCCGGACTAGTGGTTCTCTTGCTTTTGGTTATCAATCGACTGGACCCAGGTAAGATATGAACGCATAACAGGCACGATCAAGATGACGGGAGTACGGTTAAGGCATACGCATTCTAAATAACACGGAAATTATGTTGTATGTGCACGTGTGGTGTTGAAGAGTATAGTACCATTAGGCTAAGATGTTCATGGTAACGGCACTTGGAGTATAATGTAGGTAACAGATGAGTTTTGCACTATGGGGATTTTTTTATTAGAGAACGAAGCGACAGCCTGTGATTTATGGGTGATAACTCGGACCTGTATTTGTGTATTTGTTTATCTTGCTACAGTTACTGAGTGGTCCAGTGAGGATCTAGTGACTTCAGCACACTAGTGCACGTCCTGCTTGTACAATCGTGCAGGCCCCGCACGAGTTGCTCTCTGTGCCATCAGATATATGTAAGTGACTTTTATATCACCTCGAGCTTGATATATGTATAGTTACAAGTCCTATTTTGGCTTATGTATTAAGCACTAAGTGTGTGTTTTCATGTGTGTTGGTTCCACAGGCTCGATATAAATACCGAGGCCAGTGGAGGATTTATCCCTTTGGTCCTTTCTCACGATCCTAGGAATTGTTACTTGGGGGTGAGTAAGGCGAGTGTCTTCATTTAATTCTGACATAAATATGACATTAATGTGTCACCTTCTAAAAGAAATAGGGTTGACTTTCTGGCTTTTTGTATTATTGTTTTTAGATTGAATTCTGGCCCATACATGTTTACAATAGGGCGGAGCAGTGTCCTCTTGCCCTACGTCCTGAAGAAGGTCTTTGACCGAAACACGTGTCGACGTTTTCTCTACAAATAAGACATCTGGTCAAACACCATATCAGCTACATAACGACACTTGATGTTATGGACTGGGTCATTTTTGAATAAGCTACTAAACAACAATAATGGATGCTCTGCTAAAGAACTGAGCGTAGTGTATTATGTGGTGTGTGTTTTTAGATAGACATGTTAGAATGGGGATTGTATTAGGGAATGAATGAGGTGATGAATTGTTGAATTTTAAATGAGTACTTATAAAATCAAAGATATTTTTCTGTAATAAAACTATTTAAATGAAATGTGATATGTTCTAAATTTTGCCAGAGTCAACCCGTTTCACTGATCCAATATATAGTTTTGCGTCTCTTCCATTGGGGACAAGGTATAGGAAATCACATGAACTGGGCTTTCCGTCGTGGAAATGTTCACAACAGGCAAAAGTACCTCCAAAGGGTGCATTTCCTCCAAGTACCACAATACTGATACGGTCAGTATTGGGGCTAATATACTCAGTAAACACATTATTATTGTTAGACCCAGCATACAATTCTTCCGACCATGTCCTTTTTTCACCTTTCTATGTACTGTGTTTAACTCATTATCAGCATTGGTGCAGGAGGGGATGTTTGCTGATTCCGGCATCTTCTTTCGTCGTTCTTCTTCTTTTGCCGTGTTCGTCGTGAATATTCTCCTGTCGATGCATTTGTTGGAATGTTAGAGAGTTCAATAAATGTCTACAGTCTTTCCATGCCAGTTCTTATCAGCCTGGATTGCCTAGTCATTTGGCAAGATCTCCGTGCATTCGCACATTGCTCTAGAGTTTCAGAGTAGTTGCCTTTGTACCATGTGTGCCCCGCTTGTCCCTTCGGGTTCCGGACACATGGATTTAACACCGAGGAGTTGCATTCGTTGAGCTGTTTGGTCTGCACAACCCCCATGCCACCCTCCGCTAGGCCTCCGGTTCCTACTTCATCCAAGAATAGGAAACAGAGGCAATAAAATCACAAAAAGATGAAGGTGTGATCACTCCTTTTTTCTGCTCCGCAAGTTATACCGATTTGCTCCCGGTATCGTGTGGTCGACAAATAGTGCGGGTGCACTTCCGGTCTCAAGCTTGGAGTCAGCCTGGGGCGCAATGGCAGATGATGATGGGCGCCCATGCGACGATGCAGGCTGTGGCGCAACAGAAGATGGTGGGCGCCACAGAGGTATACGCTTGGTGTCGGCCAGCAGTGATGCAGAATCTGCTGGACAATGTTGGGGCATTCTTTGCCCTTCCTCTTTTATGGCAATTTCATCAGGCTTTGTTTTAGGATCGAGCAGTTTCTGTGGCAAGGAACTGGCAATTGTATTTTTCGTTTCTGGAACCGCTGTCTCTTTCTGGTCGTTCTCCCGATCAGTCAAAGTGTCAAGTGGTGGTGAGACTTTCTTGGGGTGCGTGGCATGTATCCACGCCTTTCGTCCATCCACCCGTATCGCCGTCTGCGTAGTCAGGAGGATCTGGTAGGGCCCACGCCACTTGGGTGCTAACGATGTTTTCCGTTCAAAATGTTTCACTAGCACCCAGTTTCCTGGCTCCAAAGCGTGTCCTGGGCCAGTGTATCTTATGGGCAGCGCCTCTTGCACCTGCTGATGAATCAAATGCAGTTTTTTCATTAACAGATTACAATATATGCTGAGTACAGTATGTTCCACTTCCCTCAGCCTTTTCGGCTGAGGTGCACACCAAACATTCGCTGGTCTCCCCATGATAATTTCGTACGGGGAGAGCCCAGTTCTCGCCTGCACAGATGTTCGCATACACAGTAGCGCTATTGGCAATGCATCTACCCAACTTAGCTTGCTACCAGCACAGATCTTACTAATCTTGGACTTCAAGATTCTGTTGTGGCGTTCAATAAGACGGGCCGACATCGGATGTCTCGAACAATGAAATCGCTTATCGATTTGGAGGCCCGCACAAATCTGCAGTACCACTGCACCTACAAAATGCGGACCGTTGTCTGACCATATAACACGAGGCAGACCAAAACGAGAGAAGTACTCCTTCAGCATTACTTTCGCCGTGCTCATGGCAGTGCAGTCTTTTAATGGATACGCTTCCACCCACTTACTGAACGCACATATGACCACCAAAACATACTTCAAGTTTTGGCATCTCTCCATTTCTATGAAATCAAAATGGAGTACCTCAAATGGCATAGAGGGAGGGCCAAAACTGCCTGTTGGAGTCATTGTTCCCTTTCCCACATTGTGTTGTAGGCACGTGATACAATTCTGTACCAACCTCTCGGCATTCTTTTTTATGAGTGGATTTTCCCAGACTGTAGCTAGATGCTGAATTATTTTCTTTGCACAAATATGGGTGGGACTGTGAGCCATTGTAACCATTGCATTTACATAGGCATTTGGCAACATCCAATTCCCGCTCTTCTTGTCCACCCAACAACCCTCCAGATCCAATTCTGCAGAGCCCTCAGCCTAACCTTGTATTTCATCGACAGTGGCTTTCGCCTGCATCTCTTTGACAGTGACAATTCCATTCT
Organism: Ambystoma mexicanum; assembly: GCF_040938575.1. Taxonomy (NCBI): domain Eukaryota; kingdom Metazoa; phylum Chordata; class Amphibia; order Caudata; family Ambystomatidae; genus Ambystoma; species Ambystoma mexicanum. Next base: position 543,984,139 of record NC_090932.1, read on the forward strand.
CTATCATACAGGGTACTTCCTCTGACTGTACTGTTAACATTTTTGTATTCAAATCAGTGGCAGTTTGTTTCGCAATTCTGTCTGCAAATGTGTTTCCCTCTCCCACCTTGCATGTCACCTTTTTATGTGCTTCACATTTTACTATTGCCAAGTGCTTTGGACACGTAAGTGCAGACAGCAATCGTACAATCAAAGGGCCATGTTGGATTCTAGCCCCGTGTGATGTTAGAAAACCTCTCTCGGCCCACAGTCGACCAAAATTATTAACCATTTCAGGAATTCTTTTACTCTCTACAATGCTTTTTAACGTGGTGATGGCATATGCGGCAGTTGGTGTGCTGTCAGGTAATTTAAAGCAGGAACAATCACAAAACAGTTCTCCATCTGGTTCTTTTAGTGGAGTATCACTCAAATCAATTCTCCCTTTCGTTTCCTCCTCAGTAACCATAAAGCAATCATGGGGGGGTGATTCATTTCCACCAAGGTCTTCCTCGGGCATTGGCATCAATTCTGCTGGATTCAAAGCGCTACACCTCATAATTTGGATGTGGGGTGTGAACAACACTATTTCATATCTAGTTAATTTAGCAGAGGTGAGGTGTTGCGCCTGCGTTCTATTGAGTAGAACGTCTATGGCATGTGACACCATCAAAATTAAAGTGTGCCCCAATAACATCCCTTCTGTTTGTTTCACTGACGCAGCAGCCGCTGCAACAGCTCACAAACATCACGGTAGTGCGCGCACTACAGGGTCCAGCACAGAAGAAAAATAACCGCACGGCCTATTTCTTCCACCTTGTTCCTGTGTTAAAACAGATAACGCGCAGCCTTCATTCTCATGCACAAACAACCTAAAAACTTTTTCATAATTTGGCGTGCCCAAAACTGGAGCAGAACACAATACAGTCTTGAGCAAATCAAATGCTTTCTGACATTCTTCATTCCACTGCAACGGCATCACTACATCCTTTTTTGTCAACTCCACCATTGGCTTCACAATTAACGCAAAATTCACAATCCACTGACGACAATAAGAAGCCATGCCAATTATAGCGCTGACTCCTTTCTGTGTCTTCGGAATAGGCATACCAGAAATGATCTCTATTCCCTCCGGCGTTAGTCTCCTCCCTTCTTTTGAGAGTAGATAACCCAAATAAGCTACCTCCTTCTGACAATACTGAAATTTCTTTAAGCTTGCTTTAGGACCATCCGCAGCTAGTTGAGTCAATAACGAAACAGGACCTTTTTTACAAATCTCTTCCGTGTCAGCAGCAATTAATAGGTCGTCAATATACTGGAGCAATACACAGCCTGTCGGAAGTTCTAGCATGTCTAGCTGTTCTTTCAATGCTCTACTGTATATACTTGGACTTTCAGTATAGCCTTGTGGAATACGTTTGAATGTGAATGATCGTCCTCCTAATGTGAAGGCGAACAAATATCTGCTTTCCTTGTGTACTTGAATGTTGAAGAAAGCATTCTTCAAATCAATAAAGTATTCTGCCGATGCAGGAATCATGGTCAAAATTGTGGTAACATCTGGAACTAACGGGAATTGGGGATCTACTAATTTGTTTAATGCATGCAAATCAATTATAAAACGGTACAGTACCTCATTACCCCCTTTCTTATACACTGGAAGAATGGGGCTGTTGCATGTGCTGCCTGTAATCTCTTCAATCACTCCCAAATTCACCAAATCAGAAACAATATTTTTCAATCATTTCTCTCCTTCTGCTCAAATGTTATACTACGGGATGCGCGGTATCGTTACTCCTTCTTTTAAAACAATTTTCACTGGCTCTATCTTCAAGCATTCCACATCATTGTCATTCACTCCCCAAATACAAGTTGGCACCTCACTCAATTCCCCTGTTAAAGGTTTAGTCACAAATTCAGATGTTGGCATATTCTGAGGAGAAATGGTCAAGAATACCCCATCTGGTGTACAGTGGATAACTGCGCTTAGTTTTTTCAATAAATGTAATCCCAGGAGATTTTCCCCACAATTCTCTGTTAAAATAAATGGACAATGTTCAGTAAAAGGCCCTATTGTCACTGCTACTGATTTGGACTCGGGATTTATTACCGGGGTACCTGCGAACCCTACTGAGATATTTTGTCACCCTGACAGAGGTATATCTGGAACCAAGTGATGGTCTATCGAGCACTTCTGTGCCCCCGTATCTACAAGGAATCTATGCTCTTCATTCCCGACTTTCATCTCTACGTAGGGACCTTTCTGATTCAAGAGAATGGGCACCGGTTCCGACCCCTCTCGTGGGCTGTCCTATTGCGGTAACAACACATCATCCGAAGTGTAGTCACTGCTATTATTGTAATATGCACCCGATTGAGTATCAAAAATGTTCCCGCCTCTTCCTCTATTTCCATTTTGTATACCCTGCTGATTTTGGCTCTGGGTAAAAGTAGTTTGATTCGGAGCCTGACCTTGATTCTGTGCACCATTCCCTTGATCTGGTGCCGCTGCATATGGTTTCTGTTGTGGCCATTTGTTCCTGGGTGCCCTCTGTGCTGCCTTCTCTGACCATACCCGCCTCTATTTTGCAAGTGTGGACATTGCGCTCGCCAGTGTCCTTCCTCTCTGCAATACGCACATTAATTTAATCCCAAAGGCCCTCCATGCATGTTTAATTTATTCCTGCCCTGTGCATTTCCCCTTCCCCTGTTGTGTCCTGATACTTGCTAGAGTAACACCCCTACTATCGTCGTCCGCAGGGCTTCTATTCTTATTTGCAATAGGTACTCATTACATATCTCATTTATTTCCCCCACGGAAATCCTAGGGCTTGACATCCATCTCATTGTCTCCCGCATACACACTCGCAGTCTATGTCTATCACCTGTCTGCCCCGGTGGCGGCAAAGATTTCTGCTGCATATAAGGTCCCGCCGCTTTCTTCCTACCTCTCTCAAAATCATTTCTCCCATATCCGGGTGTGGCAAGTACTTCAGAATATTCCTCATCAAGTTCATTCTTAAGCTCAAACAGTCTTCTCACATGCTCTTTTATTTCTTCATCTCTCCCTCTACAATGGGCTAATGCATTCAAATCCAACAATCGTTGCGGTGGTAACTTCCCAATTAGTTTTTTCCATTGTGCCGACAAATATTCCCCCATGCATTCCAACAATACCTGTCTCTCATTGTTCCTTCTGAAGTCATACAGTGACGCTAGCTTGGAAGCCCCATCATTTTCGTCTATATACATTTCCGCCTGCTCTTGCAACTCACGCTTTCTCTCCTTGCTGATCGCGCTGCGGGTCACTCTCATACATTCACTTTGCTCAATTTCGCTCATTGGGGGGGCAATCAGGACAGAGGCACCCTCTTGGGCGGGAGGTACGGAGGGGGCAGTGAGAGTGAGCGATGTATGTTGGGGCTGTGATAATTGCGAAACACTCGGGGCTGGCTGACTAGTGGGCAGTGCAATTACTGATGCAGCCTGTGGCCGTGCTGGGGTTGGGAGGGGCTGACCAGTGGGAGGGGGTTGAACGACAACTACTGACGTAGTCTTTTTAGTCTCTCCCCTCGGGCCTTGTTTTGTTTCAGTTAATATTTTGTTTATTAATTCGTCTGATGAGTGTAACTCTCTCTGTGGATATATTTTTTCAATATTCAATTGATCGCATCTATTTGCCTTCCTCAAACTATTACTCCTCTCCTTCTCCTCCTTTTCCTCAGCTTTCTCCGCTTTTGACTTATGCCTGCTCGCATGTTTCTCTCTACTTCTAGATAGGAGCATTGCTTCCCTCCTCCAGTCCTTAAGGATATCAAGTGCTGCAGGGCGTGCTTTCTTACTTATCAACACCTTTTCCAGGTTATCTATCCGATCGATCTCAAAACTACCATTACTCGGCCACTGAAGATCTTCCTGCTTTCTGGTTTGCTTATGCCAAATTTCACAAAACATTATTGCTCCCACACCATACTTTACATACATATCATAAGCTGGCGTTCCCCCCGGATGCGCGACCTGGCCAGTTTCCAAAGATTGTTTGCTGCAGCGGAAAAATCCTGCTAAGGTGGACAATACCCCAGGCATGTTTTAAACTTACCCATGGCTAATCAAACTTACTCTGGGTGTTTGATTTTGCAAAATCAACTCTCAACCAATATCAGGATCGCTTACGAATCGGGGCACGACTCACCTGATTAGTCAATTTGTCTTTTAAAGACACAATTCATCCGTATACTGACGCAACCAATGACGTTGTGTCTGCGTATCTTGGCTCGGCCTCGTTTCTGGACCCTCACCCCCTTGTTCACTGGCCGGGGTTGTTGATCAGGGATCAGCTGTGTGCAGATCTGCAGAAAGGAATCTCATCACTTACGCAGGGCGCCCCAAGCACCTCTTGATCCCAGCTCGATCGCTCCCGTCCTCGCCGTTCTTATCACCTTCCTTATTTTGCAACGTAAAGATGGAACAAGTAAGGGAGGGTCCCTATTCGGGCGCCATCTTGAAGGGGCCCCTGAGGGACCCTCGGATGTGGAAACAAGGCACAATCACCACACACGAACTGATACGCTAGACACGAGGTTGTATTCCCAAAAACTAGGGTTTATTGCAAAACAAATAGTCCCAGTTGGCCAAATGGTCCCACGCCCCGCAATGTGTGTCTAACAGACCTCGGGGGACGCAAGAGAGCGAAAAACGTATATCAGTTACATATATACAAAATGAGCATCTTGCAATCAGTAATGACACATTTGACACTTTCGATGCCGCCCCTAATTCATTCTCTTTGAAGTGGAGGCGATGATCGACCATGGTGACGAATATGACACTTTAGATCAGCATATTTAGTAACAGTTTGCAATCTCGAATTTACAGACACTATTCTTTATTTGTGAGAACACAGCGCTTCTGTTTTCATGGACAAGCTGCACGTTGGGGGACTGGCACATTCCAGGCCTTACTATCTCATGGTTTCGATTTACGCTCTAGAGGTCAGCTTGCTCTCCGGGGCCTCACAGTGCTCAGAAGGGGGGCCGTAAAGAAGAACATAATTCAAACCCTTTAATATTAGTTTCGTACATTGCTATTCTTTTAAGGAGACTCACTGGCATCCGTTGTACTGATTAAAATGCCTTGCTCTTTGCCTTCAAGGATATGTGCGGGAGGGAACCGGGCATTTCTGTCTGGCTCTCCAGCGTAATGTTTCAACATGTCTTTAGTAACCTTGGACCATTGAAGCAGAATAATATCTTCACCAAAGCAGTTTTACATGAGGCAAAGTAGCAGCGTTAGAGAGAACAGAGAGAGAAAACAAAATGGCGATTCTGGTCATCTTAAAATGGCTGCACTCTAGTTAAGCTAGTAACTATGTAATGACTAATGAGCATCTATTCTTAACACTTTAAATGAGGCGGTTGGTCTTCGGCCAACCAATTATCCTGCATTGCCTTCCGTTCGAGGGGTGTCTAATTTTCTAGACTGACAGTCAGGCAATATTCTACACGATAGATTCTTTCGAAATGTAGATATTTGAGGCTCTATATGCATGGGGATTACCATGCTATTAGCTGCTTTTTTAGACTACATATGTTTTCACATTTCTCTACTCCGAAATGCAATTCTAAAATGTAGACCCATTGATCAGCCAGTTGTGATTGGAAATGTGTGGGGACGTCACGTGATCGCAGGAGCACAATCTCGCGAGATCTCAATATAACGGGATCTTGCGAGCCCGCGCTCCGCGAGAGAACATTGGGAGAACGGTGCCACCAGAATTGGCAGAGCGCCAGACTAAGAGGTCTGCAGACAGCGCTGCTCCTGATAAGGGGCCACCATAACTGAGGCCCAGAGAAGCCTATACAGCTCAGCTTCCAGGGCACAAATTCAATGCCACAGGAGGCCACATGGGGGCCCTGGAAGCTTACAGCGTGCCATCCATGTGCACACCCTGCCTCCAGTGAAGTAACTGGGAGGCCCAGACTGGAACTGTGAGTAACTCCCCTGCCCTGCACAAGGACAAGTTATGCCCACCAGTTTGTCTTGTTAATAAAGACAGTTAGAACCCATCTAAGCATCCTGTCGTCCTTAGAGGCCACCACAAAATGGTTGACACTTCAGACTGTTTTCGTGCTTGCAGTTATTGTTATCTCTTCAAATGAGGATGTTGTGCATGAATTAGTTAATTCATTGCAGCACAACCTTAGTTCTTTCTTATTCCCAAACTATTCTTCTGGAGCCTGTGCATCCTTTTCAAATGTGTCCCCATTACACCGTAGTTCTAAGAGAGTTAATAAATACCTGTTCTGTCCTTGCAGTCTCCCAGTATCTCGTTTTTCCACTGTCTCTGCCCCATCCGGGTCTCATGTTCTTCCCTCCTCCATTATTGCTTTGCTTATTACCTGCATGCCTTCACTCTCCTTTTCTACCTGTTCCCGTCTCCATTCTCCTTTTTTGAGGACCCTCCATACAAGAATTTTGCTTTTCTTTCATCTCCACTTGCTAATGTTTCCCTCACTTTCATGCTCATTTGTTTCCCCCCATAGTCCCTTCCCTTCTTTATTTTTCTTTAACTCTCTACTCTCTTGATAACTCTACTGCCCTCCCTCCTTTCTTTTGCGCTCTTCCAATTCAAGATAACATCGTCTCCACCCTGTTTAAACTAAACCGTTTCCCACTGCACCTCTTCCTCTGGAGGATCCCAGACCTCTTCTTCCAGCTACAGGGACAAATGGGTTGGCTGCTTACTGTATAGTTGCCCAAGATTTTGTACCACTGCTAAGGTTCGATCTCACGAGAAGGCACAATGCGTGGGAGGGAACACAAATACTGCTCCAGACAAGACATAAACACAGGCCTGTAATACCGCCAATATCATCATTTCTTTAATTTAGTCCACGCCTGGAACTCGCACTGCCAAAGGGAGCAACTATGCATCTTTACAACACAAAAAAGGAAGACTATTTATTTAAAGAGCAGGATTGAATGAACTGTGACAATAAACACTGAGGTATGGCACCAACAACGTCTCCTCCTATTTGATGGGCAAGTTCGGTGCGAGCAATAGGCAAACGAAGTGGCTGTCTAGGGCACTGGCCAGCAGAGGCTGACAAACAACAGGGTTTTCTTCTGTTAGCTTGAATTACAAAAGAGTGGTAAACCAGTTCTAGCTAAAGTGGTTGCATGATGCCTTCCTGAGTGGGGGGCCCTGCTGCAAGCCACGGCGCTGACATGTCTAGGGATAGTGGAAGGAGGGCTATTTACTGTTGGACTGCCGCCACATCATTTGGCTCAAAAGTAAAAACCCAGAGGACTAGCCGTAAGAAGTCTAAATAAAACGATGTGGGCACGGGAAGGTCACTGACGACGAACAGGCCAGAGTCTTGGTAGGTTCCTTCTTGAATTTATAGAGGCAGAGCATGGGCCAGCCGAAAGAGAAACGTCCCGTGGCAGGGAGATGGGTGGCAAAGAGATCTCTTGCAACATCAGCAACAAGGAGGTAAATGGCATTTTCCACAAAATCTCAGACTAGGAAAAAATATGGTGTGCGTGTAGCACACTTTATCTGAAACATTTTCATTAACATGAACAGCCTGATAGAGTAATGCTGAACGCGATGCACTGAATACTTCCCCCCAAGTATTTTTTCCAGCATTTACTCTCAGTCTTAAGCATATTTATTCATGCAACTTTATTTTGGGCACATCCTGCTTGAAAATAATGTGAACGTTGAAATGTTTGTATCGGGGGAATTCATAGCATTATCTACCATTTCTTGTGAAGGTTATTTATTTATTTATTTTATTTATTGAACATTTGTATGGCACCTATACAGAAGAGTTTTTACAGGCGCCACACCACAAGACAATATGTGTGTGTGTGGGGGAGGGGGGTGTCAGACAAGGGAATCATGAGCGTAGAACAATAAAAACAAAACAAGAAACGGTTATATTGGCCTTGTGACAGTCCTACCATGCAAGTACTTGAGAAGGTGGTAAGTGCAGAGGGTTAGCGGATAGAGGGAGAAGTGCAGGAGTGGGGTGCCCCCAGGTAAGTGGGCAGGGAAGTGCTGGGCAGGCCAAGGTGGCAAGTACCAGGGGGGAAGGGAGGATGAGTGCGGTGGGCAGGGTGGACCAAGTTGGGCTAGTCCAGGAAAGGGAGCCAGAGGGCATGTGCTGACAAAGGATGCAGGGAGGACTGGTGGGGGTTGTTCTGGCCTCTGTATGACTCTGAAGGGACCAGTCCCCAGATGTAGCGGCAGATGGAGAGCTAGCATGAGAGGGGGGAGAGGGAAGGAAGAGGAGAAAAGGAAAGTCATGAGTAGTTTCCAGAACTTTAGAAGATCTGGCTCAGGACGGGGAGCGGGAGGGCTGTTCCAAAGGGAGGAGCCAGCCGATTAAAGGGTCTACCTCCAATTATCGGCTTGGAGAAATGTTTGACCTGCAGAGAGCTGGAGCCAGAGGACCAAAGGACTGTGGCTGGGAGTTATTTAGAAAGGGAAAGCTGGATGTAAAGAGGTCCCAGGCCCCAGACAGCTTTGTGGATAATGCAAAGGGTCTTGAATTTGATCCTTGCGGTCACCAGGAGCAAGTGGAGAGATTTTAGGGCAGGGGAGATGCAGTCCCTGGGCTTAATGTCAAGGATAAGTCTTGTAGTCCTATTCTGGATTAGTTGGAGGGGGCAAATGGAGGAAAGAGGCAGATTGATTAAGAGACTGTTGCAGTAGTGAAGTCTAGAAAGAATCAGAGCTCTGGATATGTTAAGCTTCTGGGGGAAGGGAAGGAAAGGTAGAATGCCCCTGAGAAGGTGGAGCTGAAAGTTGGACTTCTTGGCAAGGTCTGTGATGTGTGAAGAGAAAGAGAGAGAGGAGTCAAAGAGGATCCCAAGGTTTTTTGCATCACAGGTGGGTGAGGGGATGGGACCCAATGAGTCTGGTCGGAGAGAGGGGGGAAACAAGGAGCAGGCATCCCAATGAGTAGGATCTCTGTTTTACTTGCATTAAGGCAGAGATCATTGGCAGAGCACGATGCCTGAATAGCAGTCAGGCAGTCAGGTATGAGGGAGGTGGAGGAAGAGGAGGTGGAGGTTGGCAGCTTGAAGGAGAGCTGTGTGTCGTCTGCATAGCACTGGAAATGAGGTGAGAAAGTGGAGATCAGGTAGTCCAGAGAGGACAGGTAGATGTTGAAGAGCCATTGCGATAGAATGGTGCCCTGAGGGACGCCACAGGTAGAGCATTTAGTGGAGAAGAGTAAAGGAGCCATTTGATTTGCACTTGTGAGGGTCTGCATGAAAGGGAGGTAAGCCACGCCAGTCCCCTGTCCATGATGCCTAGGGTATCATGGAGACGGTTTATGAGGATGGAGTGGTTGACTGTGTCAAAGGCAGGAGAGAGATCGAGGAGGATCATAACAGAGGGAGAGCTGGAATCCAGGCCGGAGAATAGGTCTTCATGGGTGTTCAGGAGAGCAGTTTCTGTTTCTCTGGCAGCCCTAAAACTGGACTAGTGATCATGGAGGCATCCAGCCATTTTGGTGTGAAAGGTTAGCTGGATGATGACCAGCTTCTCCATGAGTTTGCCCAAGAAAGGGGTGATAGAGATAGGACAATAGGTAGCTGGGCATGAAGGGTCAGCAGATGGCTTTTTTAGGAGAGGGTGCACAAGAGAATGCTTGAGGGTTTGGGGGAAGGAACCAGTGGCAAATGTGTGGTTGCAGAGGTCAGCCAAGGCTGGCGTGAGAGAGGCATTTCTGCTGGATTCAAAGCGCTACACCTCATAATTCGGATGTGGGGTGTGAACAACACTATTTCATATCTAGTTAATTTAGCAGAGGTGAGGTGTTGCGCCTGCGTTCTATTGAGTAGAACGTCTATGGCATGTGACACCATCAAAATTAAAGTGTGCCCCAATAACATCCCTTCTGTTTGTTTCACTGACGCAGCAGCCGCTGCAACAGCTCACAAACATCACGGTAGTGCGCGCACTACAGGGTCCAGCACAGAAGAAAAATAACCGCACGGCCTATTTCTTCCACCTTGTTCCTGTGTTAAAACAGATAACGTGCAGCCTTCATTCTCATGCACAAACAACCTAAAAACTTTTTCATAATTTGGCGTGCCCAAAACTGGAGCAGAACACAATACAGTCTTGAGCAAATCAAATGCTTTCTGACATTCTTCATTCCACTGCAACGGCATCACTACATCCTTTTTTGTCAACTCCACCATTGGCTTCACAATTAACGCAAAATTCACAATCCACTGACGACAATAAGAAGCCATGCCAATTATAGCGCTGACTCCTTTCTGTGTCTTCGGAATAGGCATACCAGAAATGATCTCTATTCCCTCCGGCGTTAGTCTCCTCCCTTCTTTTGAGAGTAGATAACCCAAATAAGCTACCTCCTTATGACAATACTGAAATTTCTTTAAGCTTGCTTTATGACCATCCGCAGCTAGTTGAGTCAATAACGAAACAGGACCTTTTTTACAAATCTCTTCCGTGTCAGCAGCAATTAATAGGTCGTCAATATACTGGAGCAATACACAGCCTGTCGGAAGTTCTAGCATGTCTAGCTGTTCTTTCAATGCTCTACTGTATATACTTGGACTTTCAGTATAGCCTTGTGGAATACGTTTGAATGTGAATGATCGTCCTCCTAATGTGAAGGCGAACAAATATCTGCTTTCCTTGTGTACTTGAATGCTGAAGAAAGCATTCTTCAAATCAATAAAGTATTCTGCCGATGCAGGAATCATGGTCAAAATTGTGGTAACATCTGGAACTAACGGGAATTGGGGATCTACTAATTTGTTTAATGCATGCAAATCAATTATAAAACGGTACAGTACCTCATTACCCCCTTTCTTATACACTGGAAGAATGGGGCTGTTGCATGTGCTGCCTGTAATCTCTTCAATCACTCCCAATTTCACCAAATCAGAAACAATACTTTTCAATCATTTCTCTCCTTCTGCTCAAATATTATACTACGGGATGCGCGGTATCGTTACTCCTTCTTTTAAAACAATTTTCACTGGCTCTATCTTCAAGCATTCCACATCATTGTCATTCACTCCCCAAATACAAGTTGGCACCTCACTCAATTCCCCTGTTAAAGGTTTAGTCACAAATTCAGATGTTGGCATATTCTGAGGAGAAATGGTCAAGAATACCCCATCTGGTGTACAGTGGATAACTGCGCTTAGTTTTTTCAATAAATGTAATCCCAGGAGATTTTCCCCACAATTCTCTGTTAAAATAAATGGACAATGTTCAGTAAAAGGCCCTATTGTCACTGCTACTGATTTGGACTCGGGATCTATTACCGGGGTACCTGCGAACCCTACTGAGATATTTTGTCACCCTGACAGAGGTATATCTGGAACCAAGTGATGGTCTATCGAGCACTTCTGTGCCCCCGTATCTACAAGGAATCTATGCTCTTCATTCCCGACTTTCATCTCTACGTAGGGACCTTTCTGATTCAAGAGAATGGGCACCGGTTCCGACCCCTGTCGTGGGCTGTCCTATTGCGGTAACAACACATCATCCGAAGTGTAGTCACTGCTATTATTGTAATATGCACCCGATTGAGTATCAAAAATGTTCCCGCCTCTTCCTCTATTTCCATTTTGTATACCCTGCTGATTTTGGCTCTGGGTAAAAGTAGTTTGATTCGGAGCCTGACCTTGATTCTGTGCACCATTCCCTTGATCTGGTGCCGCTGCATATGGTTTCTGTTGTGGCCATTTGTTCCTGGGTGCCCTCTGTGCTGCCTTCTCTGACCATACCCGCCTCTATTTTGCAAGTGTGGACATTGCGTTCGCCAGTGTCCTTCCTCTCTGCAATACGCACATTAATTTAATCCCAAAGGCCCTCCATGCATGTTTAATTTATTCCTGCCCTGTGCATTTCCCCTTCCCCTGTTGTGTCTTGATACTTGCTAGAGTAACACCCCTACTATCGTCCGCAGGGCTTCTATTCTTATTTGCAATAGGTACTCATTACATATCTCATTTATTTCCCCCACGGAAATCCTAGGGCTTGACATCCATCTCATTGTCTCCCGCATACACACTCGCAGTCTATGTCTATCACCTGTCTGCCCCGGTGGCGGCAAAGATTTCTGCTGCATATAAGGTCCCGCCGCTTTCTTCCTACCTCTCTCAAAATCATTTCTCCCATATCCGGGTGTGGCAAGTACTTCAGAATATTCCTCATCAAGTTCATTCTTAAGCTCAAACAGTCTTCTCACATGCTCTTTTATTTCTTCATCTCTCCCTCTACAATGGGCTAATGCATTCAAATCCAACAATCGTTGCGGTGGTAACTTCCCAATTAGTTTTTTCCATTGTGCCGACAAATATTCCCCCATGCATTCCAACAATACCTGTCTCTCATTGTTCCTTCTGAAGTCATACAGTGACGCTAGCTTGGATGCCCCATCATTTTCGTCTATATACATTTCCGCCTGCTCTTGCAACTCACGCTTTCTCTCCTTGCTGATCGCGCTGCGGGTCACTCTCATACATTCACTTTGCTCATTTTCGCTCATTGGGGGGGCAATCAGGACAGAGGCACTCTCTTGGGCGGGAGGTACGGAGGGGGCAGTGAGAGTGAGCGATGTATGTTGGGGCTGTGATAATTGCGAAACACTCGGGGCTGGCTGACTAGTGGGCAGTGCAATTACTGATGCAGCCTGTGGCCGTGCTGGGGTTGGGAGGGGCTGACCAGTGGGAGGGGGTTGAACGACAACTACTGACGTAGTCTTTTTAGTCTCTCCCCTCGGGCCTTGTTTTGTTTCAGTTAATATTTTGTTTATTAATTCGTCTGATGAGTGTAACTCTCTCTGTGGATATATTTTTTCAATATTCAATTGATCGCATCTATTTGCCTTCCTCAAACTATTACTCCTCTCCTTCTCCTCCTTTTCCTCAGCTTTCTCCGCTTTTGACTTATGCCTGCTCGCATGTTTCTCTCTACTTCTAGATAGGAGCATTGCTTCCCTCCTCCAGTCCTTAAGGATATCAAGTGCTGCAGGGCGTGCTTTCTTACTTATCAACACCTTTTCCAGGTTATCTATCCGATCGATCTCAAAACTACCATTACTCGGCCACTGAAGATCTTCCTGCTTTCTGGTTTGCTTATGCCAAATTTCACAAAACATTATTGCTCCCACACCATACTTTACATACATATCATAAGCTGGCGTTCCCCCCGGATGCGCGACCTGGCCAGTTTCCAAAGATTGTTTGCTGCAGCGGAAAAATCCTGCTAAGGTGGACAATACCCCAGGCATGTTTTAAACTTACCCATGGCTAATCAAACTTACTCTGGGTGTTTGATTTTGCAAAATCAACTCTCAACCAATATCAGGATCGCTTACGAATCGGGGCACGACTCACCTGATTAGTCAATTTGTCTTTTAAAGACACAATTCATCCGTATACTGACGCAACCAATGACGTTGTGTCTGCGTATCTTGGCTCGGCCTCGTTTCTGGACCCTCACCCCCTTGTTCACTGGCCGGGGATGTTGATCAGGGATCAGCTGTGTGCAGATCTGCAGAAAGGAATCTCATCACTTACGCAGGGCGCCCCAAGCACCTCTTGATCCCAGCTCGATCGCTCCCGTCCTCGCCGTTCTTATCACCTTCCTTATTTTGCAACGTAAAGATGGAACAAGTAAGGGAGCGTCCCTATTCGGGCGCCATCTTGAAGGGGCCCCTGAGGGACCCTCGGATGTGGAAACAAGGCACAATCACCACACACGAACTGATACGCTAGACACGAGGTTGTATTCCCAAAAACTAGGGTTTATTGCAAAACAAATAGTCCCAGTTGGCCAAATGGTCCCACGCCCCGCGATGTGTGTCTAACAGACCTCGGGGGACGCAAGAGAGCGAAAAACGTATATCAGTTACATATATACAAAATGAGCATCTTGCAATCAGTAATGACACATTTGACACTTTCGATGCCGCCCCTAATTCATTCTCTTTGAAGTGGAGGCGATGATCGACCATGGTGACGAATATGATACTTTAGATCAGCATATTTAGTAACAGTTTGCAATCTCGAATTTACAGACACTATTCTTTATTTGTGAGAACACAGCGCTTCTGTTTTCATGGACAAGCTGCACGTTGGGGGACTGGCACATTCCAGGCCTTACTATCTCATGGTTTCGATTTACGCTCTAGAGGTCAGCTTGCTCTCCGGGGCCTCACAGTGCTCAGAAGGGGGGCCGTAAAGAAGAACATAATTCAAACCCTTTAATATTAGTTTCGTACATTGCTATTCTTTTAAGGAGACTCACTGGCATCCGTTGTACTGATTAAAATGCCTTGCTCTTTGCCTTCAAGAATATGTGCGGGAGGGAACCGGGCATTTCTGTCTGGCTCTCCAGCGTAATGTTTCAACATGTCTTTAGTAACCTTGGACCATTGAAGCAGAATAATATCTTCACCAAAGCAGTTTTACATGAGGCAAAGTAGCAGCGTTAGAGAGAACAGAGAGAGAAAACAAAATGGCGATTCTGGTCATCTTAAAATGGCTGCACTCTAGTTAAGCTAGTAACTATGTAATGACTAATGAGCATCTATTCTTAACACTTTAAATGAGGCGGTTGGTCTTCGGCCAACCAATTATCCTGCATTGCCTTCCGTTCGAGGGGTGTCTAATTTTCTAGACTGACAGTCAGGCAATATTCTACACGATAGATTCTTTCGAAATGTAGATATTTGAGGCTCTATATGCATGGGGATTACCATGCTATTAGCTGCTTTTTTAGACTACATATGTTTTCACATTTCTCTACTCCGAAATGCAATTCTAAAATGTAGACCCATTGATCAGCCAGTTGTGATTGGAAATGTGTGGGGACGTCACGTGATCGCAGGAGCACAATCTCGCGAGATCTCAATATAACGGGATCTTGCGAGCCCGCGCTCCGCGAGAGAACATTGGGAGAACGGTGCCACCAGAATTGGCAGAGCGCCAGACTAAGAGGTCTGCAGACAGCGCTGCTCCTGATAAGGGGCCACCATAACTGAGGCCCAGAGAAGCCTATACAGCTCAGCTTCCAGGGCACAAATTCAATGCCACAGGAGGCCACATGGGGGCCCTGGAAGCTTACAGCGTGCCATCCATGTGCACACCCTGCCTCCAGTGAAGTAACTGGGAGGCCCAGACTGGAACTGTGAGTAACTCCCCTGCCCTGCACAAGGACAAGTTATGCCCACCAGTTTGTCTTGTTAATAAAGACAGTTAGAACCCATCTAAGCGTCCTGTCGTCCTTAGAGGCCACCACAAAATGGTTGACACTTCAGACTGTTTTCGTGCTTGCAGTTATTGTTATCTCTTCAAATGAGGATGTTGTGCATGAATTAGTTAATTCATTGCAGCACAACCTTAGTTCTTTCTTATTCCCAAACTATTCTTCTGGAGCCTGTGCATCCTTTTCAAATGTGTCCCCATTACACCGTAGTTCTAAGAGAGTTAATAAATACCTGTTCTGTCCTTGCAGTCTCCCAGTATCTCGTTTTTCCACTGTCTCTGCCCCATCCGGGTCTCATGTTCTTCCCTCCTCCATTATTGCTTTGCTTATTACCTGCATGCCTTCACTCTCCTTTTCTACCTGTTCCCGTCTCCATTCTCCTTTTTTGAGGACCCTCCATACAAGAATTTTGCTTTTCTTTCATCTCCACTTGCTAATGTTTCCCTCACTTTCATGCTCATTTGTTTCCCCCCATAGTCCCTTCCCTTCTTTCTTTTTCTTTAACTCTCTACTCTCTTGATAACTCTACTGCCCTCCCTCCTTTCTTTTGCGCTCTTCCAATTCAAGATAACATCGCCTCCACCCTGTTTAAACTAAACCGTTTCCCACTGCACCTCTTCCTCTGGAGGATCCCAGACCTCTTCTTCCAGCTACAGGGACAAATGGGTTGGCTGCTTACTGTATAGTTGCCCAAGATTTTGTACCACTGCTAAGGTTCGATCTCACGAGAAGGCACAATGCGTGGGAGGGAACACAAATACTGCTCCAGACAAGACATAAACACAGGCCTGTAATACCGCCAATATCATCATTTCTTTAATTTAGTCCACGCCTGGAACTCGCACTGCCAAAGGGAGCAACTATGCATCTTTACAACACAAAAAAGGAAGACTATTTATTTAAAGAGCAGGATTGAATGAACTGTGACAATAAACACTGAGGTATGGCACCAACAACGTCTCCTCCTATTTGATGGGCAAGTTCGGTGCGAGCAATAGGCAAACGAAGTGGCTGTCTAGGGCACTGGCCAGCAGAGGCTGACAAACAACAGGGTTTTCTTCTGTTAGCTTGAATTACAAAAGAGTGGTAAACCAGTTCTAGCTAAAGTGGTTGCATGATGCCTTCCTGAGTGGGGGGCCCTGCTGCAAGCCACGGCGCTGACATGTCTAGGGATAGTGGAAGGAGGGCTATTTACTGTTGGACTGCCGCCACATCATTTGGCTCAAAAGTAAAAACACAGAGGACTAGCCGTAAGAAGTCTAAATAAAACGATGTGGGCACGGGAAGGTCACTGACGACGAACAGGCCAGAGTCTTGGTAGGTTCCTTCTTGAATTTATAGAGGCAGAGCATGGGCCAGCCGAAAGAGAAACGTCCCGTGGCAGGGAGATGGGTGGCAAAGAGATCTCTTGCAACATCAGCAACAAGGAGGTAAATGGCATTTTCCACAAAATCTCAGACTAGGAAAAAATATGGTGTGCGTGTAGCACACTTTATCTGAAACATTTTCATTAACATGAACAGCCTGATAGAGTAATGCTGAACGCGATGCACTGAATACTTCCCCCCAAGTATTTTTTCCAGCATTTACTCTCAGTCTTAAGCATATTTATTCATGCAACTTTATTTTGGGCACATCCTGCTTGAAAATAATGTGAACGTTGAAATGTTTGTATCGGGGGAATTCATAGCATTATCTACCATTTCTTGTGAAGGTTATTTATTTATTTATTTTATTTATTGAACATTTGTATGGCACCTATACAGAAGAGTTTTTACAGGCGCCACACCACAAGACAATATGTGTGTGTGTGGGGGAGGGGGGTGTCAGACAAGGGAATCATGAGCGTAGAACAATAAAAACAAAACAAGAAACGGTTATATTGGCCTTGTGACAGTCCTACCATGCAAGTACTTGAGAAGGTGGTAAGTGCAGAGGGTTAGCGGATAGAGGGAGAAGTGCAGGAGTGGGGTGCCCCCAGGTAAGTGGGCAGGGAAGTGCTGGGCAGGCCAAGGTGGCAAGTACCAGGGGGGAAGGGAGGATGAGTGCGGTGGGCAGGGTGGACCAAGTTGGGCTAGTCCAGGAAAGGGAGCCAGAGGGCATGTGCTGACAAAGGATGCAGGGAGGACTGGTGGGGGTTGTTCTGGCCTCTGTATGACTCTGAAGGGACCAGTCCCCAGATGTAGCGGCAGATGGAGAGCTAGCATGAGAGGGGGGAGAGGGAAGGAAGAGGAGAAAAGGAAAGTCATGAGTAGTTTCCAGAACTTTAGAAGATCTGGCTCAGGACGGGGAGCGGGAGGGCTGTTCCAAAGGGAGGAGCCAGCCGATTAAAGGGTCTACCTCCAATTATCGGCTTGGAGAAATGTTTGACCTGCAGAGAGCTGGAGCCAGAGGACCAAAGGACTGTGGCTGGGAGTTATTTAGAAAGGGAAAGCTGGATGTAAAGAGGTCCCAGGCCCCAGACAGCTTTGTGGATAATGCAAAGGGTCTTGAATTTGATCCTTGCGGTCACCAGGAGCAAGTGGAGAGATTTTAGGGCAGGGGAGATGCAGTCCCTGGGCTTAATGTCAAGGATAAGTCTTGTAGTCCTATTCTGGATTAGTTGGAGGGGGCAAATGGAGGAAAGAGGCAGATTGATTAAGAGACTGTTGCAGTAGTGAAGTCTAGAAAGAATCAGAGCTCTGGATATGTTAAGCTTCTGGGGGAAGGGAAGGAAAGGTAGAATGCCCCTGAGAAGGTGGAGCTGAAAGTTGGACTTCTTGGCAAGGTCTGTGATGTGTGAAGAGAAAGAGAGAGAGGAGTCAAAGATGATCCCAAGGTTTTTTGCATCACAGGTGGGTGAGGGGATGGGACCCAATGAGTCTGGTCGGAGAGAGGGGGGAAACAAGGAGCAGGCATCCCAATGAGTAGGATCTCTGTTTTACTTGCATTAAGGCAGAGATCATTGGCAGAGCACGATGCCTGAATAGCAGTCAGGCAGTCAGGTATGAGGGAGGTGGAGGAAGAGGAGGTGGAGGTTGGCAGCTTGAAGGAGAGCTGTGTGTCGTCTGCATAGCACTGGAAATGAGGTGAGAAAGTGGAGATCAGGTAGTCCAGAGAGGACAGGTAGATGTTGAAGAGCCATTGCGATAGAATGGTGCCCTGAGGGACGCCACAGGTAGAGCATTTAGTGGAGAAGAGTAAAGGAGCCATTTGATTTGCACTTGTGAGGGTCTGCATGAAAGGGAGGTAAGCCACGCCAGTCCCCTGTCCATGATGCCTAGGGTATCATGGAGACGGTTTATGAGGATGGAGTGGTTGACTGTGTCAAAGGCAGGAGAGAGATCGAGGAGGATCATAACAGAGGGAGAGCTGGAATCCAGGCCGGAGAATAGGTCTTCATGGGTGTTCAGGAGAGCAGTTTCTGTTTCTCTGGCAGCCCTAAAACTGGACTAGTGATCATGGAGGCATCCAGCCATTTTGGTGTGAAAGGTTAGCTGGATGATGACCAGCTTCTCCATGAGTTTGCCCAAGAAAGGGGTGATAGAGATAGGACAATAGGTAGCTGGGCATGAAGGGTCAGCAGATGGCTTTTTTAGGAGAGGGTGCACAAGAGAATGCTTGAGGGTTTGGGGGAAGGAACCAGTGGCAAATGTGTGGTTGCAGAGGTCAGCCAAGGCTGGCGTGAGAGAGGCATTTCTGCTGGATTCAAAGCGCTACACCTCATAATTCGGATGTGGGGTGTGAACAACACTATTTCATATCTAGTTAATTTAGCAGAGGTGAGGTGTTGCGCCTGCGTTCTATTGAGTAGAACGTCTATGGCATGTGACACCATCAAAATTAAAGTGTGCCCCAATAACATCCCTTCTGTTTGTTTCACTGACGCAGCAGCCGCTGCAACAGCTCACAAACATCACGGTAGTGCGCGCACTACAGGGTCCAGCACAGAAGAAAAATAACCGCACGGCCTATTTCTTCCACCTTGTTCCTGTGTTAAAACAGATAACGTGCAGCCTTCATTCTCATGCACAAACAACCTAAAAACTTTTTCATAATTTGGCGTGCCCAAAACTGGAGCAGAACACAATACAGTCTTGAGCAAATCAAATGCTTTCTGACATTCTTCATTCCACTGCAACGGCATCACTACATCCTTTTTTGTCAACTCCACCATTGGCTTCACAATTAACGCAAAATTCACAATCCACTGACGACAATAAGAAGCCATGCCAATTATAGCGCTGACTCCTTTCTGTGTCTTCGGAATAGGCATACCAGAAATGATCTCTATTCCCTCCGGCGTTAGTCTCCTCCCTTCTTTTGAGAGTAGATAACCCAAATAAGCTACCTCCTTATGACAATACTGAAATTTCTTTAAGCTTGCTTTATGACCATCCGCAGCTAGTTGAGTCAATAACGAAACAGGACCTTTTTTACAAATCTCTTCCGTGTCAGCAGCAATTAATAGGTCGTCAATATACTGGAGCAATACACAGTCTGTCGGAAGTTCTAGCATGTCTAGCTGTTCTTTCAATGCTCTACTGTATATACTTGGACTTTCAGTATAGCCTTGTGGAATACGTTTGAATGTGAATGATCGTCCTCCTAATGTGAAGGCGAACAAATATCTGCTTTCCTTGTGTACTTGAATGCTGAAGAAAGCATTCTTCAAATCAATAAAGTATTCTGCCGATGCAGGAATCATGGTCAAAATTGTGGTAACATCTGGAACTAACGGGAATTGGGGATCTACTAATTTGTTTAATGCATGCAAATCAATTATAAAACGGTACAGTACCTCATTACCCCCTTTCTTATACACTGGAAGAATGGGGCTGTTGCATGTGCTGCCTGTAATCTCTTCAATCACTCCCAATTTCACCAAATCAGAAACAATACTTTTCAATCATTTCTCTCCTTCTGCTCAAATATTATACTACGGGATGCGTGGTATCGTTACTCCTTCTTTTAAAACAATTTTCACTGGCTCTATCTTCAAGCATTCCACATCATTGTCATTCACTCCCCAAATACAAGTTGGCACCTCACTCAATTCCCCTGTTAAAGGTTTAGTCACAAATTCAGATGTTGGCATATTCTGAGGAGAAATGGTCAAGAATACCCCATCTGGTGTACAGTGGATAACTGCGCTTAGTTTTTTCAATAAATGTAATCCCAGGAGATTTTCCCCACAATTCTCTGTTAAAATAAATGGACAATGTTCAGTAAAAGGCCCTATTGTCACTGCTACTGATTTGGACTCGGGATCTATTACCGGGGTACCTGCGAACCCTACTGAGATATTTTGTCACCCTGACAGAGGTATATCTGGAACCAAGTGATGGTCTATCGAGCACTTCTGTGCCCCCGTATCTACAAGGAATCTATGCTCTTCATTCCCGACTTTCATCTCTACGTAGGGACCTTTCTGATTCAAGAGAATGGGCACCGGTTCCGACCCCTGTCGTGGGCTGTCCTATTGCGGTAACAACACATCATCCGAAGTGTAGTCACTGCTATTATTGTAATATGCACCCGATTGAGTATCAAAAATGTTCCCGCCTCTTCCTCTATTTCCATTTTGTATACCCTGCTGATTTTGGCTCTGGGTAAAAGTAGTTTGATTCGGAGCCTGACCTTGATTCTGTGCACCATTCCCTTGATCTGGTGCCGCTGCATATGGTTTCTGTTGTGGCCATTTGTTCCTGGGTGCCCTCTGTGCTGCCTTCTCTGACCATACCCGCCTCTATTTTGCAAGTGTGGACATTGCGCTCGCCAGTGTCCTTCCTCTCTGCAATACGCACATTAATTTAATCCCAAAGGCCCTCCATGCATGTTTAATTTATTCCTGCCCTGTGCATTTCCCCTTCCCCTGTTGTGTCTTGATACTTGCTAGAGTAACACCCCTACTATCGTCCGCAGGGCTTCTATTCTTATTTGCAATAGGTACTCATTACATATCTCATTTATTTCCCCCACGGAAATCCTAGGGCTTGACATCCATCTCATTGTCTCCCGCATACACACTCGCAGTCTATGTCTATCACCTGTCTGCCCCGGTGGCGGCAAAGATTTCTGCTGCATATAAGGTCCTGCCGCTTTCTTCCTACCTCTCTCAAAATCATTTCTCCCATATCCGGGTGTGGCAAGTACTTCAGAATATTCCTCATCAAGTTCATTCTTAAGCTCAAACAGTCTTCTCACATGCTCTTTTATTTCTTCATCTCTCCCTCTACAATGGGCTAATGCATTCAAATCCAACAATCGTTGCGGTGGTAACTTCCCAATTAGTTTTTTCCATTGTGCCGACAAATATTCCCCCATGCATTCCAACAATACCTGTCTCTCATTGTTCCTTCTGAAGTCATACAGTGACGCTAGCTTGGATGCCCCATCATTTTCGTCTATATACATTTCCGCCTGCTCTTGCAACTCACGCTTTCTCTCCTTGCTGATCGCGCTGCGGGTCACTCTCATACATTCACTTTGCTCAATTTCGCTCATTGGGGGGGCAATCAGGACAGAGGCACTCTCTTGGGCGGGAGGTACGGAGGGGGCAGTGAGAGTGAGCGATGTATGTTGGGGCTGTGATAATTGCGAAACACTCGGGGCTGGCTGACTAGTGGGCAGTGCAATTACTGATGCAGCCTGTGGCCGTGCTGGGGTTGGGAGGGGCTGACCAGTGGGAGGGGGTTGAACGACAACTACTGACGTAGTCTTTTTAGTCTCTCCCCTCGGGCCTTGTTTTGTTTCAGTTAATATTTTGTTTATTAATTCGTCTGATGAGTGTAACTCTCTCTGTGGATATATTTTTTCAATATTCAATTGATCGCATCTATTTGCCTTCCTCAAACTATTACTCCTCTCCTTCTCCTCCTTTTCCTCAGCTTTCTCCGCTTTTGACTTATGCCTGCTCGCATGTTTCTCTCTACTTCTAGATAGGAGCATTGCTTCCCTCCTCCAGTCCTTAAGGATATCAAGTGCTGCAGGGCGTGCTTTCTTACTTATCAACACCTTTTCCAGGTTATCTATCCGATCGATCTCAAAACTACCATTACTCGGCCACTGAAGATCTTCCTGCTTTCTGGTTTGCTTATGCCAAATTTCACAAAACATTATTGCTCCCACACCATACTTTACATACATATCATAAGCTGGCGTTCCCCCCGGATGCGCGACCTGGCCAGTTTCCAAAGATTGTTTGCTGCAGCGGAAAAATCCTGCTAAGGTGGACAATACCCCAGGCATGTTTTAAACTTACCCATGGCTAATCAAACTTACTCTGGGTGTTTGATTTTGCAAAATCAACTCTCAACCAATATCAGGATCGCTTACGAATCGGGGCACGACTCACCTGATTAGTCAATTTGTCTTTTAAAGACACAATTCATCCGTATACTGACGCAACCAATGACGTTGTGTCTGCGTATCTTGGCTCGGCCTCGTTTCTGGACCCTCACCCCCTTGTTCACTGGCCGGGGATGTTGATCAGGGATCAGCTGTGTGCAGATCTGCAGAAAGGAATCTCATCACTTACGCAGGGCGCCCCAAGCACCTCTTGATCCCAGCTCGATCGCTCCCGTCCTCGCCGTTCTTATCACCTTCCTTATTTTGCAACGTAAAGATGGAACAAGTAAGGGAGCGTCCCTATTCGGGCGCCATCTTGAAGGGGCCCCTGAGGGACCCTCGGATGTGGAAACAAGGCACAATCACCACACACGAACTGATACGCTAGACACGAGGTTGTATTCCCAAAAACTAGGGTTTATTGCAAAACAAATAGTCCCAGTTGGCCAAATGGTCCCACGCCCCGCGATGTGTGTCTAACAGACCTCGGGGGACGCAAGAGAGCGAAAAACGTATATCAGTTACATATATACAAAATGAGCATCTTGCAATCAGTAATGACACATTTGACACTTTCGATGCCGCCCCTAATTCATTCTCTTTGAAGTGGAGGCGATGATCGACCATGGTGACGAATATGACACTTTAGATCAGCATATTTAGTAACAGTTTGCAATCTCGAATTTACAGACACTATTCTTTATTTGTGAGAACACAGCGCTTCTGTTTTCATGGACAAGCTGCACGTTGGGGGACTGGCACATTCCAGGCCTTACTATCTCATGGTTTCGATTTACGCTCTAGAGGTCAGCTTGCTCTCCGGGGCCTCACAGTGCTCAGAAGGGGGGCTGTAAAGAAGAACATAATTCAAACCCTTTAATATTAGTTTCGTACATTGCTATTCTTTTAAGGAGACTCACTGGCATCCGTTGTACTGATTAAAATGCCTTGCTCTTTGCCTTCAAGAATATGTGCGGGAGGGAACCGGGCATTTCTGTCTGGCTCTCCAGCGTAATGTTTCAACATGTCTTTAGTAACCTTGGACCATTGAAGCAGAATAATATCTTCACCAAAGCAGTTTTACATGAGGCAAAGTAGCAGCGTTAGAGAGAACAGAGAGAGAAAACAAAATGGCGATTCTGGTCATCTTAAAATGGCTGCACTCTAGTTAAGCTAGTAACTATGTAATGACTAATGAGCATCTATTCTTAACACTTTAAATGAGGCGGTTGGTCTTCGGCCAACCAATTATCCTGCATTGCCTTCCGTTCGAGGGGTGTCTAATTTTCTAGACTGACAGTCAGGCAATATTCTACACGATAGATTCTTTCGAAATGTAGATATTTGAGGCTCTATATGCATGGGGATTACCATGCTATTAGCTGCTTTTTTAGACTACATATGTTTTCACATTTCTCTACTCCGAAATGCAATTCTAAAATGTAGACCCATTGATCAGCCAGTTGTGATTGGAAATGTGTGGGGACGTCACGTGATCGCAGGAGCACAATCTCGCGAGATCTCAATATAACGGGATCTTGCGAGCCCGCGCTCCGCGAGAGAACATTGGGAGAACGGTGCCACCAGAATTGGCAGAGCGCCAGACTAAAAGGTCTGCAGACAGCGCTGCTCCTGATAAGGGGCCACCATAACTGAGGCCCAGAGAAGCCTATACAGCTCAGCTTCCAGGGCACAAATTCAATGCCACAGGAGGCCACATGGGGGCCCTGGAAGCTTACAGCGTGCCATCCATGTGCACACCCTGCCTCCAGTGAAGTAACTGGGAGGCCCAGACTGGAACTGTGAGTAACTCCCCTGCCCTGCACAAGGACAAGTTATGCCCACCAGTTTGTCTTGTTAATAAAGACAGTTAGAACCCATCTAAGCGTCCTGTCGTCCTTAGAGGCCACCACAAAATGGTTGACACTTCAGACTGTTTTCGTGCTTGCAGTTATTGTTATCTCTTCAAATGAGGATGTTGTGCATGAATTAGTTAATTCATTGCAGCACAACCTTAGTTCTTTCTTATTCCCAAACTATTCTTCTGGAGCCTGTGCATCCTTTTCAAATGTGTCCCCATTACACCGTAGGTCTAAGAGAGTTAATAAATACCTGTTCTGTCCTTGCAGTCTCCCAGTATCTCGTTTTTCCACTGTCTCTGCCCCATCCGGGTCTCATGTTCTTCCCTCCTCCATTATTGCTTTGCTTATTACCTGCATGCCTTCACTCTCCTTTTCTACCTGTTCCCGTCTCCATTCTCCTTTTTTGAGGACCCTCCATACAAGAATTTTGCTTTTCTTTCCTCTCCACTTGCTAATGTTTCCCTCACTTTCATGCTCATTTGTTTCCCCCCATAGTCCCTTCCCTTCTTTCTTTTTCTTTAACTCTCTACTCTCTTGATAACTCTACTGCCCTCCCTCCTTTCTTTTGCGCTCTTCCAATTCAAGATAACATCGCCTCCACCCTGTTTAAACTAAACCGTTTCCCACTGCACCTCTTCCTCTGGAGGATCCCAGACCTCTTCTTCCAGCTACAGGGACAAATGGGTTGGCTGCTTACTGTATAGTTGCCCAAGATTTTGTACCACTGCTAAGGTTCGATCTCACGAGAAGGCACAATGCGTGGGAGGGAACACAAATACTGCTCCAGACAAGACATAAACACAGGCCTGTAATACCGCCAATATCATCATTTCTTTAATTTAGTCCACGCCTGGAACTCGCACTGCCAAAGGGAGCAACTATGCATCTTTACAACACAAAAAAGGAAGACTATTTATTTAAAGAGCAGGATTGAATGAACTGTGACAATAAACACTGAGGTATGGCACCAACAACGTCTCCTCCTATTTGATGGGCAAGTTCGGTGCGAGCAATAGGCAAACGAAGTGGCTGTCTAGGGCTCTGGCCAGCAGAGGCTGACAAACAACAGGGTTTTCTTCTGTTAGCTTGAATTACAAAAGAGTGGTAAACCAGTTCTAGCTAAAGTGGTTGCATGATGCCTTCCTGAGTGGGGGGCCCTGCTGCAAGCCACGGCGCTGACATGTCTAGGGATAGTGGAAGGAGGGCTATTTACTGTTGGACTGCCGCCACATCATTTGGCTCAAAAGTAAAAACACAGAGGACTAGCCGTAAGAAGTCTAAATAAAACGATGTGGGCACGGGAAGGTCACTGACGACGAACAGGCCAGAGTCTTGGTAGGTTCCTTCTTGAATTTATAGAGGCAGAGCATGGGCCAGCCGAAAGAGAAACGTCCCGTGGCAGGGAGATGGGTGGCAAAGAGATCTCTTGCAACATCAGCAACAAGGAGGTAAATGGCATTTTCCACAAAATCTCAGACTAGGAAAAAATATGGTGTGCGTGTAGCACACTTTATCTGAAACATTTTCATTAACATGAACAGCCTGATAGAGTAATGCTGAACGCGATGCACTGAATACTTCCCCCCAAGTATTTTTTCCAGCATTTACTCTCAGTCTTAAGCATATTTATTCATGCAACTTTATTTTGGGCACATCCTGCTTGAAAATAATGTGAACGTTGAAATGTTTGTATCGGGGGAATTCATAGCTGCAAGCATTATCTACCATTTCTTGTGAAGGTTATTTATTTATTTATTTTATTTATTGAACATTTGTATGGCACCTATACAGAAGAGTTTTTACAGGCGCCACACCACAAGACAATATGTGTGTGTGTGGGGGAGGGGGGTGTCAGACAAGGGAATCATGAGCGTAGAACAATAAAAACAAAACAAGAAACGGTTATATTGGCCTTGTGACAGTCCTACCATGCAAGTACTTGAGAAGGTGGTAAGTGTAGAGGGTTAGGGGGTAGAGGGAGAAGTGCAGGAGTGGGGTTCCCCAGGTAAGTGGGCAGGGAAGTGCTGGGCAGGCCAAGGTGGCAAGGGCCAGGGGGGAAGGGAGGATGAGTGCGGTGGGCAGGGTGGACCAAGTTGGGCTAGTCCAGGAAAGGGAGCCAGAGGGCATGTGCTGACAAAGGATGCAGGGAGGACTGGTGGGGGTTGTTCTGGCCTCTGTATGACTCTGAAGGGACCAGTCCCCAGATGTAGCGGCAGATGGAGAGCTAGCATGAGAGGGGGGAGAGGGAAGGAAGAGGAGAAAAGGAAAGTCATGAGTAGTTTCCAGAACTTTAGAAGATCTGGCTCAGGACGGGGAGCGGGAGGGCTGTTCCAAAGGGAGGAGCCAGCCGATTAAAGGGTCTACCTCCAATTATCGGCTTGGAGAAATGTTTGACCTGCAGAGAGCTGGAGCCAGAGGACCAAAGGACTGTGGCTGGGAGTTATTTAGAAAGGGAAAGCTGGATGTAAAGAGGTCCCAGGCCCCAGACAGCTTTGTGGATAATGCAAAGGGTCTTGAATTTGATCCTTGCGGTCACCAGGAGCAAGTGGAGAGATTTTAGGGCAGGGGAGATGCAGTCCCTGGGCTTAATGTCAAGGATAAGTCTTG
Source organism: Ambystoma mexicanum (assembly GCF_040938575.1). Lineage (NCBI taxonomy): Eukaryota > Metazoa > Chordata > Amphibia > Caudata > Ambystomatidae > Ambystoma > Ambystoma mexicanum. Next base: position 544,011,190 of record NC_090932.1, read on the forward strand.
TAGTCCTATTCTGGATTAGTTGGAGGGGGCAAATGGAGGAAAGAGGCAGATTGAGGAAGAGACTGTTGCAGTAGTGAAGTCTAGAAAGAATCAGAGCTCTGGATATGTTAAGCTTCTGGGGGAAGGGAAGGAAAGGTAGAATGCCCCTGAGAAGGTGGAGCTGAAAGTTGGACTTCTTGGCAAGGTCTGTGATGTGTGAAGAGAAAGAGAGAGAGGAGTCAAAGATGATCCCAAGGTTTTTTGCATCACAGGTGGGTGAGGGGATGGGACCCAATGAGTCTGGTCGGAGAGAGGGGGGAAACAAGGAGCAGGCATCCCAATGAGTAGGATCTCTGTTTTACTTGCATTAAGGCAGAGATCATTGGCAGAGCACGATGCCTGAATAGCAGTCAGGCAGTCAGGTATGAGGGAGGTGGAGGAAGAGGAGGTGGAGGTTGGCAGCTTGAAGGAGAGCTGTGTGTCGTCTGCATAGCACTGGAAATGAGGTGAGAAAGTGGAGATCAGGTAGTCCAGAGAGGACAGGTAGATGTTGAAGAGCCATTGCGATAGAATGGTGCCCTGAGGGACGCCACAGGTAGAGCATTTAGTGGAGAAGAGTAAAGGAGCCATTTGATTTGCACTTGTGAGGGTCTGCATGAAAGGGAGGTAAGCCACGCCAGTCCCCTGTCCATGATGCCTAGGGTATCATGGAGACGGTTTATGAGGATGGAGTGGTTGACTGTGTCAAAGGCAGGAGAGAGATCGAGGAGGATCATAACAGAGGGAGAGCTGGAATCCAGGCCGGAGAATAGGTCTTCATGGGTGTTCAGGAGAGCAGTTTCTGTTTCTCTGGCAGCCCTAAAACTGGACTAGTGATCATGGAGGCATCCAGCCATTTTGGTGTGAAAGGTTAGCTGGAGGATGACCAGCTTCTCCATGAGTTTGCCCAAGAAAGGGGTGATAGAGATAGGACAATAGGTAGCTGGGCATGAAGGGTCAGCAGATGGCTTTTTTAGGAGAGGGTGCACAAGAGAATGCTTGAGGGTTTGGGGGAAGGAACCAGTGGCAAATGTGTGGTTGCAGAGGTCAGCCAAGGCTGGCGTGAGAGAGGCAATTCGGGTGGATTCAAAGCGCTACACCTCATAATTCGGATGTGGGGTGTGAACAACACTATTTCATATCTAGTTAATTTAGCAGAGGTGAGTTGTTGCGCCTGCGTACTATTGAGTAGAACGTCTATGGCATGTGACACCATCAAAATTAAAGTGTGCCCCAATAACATCCCTTCTGTTTGTTTCACTGACGCAGCAGCCGCTGCAACAGCTCACAAACATCACGGTAGTGCGCGCACTACAGGGTCCAGCACAGAAGAAAAATAACCGCACGGCCTATTTCTTCCACCTTGTTCCTGTGTTAAAACAGATAACGCGCAGCCTTCATTCTCATGCACAAACAACCTAAAAACTTTTTCATAATTTGGCGTGCCCAAAACTGGAGCAGAACACAATACAGTCTTGAGCAAATCAAATGCTTTCTGACATTCTTCATTCCACTGCAACGGCATCACTACATCCTTTTTTGTCAACTCCACCATTGGTTTCACAATTAACGCAAAATTCACAATCCACTGACGACAATAAGAAGCCATGCCAATTATAGCGCTGACTCCTTTCTGTGTCTTCGGAATAGGCATACCAGAAATGATCTCTATTCCCTCCGGCGTTAGTCTCCTCCCTTCTTTTGAGAGTAGATAACCCAAATAAGCTACCTCCTTATGACAATACTGAAATTTCTTTAAGCTTGCTTTATGACCATCCGCAGCTAGTTGAGTCAATAACGAAACAGGACCTTTTTTACAAATCTCTTCCGTGTCAGCAGCAATTAATAGGTCGTCAATATACTGGAGCAATACACAGCCTGTCGGAAGTTCTAGCATGTCTAGCTGTTCTTTCAATGCTCTACTGTATATACTTGGACTTTCAGTATAGCCTTGTGGAATACGTTTGAATGTGAATGATCGTCCTCCTAATGTGAAGGCGAACAAATATCTGCTTTCCTTGTGTACTTGAATGCTGAAGAAAGCATTCTTCAAATCAATAAAGTATTCTGCCGATGCAGGAATCATGGTCAAAATTGTGGTAACATCTGGAACTAACGGGAATTGGGGATCTACTAATTTGTTTAATGCATGCAAATCAATTATAAAACGGTACAGTACCTCATTACCCCCTTTCTTATACACTGGAAGAATGGGGCTGTTGCATGTGCTGCCTGTAATCTCTTCAATCACTCCCAATTTCACCAAATCAGAAACAATACTTTTCAATCATTTCTCTCCTTCTGCTCAAATGTTATACTACGGGATGCGCGGTATCGTTACTCCTTCTTTTAAAACAATTTTCACTGGCTCTATCTTCAAGCATTCCACATCATTGTCATTCACTCCCCAAATACAAGTTGGCACCTCACTCAATTCCCCTGTTAAAGGTTTAGTCACAAATTCAGATGTTGGCATATTCTGAGGAGAAATGGTCAAGAATACCCCATCTGGTGTACAGTGGATAACTGCGCTTAGTTTTTTCAATAAATGTAATCCCAGGAGATTTTCCCCACAATTCTCTGTTAAAATAAATGGACAATGTTCAGTAAAAGGCCCTATTGTCACTGCTACTGATTTGGACTCGGGATTTATTACCGGGGTACCTGCGAACCCTACTGAGATATTTTGTCACCCTGACAGAGGTATATCTGGAACCAAGTGATGGTCTATCGAGCACTTCTGTGCCCCCGTATCTACAAGGAATCTATGCTCTTCATTCCCGACTTTCATCTCTACGTAGGGACCTTTCTGATTCAAGAGAATGGGCACCGGTTCCGACCCCTGTCGTGGGCTGTCCTATTGCGGTAACAACACATCATCCGAAGTGTAGTCACTGCTATTATTGTAATATGCACCCGATTGAGTATCAAAAATGTTCCCGCCTCTTCCTCTATTTCCATTTTGTATACCCTGCTGATTTTGGCTCTGGGTAAAAGTAGTTTGATTCGGAGCCTGACCTTGATTCTGTGCACCATTCCCTTGATCTGGTGCCGCTGCATATGGTTTCTGTTGTGGCCATTTGTTCCTGGGTGCCCTCTGTGCTGCCTTCTCTGACCATACCCGCCTCTATTTTGCAAGTGTGGACATTGCGCTCGCCAGTGTCCTTCCTCTCTGCAATACGCACATTAATTTAATCCCAAAGGCCCTCCATGCATGTTTAATTTATTCCTGCCCTGTGCATTTCCCCTTCCCCTGTTGTGTCCTGATACTTGCTAGAGTAACACCCCTACTATCGTCCGCAGGGCTTCTATTCTTATTTGCAATAGGTACTCATTACATATCTCATTTATTTCCCCCACGGAAATCCTAGGGCTTGACATCCATCTCATTGTCTCCCGCATACACACTCGCAGTCTATGTCTATCACCTGTCTGCCCCGGTGGCGGCAAAGATTTCTGCTGCATATAAGGTCCCGCCGCTTTCTTCCTACCTCTCTCAAAATCATTTCTCCCATATCCGGGTGTGGCAAGTACTTCAGAATATTCCTCATCAAGTTCATTCTTAAGCTCAAACAGTCTTCTCACATGCTCTTTTATTTCTTCATTTCTCCCTCTACAATGGGCTAATGCATTCAAATCCAACAATCGTTGCGGTGGTAACTTCCCAATTAGTTTTTTCCATTGTGCCGACAAATATTCCCCCATGCATTCCAACAATACCTGTCTCTCATTGTTCCTTCTGAAGTCATACAGTGACGCTAGCTTGGATGCCCCATCATTTTCGTCTATATACATTTCCGCCTGCTCTTGCAACTCACGCTTTCTCTCCTTGCTGATCGCGCTGCGGGTCACTCTCATACATTCACTTTGCTCAATTTCGCTCATTGGGGGGGCAATCAGGACAGAGGCACCCTCTTGGGCGGGAGGTACGGAGGGGGCAGTGAGAGTGAGCGATGTATGTTGGGGCTGTGATAATTGCGAAACACTCGGGGCTGGCTGACTAGTGGGCAGTGCAATTACTGATGCAGCCTGTGGCCGTGCTGGGGTTGGGAGGGGCTGACCAGTGGGAGGGGGTTGAACGACAACTACTGACGTAGTCTTTTTAGTCTCTCCCCTCGGGCCTTGTTTTGTTTCAGTTAATATTTTGTTTATTAATTCGTCTGATGAGTGTAACTCTCTCTGTGGATATATTTTTTCAATATTCAATTGATCGCATCTATTTGCCTTCCTCAAACTATTACTCCTCTCCTTCTCCTCCTTTTCCTCAGCTTTCTCCGCTTTTGACTTATGCCTGCTCGCATGTTTCTCTCTACTTCTAGATAGGAGCATTGCTTCCCTCCTCCAGTCCTTAAGGATATCAAGTGCTGCAGGGCGTGCTTTCTTACTTATCAACACCTTTTCCAGGTTATCTATCCGATCGATCTCAAAACTACCATTACTCGGCCACTGAAGATCTTCCTGCTTTCTGGTTTGCTTATGCCAAATTTCACAAAACATTATTGCTCCCACACCATACTTTACATACATATCATAAGCTGGCGTTCCCCCCGGATGCCCGACCTGGCCAGTTTCCAAAGATTGTTTGCTGCAGCGGAAAAATCCTGCTAAGGTGGACAATACCCCAGGCATGTTTTAAACTTACCCATGGCTAATCAAACTTACTCTGGGTGTTTGATTTTGCAAAATCAACTCTCAACCAATATCAGGATCGCTTACGAATCGGGCACGACTCACCTGATTAGTCAATTTGTCTTTTAAAGACACAATTCATCCGTATACTGACGCAACCAATGACGTTGTGTCTGCGTATCTTGGCTCGGCCTCGTTTCTGGACCCTCACCCCCTTGTTCACTGGCCGGGGATGTTGATCAGGGATCAGCTGTGTGCAGATCTGCAGAAAGGAATCTCATCACTTACGCAGGGCGCCCCAAGCACCTCTTGATCCCAGCTCGATCGCTCCCGTCCTCGCCGTTCTTATCACCTTCCTTATTTTGCAACATAAAGATGGAACAAGTAAGGGAGGGTCCCTATTCGGGCGCCATCTTGAAGGGGCCCCTGAGGGACCCTCGGATGTGGAACAAGGCACAATCACCACACACGAACTGATACGCTAGACACGAGGTTGTATTCCCAAAAACTAGGGTTTATTGCAAAACAAATAGTCCCAGTTGGCCAAATGGTCCCACGCCCCGCGATGTGTGTCTAACAGACCTCGGGGGACGCAAGAGAGCGAAAAACGAATATCAGTTACATATATACAAAATGAGCATCTTGCAATCAGTAATGACACATTTGACACTTTCGATGCCGCCCCTAATTCATTCTCTTTGAAGTGGAGGCGATGATCGACCATGGTGACGAATATGACACTTTAGATCAGCATATTTAGTAACAGTTTGCAATCTCGAATTTACAGACACTATTCTTTATTTGTGAGAACACAGCGCTTCTGTTTTCATGGACAAGCTGCACGTTGGGGGACTGGCACATTCCAGGCCTTACTATCTCATGGTTTCGATTTACGCTCTAGAGGTCAGCTTGCTCTCCGGGGCCTCACAGTGCTCAGAAGGGGGGCCGTAAAGAAGAACATAATTCAAACCCTTTAATATTAGTTTCGTACATTGCTATTCTTTTAAGGAGACTCACTGGCATCCGTTGTACTGATTAAAATGCCTTGCTCTTTGCCTTCAAGGATATGTGCGGGAGGGAACCGGGCATTTCTGTCTGGCTCTCCAGCGTAATGTTTCAACATGTCTTTAGTAACCTTGGACCATTGAAGCAGAATAATATCTTCACCAAAGCAGTTTTACATGAGGCAAAGTAGCAGCGTTAGAGAGAACAGAGAGAGAAAACAAAATGGCGATTCTGGTCATCTTAAAATGGCCGCACTCTAGTTAAGCTAGTAACTATGTAATGACTAATGAGCATCTATTCTTAACACTTTAAATGAGGCGGTTGGTCTTCGGCCAACCAATTATCCTGCATTGCCTTCCGTTCGAGGGGTGTCTAATTTTCTAGACTGACAGTCAGGCAATATTCTACACGATAGATTCTTTCGAAATGTAGATATTTGAGGCTCTATATGCATGGGGATTACCATGCTATTAGCTGCTTTTTTAGACTACATATGTTTTCACATTTCTCTACTCCGAAATGCAATTCTAAAATGTAGACCCATTGATCAGCCAGTTGTGATTGGAAATGTGTGGGGACGTCACGTGATCGCAGGAGCACAATCTCGCGAGATCTCAATATAACGGGATCTTGCGAGCCCGCGCTCCGCGAGAGAACATTGGGAGAACGGTGCCACCAGAATTGGCAGAGCGCCAGACTAAGAGGTCTGCAGACAGCGCTGCTCCTGATAAGGGGCCACCATAACTGAGGCCCAGAGAAGCCTATACAGCCCAGCTTCCAGGGCATAAATCCAATGCTACAGGAGGCCACATGGGGGCCCTGGAAGCTTACAGCGTGCCATCCATGTGCACACCCTGCCTCCAGTGAAGTAATTGGGAGGCCCAGACTGGAACTGTGAGTAACTCCCCTGCCCTGCACAAGGACAAGTTATGCCCACCAGTTTGTCTTGTTAATAAAGACAGTTAGAACCCATCTAAGCGTCCTGTCGTCCTTAGAGGCCACCACAAAATGGTTGACACTTCAGACTGTTTTCGTGCTTGCAGTTATTGTTATCTCTTCAAATGAGGATGTTGTGCATGAATTAGTTAATTCATTGCAGCACAACCTTAGTTCTTTCTTATTCCCAAACTATTCTTCTGGAGCCTGTGCATCCTTTTCAAATGTGTCCCCGTTACACCGTAGTTCTAAGAGAGTTAATAAATACCTGTTCTGTCCTTGCAGTCTCCCAGTATCTCGTTTTTCCACTGTCTCTGCCCCATCCGGGTCTCATGTTCTTCCCTCCTCCATTATTGCTTTGCTTATTACCTGTATGCCTTCACTCTCCTTTTCTACCTGTTCCCGTCTCCATTCTCCTTTTTTGAGGACCCTCCCTACAAGAATTTTGCTTTTCTTTCATCTCCACTTGCTAATGTTTCCCTCACTTTCATGCTCATTTGTTTCCCCCCATAGTCCCTTCCCTTCTTTCTTTTTCTTTAACTCTCTACTCTCTTGATAACTCTACTGCCCTCCCTCCTTTCTTTTGCGCTCTTCCAATTCAAGATAACATCGCCTCCACCCTGTTTAAACTAAACCGTTTCCCACTGCACCTCTTCCTCTGGAGGATCCCAGACCTCTTCTTCCAGCTACAGGGACAAATGGGTTGGCTGCTTACTGTATAGTTGCCCAAGATTTTGTACCACTGCTAAGGTTCGATCTCACGAGAAGGCACAATGCGTGGGAGGGAACACAAATACTGCTCCAGACAAGACATAAACACAGGCCTGTAATACCGCCAATATCATCATTTCTTTAATTTAGTCCACGCCTGGAACTCGCACTGCCAAAGGGAGCAACTATGAATCTTTACAACACAAAAAAGGAAGACTATTTATTTAAAGAGCAGGATTGAATGAACTGTGACAATAAACACTGAGGTATTGCACCAAAAACGTCTCCTCCTATTTGATGGGCAAGTTCGGTGCGAGCAATAGGCAAACGAATTACAAAAGAGTGGTAAACCAGTTCTAGCTAAAGTGGTTGCATGATGCCTTCCTGAGTGGGGGGCCCTGCTGCAAGCCACGGCGCTGACATGTCTAGGGATAGTGGAAGGAGGGCTATTTACTGTTGGACTGCCGCCACATCATTTGGCTCAAAAGTAAAAACACAGAGGACTAGCCGTAAGAAGTCTAAATAAAACGATGTGGGCACGGAAAGGTCACTGACGACGAACAGGCCAGAGTCTTGGTAGGTTCCTTCTTGAATTTATAGAGGCAGAGCATGGGCCAGCCGAAAGAGAAACGTCCCGTGGCAGGGAGATGGGTGGCAAAGAGATCTCTTGCAACATCAGCAACAAGGAGGTAAATGGCATTTTCCACAAAATCTCAGACTAGGAAAAAATATGGTGTGCGTGTAGCACACTTTATCTGAAACATTTTCATTAACATGAACAGCCTGATAGAGTAATGCTGAACGCGATGCACTGAATACTTCCCCCCAAGTATTTTTTCCAGCATTTACTCTCAGTCTTAAGCATATTTATTCATGCAACTTTATTTTGGGCACATCCTGCTTGAAAATAATGTGAACGTTGAAATGTTTGTATCGGGGGAATTCATAGCATTATCTACCATTTCTTGTGAAGGTTATTTATTTATTTATTTTATTTATTGAACATTTGTATGGCACCTATACAGAAGAGTTTTTACAGGCGCCACACCACAAGACAATATGTGTGTGTGGGGGGGAGGGGGGTGTCAGACAAGGGAATCATGAGCGTAGAACAATAAAAACAAAACAAGAAACGGTTATATTGGCCTTGTGACAGTCCTACCATGCAAGTACTTGAGAAGGTGGTAAGTGCAGAGGGTTAGCGGATAGAGGGAGAAGTGCAGGAGTGGGGTGCCCCCAGGTAAGTGGGCAGGGAAGTGCTGGGCAGGCCAAGGTGGCAAGTACCAGGGGGGAAGGGAGGATGAGTGCGGTGGGCAGGGTGGACCAAGTTGGGCTAGTCCAGGAAAGGGAGCCAGAGGGCATGTGCTGACAAAGGATGCAGGGAGGACTGGTGGGGGTTGTTCTGGCCTCTGTATGACTCTGAAGGGACCAGTCCCCAGATGTAGCGGCAGATGGAGAGCTAGCATGAGAGGGGGGAGAGGGAAGGAAGAGGAGAAAAGGAAAGTCATGAGTAGTTTCCAGAACTTTAGAAGATCTGGCTCAGGACGGGGAGCGGGAGGGCTGTTCCAAAGGGAGGAGCCAGCCGATTAAAGGGTCTACCTCCAATTATCGGCTTGGAGAAATGTTTGACCTGCAGAGAGCTGGAGCCAGAGGACCAAAGGACTGTGGCTGGGAGTTATTTAGAAAGGGAAAGCTGGATGTAAAGAGGTCCCAGGCCCCAGACAGCTTTGTGGATAATGCAAAGGGTCTTGAATTTGATCCTTGCGGTCACCAGGAGCAAGTGGAGAGATTTTAGGGCAGGGGAGATGCAGTCCCTGGGCTTAATGTCAAGGATAAGTCTTGTAGTCCTATTCTGGATAAGTTGGAGGGGGCAAAGGGAGGAAAGAGGCAGATTGAGGAAGAGACTGTTGCAGTAGTGAAGTCTAGAAAGAATCAGAGCTCTGGAGATGTTAAGCTTCTGGGGGAAGGGAAGGAAAGGTAGAATGCCCCTGAGAAGGTGGAGCTGAAAGTTGGACTTCTTGGCAAGGTCTGTGATGTGTGAAGAGAAAGAGAGAGAGGAGTCAAAGATGATCCCAAGGTTTTTTGCATCACAGGTGGGTGAGGGGATGGGACCCAATGAGTCTGGTCGGAGAGAGGGGGGAAACAAGGAGCAGGCATCCCAATGAGTAGGATCTCTGTTTTACTTGCATTAAGGCAGAGATCATTGGCAGAGCACGATGCCTGAATAGCAGTCAGGCAGTCAGGTATGAGGGAGGTGGAGGAAGAGGAGGTGGAGGTTGGCAGCTTGAAGGAGAGCTGTGTGTCGTCTGCATAGCACTGGAAATGAGGTGAGAAAGTGGAGATCAGGTAGTCCAGAGAGGACAGGTAGATGTTGAAGAGCCATTGCGATAGAATGGTGCCCTGAGGGACGCCACAGGTAGAGCATTTAGTGGAGAAGAGTAAAGGAGCCATTTGATTTGCACTTGTGAGGGTCTGCATGAAAGGGAGGTAAGCCACGCCAGTGCCCTGTCCATGATGCCTAGGGTATCATCGAGACGGTTTATGAGGATGGAGTGGTTGACTGTGTCAAAGGCAGGAGAGAGATCGAGGAGGATCATAACAGAGGGAGAGCTGGAATCCAGGCCGGAGAATAGGTCTTCATGGGTGTTCAGGAGAGCAGTTTCTGTTTCTCTGGCAGCCCTAAAACTGGACTAGTGATCATGGAGGCATCCAGCCATTTTGGTTTGAAAGGTTAGCTGGAGGATGACCAGCTTCTCCATGAGTTTGCCCAAGAAAGGGGTGATAGAGATAGGACAATAGGTAGCTGGGCATGAAGGGTCAGCAGATGGCTATTTTTAGGAGAGTGTGCACAAGAGAATGCTTGAGGGTTTGGGGGAAGGAACCAGTGGCAAATGAGTGGTTGCAGAGGTCAGCCAAGGCTGGAGTGAGAGAGGCAATTTTGTCGTTGGTGGTTCTGGAGGAGCAGGGGAGCACCTCTTTAGAGGAGACTTTCATGGAGCGGACGACTCCAGAGATCTCTTTTGGCATGGGTGTAATTTTAGGGGGGGACAGGGGTGTTTGTCCCCCCAACTTTCATGGCACACTACTCTGTCCCCATTCATTTGGCTGGGGCACCTTTTCTTCAGATGTCATGTCCCCCCCAACATTTTCAGCAAAGTTACTCCACTGTCTTGTGGCACAATGGGATAGAAAGAGGAGTGTATGGAGGGGGAAAGGGGAGCCAAGGAAGGCGAGAGAGGATGTAAGAGGGTTGACGGGGGGAGCAGATGACAGAGAGGACAGGATGTCCAAGGTTTTGGAGGAGAAGTGGGCAGCCAGTGCAGAGCAGAGGGCCTGGGAGGGGAAGAGAAGACTGTGGAAAAAGGTCTGACCCTTCATATTGTCGCTTAAAAGCAGGGCCAAGTTAATTAATAAGTCACTGTGGGTGACACTGAATATGGGGGCGCTGATGGGGCTTCGCCAGCACTTCTCTTGCACTGCAGAGGACCATGCATGCTCTGACTAAACTGCAATGTCCTGAGGTCTTAGCATTTTACCCGTGGCCACCCATTCCTAGGAAAGATTGTTATTGTCTCCTGGGCAGACTTGGGAGTGATGATTGTCTGTGTTGGCAAATGTCCATGGCCCCTTTGTGAGTGTAAGAATGTAAAGTGAGTGAGCGAGTGAGTGAGTTAGTGAGGGTGTGTGTATGTGTGTGTGTGCGTGTGTGAGGGGCCTGCCAACAGCTGTGTTTGCCACCCTGTCTTCCTCACCTTGTCCTTCCACCCCCACACAAAAGTAAGACTGACAGTGAGATGTTGTTGAGACAGAGAGCAGAAAGCAGGCATATTGTTGCAGTGCACCCTTTGTGCCCCAACCCTACGCACCATCTTCCTTTTTTGGAGCCAATATCCTGTTCCTTGCAAATGACGCTTGCACTGGGACTGCATCTGCTGTCCTAGTTGTGTCCTTGATGGGAGGTTGCCCTGGCTCTTCCCATGCACATGTGCCAATTTGTAAGCTTTTTTGCAGTGGCCTGCCAATGCTGTATCTGTAATTGTTTGTGAATGAAGCTTCCACCGGGCATTCCCATACTCTTTCTGTATATATTAATGAGGAGAAATTGATAGGCCTTCTAAGTTTGACAGTCCAACCACCAGATATTTGTAGGGACTTTGAATGCCACAATTAAACACTGGATGAAATCTGGGACTGCTTAATGAACAAATGGGCAGACATGTTTAACTTGCAAGACTCAGGGTGTCTGCTCATGAGGCAGAAATTGTCGTTGTGCCTTCTAAGTTTCAGTTTAACGATCAGCCCATTCATTAATAGTTTTTTTTGGAACAGTCTTTATGTGCATGCCCTATCAGAGCTCACATTTGTCTTTTGGCCGCATATCTAGGCCTTTTGAAAGTGTTCCAAGTACAGGGTTACTGGGGCCTAGTTAACACAACTTCCCACAGTCCTTTTAAATCTTGCAGGTTTAGGCCATTTTACGGTGATATTGGAGATGCAGTTATTTGGGAAACTGCCCATGGAGATGTTTGATGGTAAGGTGATATAATAAGACATATTTTCTATTTTCTCCTTTATCGGGGCAACCGCTTATGCCCTTTAAGGTACTAGTCAAAATCAAAGACAGCATTCCAATCCTCCCATTTAATTATATATCCATTTTTAGATTCCTACCCCTTGTTGCAATAATTTTCTCTACTCGGTATATCCTATCAAAATCATTCTTTATTTTCTAAAACGCCTTTGTATAAAAAATGCACTTTAAAATCTTGTTGCTATAGTCCTTCAGATGATAGATGGGAACACCCTCCCTGACTTCTACTTCAGCTACTTTAAACATCTGTGTCATATACGTTTGCTGATATATATATTTTTTAATTATTTTTATTGTTTATGGTTTTTTCCAAACCTTTACAAAGTTCTTTTTTTTTTAAACAAGACAGAAAGACAATACAATATCTCAAATAATACACTTAGGTCATAGCAAACACAATCCATCGCATAGTAAAAAAATTAAATAGGATCACTAGATAATATAGTTCCATAAAATATAAAAACAATTGCTTACACATCAACATCGCAAATGTCAGAAAGCCAATTTAGTGTATAGTTAGACATCACTATCTCGATGGACCTTAGTAGACATATGGTCCTCAATTAATTTTATATTGTACATAGTCGCCAATAGGAAACGCAACATTTACTTAGGAATCGACTTTAGGATGTTCTGCCCAAGCTTCCACAAAGGTTTAAGACAATCATAATAATCCTCTTTAGAGGCAATCTTAAAATGCAATTCATGGTAATTGATCAGGTGCAGTTAGTAGCTTTCCAGATAGTTTTTGCTCAAGAATTATTAAAAAATTTGTTAAACAAATAATGAGACTTTGGTTTGTACCTGCCATGCATCTTTGCCAAAGGGACTCTCTGCTTAGGCTAGATACTGTGTAAAGGTATTTGCCAAGTATGTGGGTTCTGATGGGTTCAAAAAATGAACAGTAGACTGTAAGATGTTTCAGTGTTTCCATAGTATTATTACCATTACAGAATCTACATTGACCATTGTTAAATGAGTTATTATAGAATTTCCAGGACATCAGTCGCTCATTCGTAAGTAACTGGTTCAAACTAAATCTCAGATACGTCTTTCTGGCTCGTTCACAAGGAAAGATGGTCTGGTATTTCGGTCGATGACCCCATTGCCATGTAAATTTCTCATATTCACCAAAGGTTTGGTATTCATTGATTTTATCAATCAATAGACACCAATGGTATCTACAGTATTTAAGTTTGCACGAAGGCAAGCGCAGTATCAGATCATCCTGAGAGATCAAGGCACTAGCTAACAACTTCTCCATCTTAGTCCTAAATTTTAGAAACGACGGAGGGTATCCTTTCTTTATCATAATTTCAAGATCTTCATAAAGTGAATCTTTAGGGGGCGCTAGCATTTTTCCATAGTGCATAAGAAGTCACCAGTGCCATTTCACCGATAATGGTAATAAACCCAGTTCATGACACACAATAGCATTCGGGATGGAAAGAGCCAAACCCAATACAGTTTTCAACATTTTACCTTGAATCACATCAAGCATAGATTCCACATTCAACAAACATATATCTAGAGAATACAATAAAATTGGTTCAATCTTTTGATCATAACATTTCAAAATAGGGATCATTGAGTATTTCCCCAGACGATGATGAATCATTTTCATCTGCGTTGTTAACAATTTTGCCTTATTAGACAAAATTGTCTTCCACCCCTCTAAAGAGTATGAACTAGCAAGTTGATAACCTAAATAACGGATGGCAGTAGCTGTAGGAATAGCAATACCATTCAGACCCCAGTCAAATTTAATAATTTTTTTCCGACCTTCAATAAATGTTATTATGAAGGATTTTTTGAGATTGATCTCTAGATTGTGTTTACTTGCAAAGGAATGAAATAAGGCCAATTTTGTCTGTAGCCCAAACGGTGTCCTGTCAAAAAATAATAAATCGTCTGCAAAGCTCAGCCAATTTATCGCAGTTACCCCCAGTTTAACAGGAAAAATGATGGCATCCTGGAATATTAATACTCTTTCCCATTCCTTCTCTGTGAGCGTGATTTCAAGATCTGCTTCCCATCTCGCCTTCAGCGCCGCTCCTTTGGGGTTAGGTTTGTCATTAAGCCTGTTGTAGAGCCTGGAGATTGGTCTCCAGCCGTCCGCAAGGTCGTACAGCTGATGACAGTACTGATAACCTTGGAGCCTAAATTGATGCCCTAACATGCAAGGTTGATGTATCCGCACTCCAAATCGTAGTCAAGAATCCTGGGGTGCCTGAATCCACACCTGTGGACAATATGAAAACAATTGTAGAAAAATTGCTCATGGGGGTCCTGGAGAGCCTGCTGTTCATGGTGTAGCGCTGACACAGATCCTTGGTGGCCATGCCTCTCTCTGGAACGCCAGAGTGGGCCACCATTGCCAGAATGTTCAATTACCAGGACAGGGACATGCTGTTCCGAACCGCCAGAGATAAAAAAAAGATTTGTGTTGGGGATCAGCAACCATCTGTCTTTTGCCGGACTTTAGCCCGCAGGTGCAGGATCAAAGATTTTTTTTTTAAGTGTTAAAAACATCATGCAAAGGAAGGAGGTGCACTACTCGATGTTGTTTCTGGCCAAACTTAGGGTGGTGCACAAGGGCAGGGCAACTTTTTTCAGGTCCCCAGAGGCCTCGGAACACTTTGCATTGTACCTTCCTGACACTAGTGGATCTCCCCGCTGATCACCTCATTGATCAACTGATGATATTCTGTCATGTTAAATTACTGTAGTAACCTATCTATGGGGGAATCCACAGGATACCCAGGGAGAACTGGCCCCACTCGAAATTGAAAAAAAAGCAAATATGTGGTAATATGCCTTCAGTCACAGGGAGCCAATCCAGTCGCTGTCACCTCCCCGCTCCCACAGGCACTGCTGCCATCGTTCAGTGTTATTTGATGGGGTTGGTTAGGGTGAGGGGGTCAGGGAGCCAGTAAGTTTGTGTTCTGGCGTGGGCGGACTTAAGGAGGGTTAGGATTTATAAGTTGCAGCGCAAATGTGTTTGTATTCAGGGTATTGAGTTGGGTCGAGTAGCAGCACTAGTGGGTACTATTGACCTGCTTAAGGAGCGGAAGTGACTTGCAACCCCTGATGGGGTTTGTGGGCAATCTATGAGACCCCAGAGGGAATCACTGACAGGTTACAGTACAGGAATGCCTAATGACGTTGAACATACAGGGGTTCACTAACTGTAAGAAAAGATGGTAAGCTTCCTAATATTGCAGGGTGGGGTATACATAGGTACTACTCCTCCTTTACCTCTCACTCACGTGGGGTGGCTACAAACATTCAAAGATAATTGGAATTTAAACTTCATGATCAAATTGGGAACAAGGAGGGGCGTTATCTTTTGTTGGCGCGGGTGGTTGCAGGGTTGCAGGTTCTTCTCATGAATATATTTGCACCAAATAATGATTGTCCAGACTTCTTCCAGTGTTGTGCTAATCACCTACATACATTTGTGAACTACGAGATCTTGTGGGCGGGCGATTTCAATGTTGCAATCTCCCTTGATCTGGATAGATCCTCTACTACCCAACTCACCTCGAAATATTGGGGGGGGATAAGATACTTCTCCGAACCCTTTCAGACCACTCCCCAGCGTTGATTTGTTTTTCTGGTCCGACCTGACCCTCTAGACAATTGCGCTGGCGTTTCAGGACCCACGCACTATAAGACACGGTTTTCCACAAAGATATAGCACAAGACATGCAAACCTATTTTCAGACCAATGAGGGTTCTGAGACCGGGGTAGCATGGGAAGCCTTTATGGTGTACATCAGGGGATGCTGTATGGCCAGGGAAGGAGAAGTCTTGAAGGCTTTGCAAAATATGATACTTGAGCAGGAGATCAAGGGCTTGGAGTTACAGCAAGGGAATCTTGACTCCCCAGATGTCCGGACTCGATTAAAGGAGGAAATGGCCCTCCTGACAACCAGAGAAGAGTGGTTCCTCTGTGATCCCATCGCTGCGGCAGCATATGGTGAGGAGGACCGTCCCAGACAGACGTCGGCCTGGGCTATTAAACGTGAGCATCAACTTGACGCTATTGTTGAAGTTGAGGATGCAGAGGGCATCCCTAATAGGGATCTTGAGAAGATCAATAACATATTCTGTGACTTTTATGAGGGGTTGTATACATCCCAAATGACCGCCAGACGGACTTCATTGTGCAATACCCGGCTCAAGGGGAGAGCCTGAATGAACCCCCCTCTGATGAGGAGCTTCGTAGGGTGATCTTTCTCTCCCTAATGGTAAGGCCCCGGGTTTGGATGGGATTACAGTGGAGCTGTATAAAGAATATGCTGATCTCCTACTTCCACATCTGTGTAACATGTACGAAGCAGCCAGAGCTTCAGGCATCCTGCCTGAATCCACTAGATCCGCCCTTGTGAAGGTATTGTTGATACCATCTAGGGAACCCCCTAAAATGCTCCTCGTACAGACCACTATCCCTAATTAATACGGACAATAAAATCCTGAACAAGCAGGCTTTATGCCCGGAAGATCCACTCAGAATAACTTAAGATGTCTGTTTGCACTTATGCATAATGTGAATCCTGAGATCCTGATTGCCACGGCCGCTCTGGATGCTGAGAAGGCCTTCGACTCAGTGGAATGGCCATTCCTGTTCGAGATCCTTCGGAATTCAGGAATCAGGCTGTCCTATCTCCAGTGGGTCTGACTATTGTACACAGCGCCTAGGGCGGCAGTGTATACTAATCAAATGATGCATGATGATTACATCCGTCCGACACGTGGAACAAGGCAGGTTTGCCCCCTGTCCCCCATCCTTTTTTCTCTGGCAGTTGAACCTTTGGCCTGCTGCCTATGGGAGTATCATGCTCACAGGGGGGTTTATGGAGGATGACATGTTGTGAATGACATGTTGTTGTATGCGAAACACCCTATGCAGAATTTACAACCACTGGTACGAGAGATCTGCCAGTTTGGGGACCTTTTGGGATTGAAGATTAATTGGTCTAAGTCGGGGGTGCTCCTGTTGACTGCCGGTGCTCGACAGACTGGCATTGAAGAAGCCTTTAGATGGTGCCCACACGGTATTCGATACCTAGCAATTATACAGGGAAAACTATGTGATGGCGCTTGAGAAATTTGAGCACAAGGTTGAGGAGTGGATCCTCCTCCCCATCCCCCAAGCTGCCCGAATATCTCTGGTAATAATGTCACTGCACCACTGATTACCAAGAAACTGGAGTCCTCTATCTACAATGTTATTAAATCACAGAGGGTAACTAAGGTTGGCAATTATAAGGTTAAATGGGAGTTGGCATTGGGTAGGGTGTTTGCAGATGAACAATGGAAGGTGATATAT
The DNA here is from genome assembly GCF_040938575.1 of Ambystoma mexicanum. Classification (NCBI taxonomy): domain Eukaryota; kingdom Metazoa; phylum Chordata; class Amphibia; order Caudata; family Ambystomatidae; genus Ambystoma; species Ambystoma mexicanum. The sequence continues at coordinate 544,028,415 of NC_090932.1, forward strand.
ATGCAGACGCGCAACCTGTCCCTGAATAACCGCTTCTGAGTGATCCATTTTAAATTTCTACATCAGCTGTACTATTCTCCTGCACGTCTGCACAGGTTTAACCCCAACAAATCCCCCCAGTGCATTAAATGTGGGTTCGTCCCGGCTGACTTTTTTCATGTGTCTTGGACCTGTCTGCGAATTCGACCATTTTAGATTCAAATAGAGGAGGCTGTGTCTCAGATACTATATACTCAAAGGCAATACTCCCCAGATCTGTGGCTACTAGCTCTGATTGAGGGTGAGTCTCCAGCTGAGCAGAAATTGGTGGGGATAGCATCAGTGGTGGCCAGATCCTTAATCGCTAGGGCATGGGGGAGGCGCAGGCCTCTGTTTTCGTGAATGGGTGAACAGTATGAGTATGTGTGAGAAAAGGGAGACCCAATATGCAGCATCTTCGCCAAGTCGTAGCAGACCGTTGGATTATTGGGGTCCCCTTAGAACTTATTTGGCCAAAGATACGGAGGACTCAGACTTTCCCTCCTCTCAAGGCCACTATTGCCTGCTCAGGATTAGAGTTGTAAGGAAGATCCTGGCCAACTATTGTCCAGTTTTGGTTCACCTATTGCATACTGCAGGGAGGTTATGAGGTTAGGGGTACGTGTGAGCGGGTTGCTTTCATTGAACAATGGATATTCGTGGTGTCGCTTTTTGCTTACAAATGTCTACCAAATTTATATGATTTGGTCAAGTGTACAGTGCTGCCTCAAATTTGTGTATTGTGAAAATAATAAAGCAAATATTTTTAAAAAAAAGGCAATAAAACCTTCAATGGCAAGCAGATTCATTTGATTTAAACACATTAGGAAAGCATAACAATGGTTGTAATTATGTACCGATGATAATGCATTGACGGTGTGACAGTACCTTTACGCCATGAAAAAGATGCAGCCTGAAAAAGCCTCAACAATTGTTTAAAAAGGGTTACCATATAAGGGTCTCAAAAATGTGAGACGTTGGTCACCAAAGGATATCAGCAATGTTATTGAGGCATTGTTGGATAAGAGGATGCGTTTTTCTAGAGGGCCCTCCACCCCAATTAATGCCAATAAGTACTGCATGGAGGATGTACATGTGCACATTGACTCTGATCTAGTACCTCATATGAAGGCCCAGGGGCTTACTCTTTGCAATGACCGAACTGGTAATAATGATGTGAATAAGGAATTCAAAAATTCAGAGACTAGCTCTCCCTCAGAAGCAGAAATTCCCTCTGAAGGGACTCCTAGGATGATGGGATTTCCTCCAGCACTGGTACCCTCCCCTGTTGAACCACAAATAATTTTATCGGTTCTAGAAGGTGAAGCAGAACGTAACCTAATTGAGTCCTCAGAAATCGGAGCTGAGTTTCCGGTATTGTCTAGGATCCTTAATTTACTAGATAAAGGACATGACCAGACTCATATCCAACTTGGATATTCACACAGCATGCTAACTGACCTGCTTACTAAGGTCAACAGAATAGAGGGGTTATTGTTCACTTGTGACATGGTAGCGGCCCTATCTAATGGTAAACAAAGGGAGAGCCCCTTACCGAAGAACAAAGCTTCTCAAACTCCCGCTGACCCACGATTGGGACCTATGGCGACAACTACCTTTGCAGCAGTTACCGCTGGAGATCATACTAAAAATGATACACCAGCTGAAGCAGAAACTAAACATCTCATGGAGATGGTATCGGCTAATCCAGCGGCCATACAACAGATACTAGCCACTATAACAAGGAGCAGTCCAAGTGCTCGACCTGTCGATGCTCAGATGACTAGTGATGATGTGATCGCCGCTCCGATCTCAGTGACACCTAAGTTAGTAAAAGAGGATCTTTTGGATAGTCCCTCAGCTTTAACCAACTTGATTGATTTGGAAGATGAGGCTCAGTTATGTCTGCACGATTTGAAAACACTCACAAATGAGGAACAGGCATATAACCCTGTCCTGTCAAGGAAGCAGAAAAAAATACTGCTGAGAGCAACAAAACGTAAAATGAATCAAGCAAAAAACAAAAAATTCAAAAATCAACAAACTCTCCCTAAAGTCACTTTAGATTCATTGAAAGTCGATCCAAAGAACTTGTCCCATGAAGAAGAGATGATTGATCTACTGCAATTGAATAAAGAGTCAAGGGCAGTATTGAATATTGATGTAACACACAGTCCTGGCGACTCTCAGATGTCGCTGATTAAAAACAACACAGGAAGAGACTTGGGGGGGATTGCTGTGGGAGAGCATGGTTGTTCGCCCAAACAAAAACAAACAGACTTGATAAAGTTCTTTCCTGCTCTATACATGAAGAAGGCCTCCAATAAAATCAAGGTTGCAGCCACCAATAAAACCATGAAAAAAATAGTTGCAAACAAATCTACTCTGAATAATTCCAAGATAACCAATAATGGACAGGCTAATTTGGATAAGCCATTGATGACTCATTCCCACCTAGGGTGGGACCCTTGCTTAGTGGCTTTAAAGATCTTGCATATAAAGTAGGCACTGACGATGGGGAGGTAGTTGAAGAGCTGGGTGATTTGCCAGGCAAGCATACTACATACATGGACCTGAATATGTCCAAGATAGAACCCTCAAGCCAGACTTATGAGGTCTACTCTGAATCCTATCCTAATGATCAAATGGCAAAAAAAGACGGAATGTTCCTAACCCCCGAGATGCCACCTATCATGGGATGGGAAAGCAAACAACAAAATTTTCCAAAAACAAGCCTAAATCGGTCTGCAATGCTAAAGGCCTGTCAAGAAATCCCAGCATTACGTACTATCAGAAGCAACGATATTGATTGGGTTCGTTTGGCACACAACAACCCTACGCGGATGATATGTGGCTATCAGTCGCTTATCATCACAAGTCTGATTTGGGCTCAGCGAGAAGATGTGGAATTATTGGGACTACATCCTTGTCTCTTTAATACCAGTGAACTTGCGGAAATTTTCATTGCAACTATTCCTGAATCCCCGCAAATACCGAATGCAGTGAGTTCTCAACCACTGATTAACGAGGAGGTGCTGACGCAATTTATAAACTTAGCAGCATCCCTTACGGGTATGATGAGTATGGGGGCGTTGACCCCATCTGCCCCGCACACAAAATTGGGAGGCAAATAGGATGAAAATCTGGGGATTGGGATACTTTCCTGGAACCCATGCGGCAGTGCTAATTTAAGGTTATGGAATGAGTCTTTGGATAGGGACAGTCACCCAGGGATCTGTTTAATACAAGAAACTATGTCCATGGGAAATCTAGTCCTAGAAGGGTTTGATGCTTATCAACAGCCGGCCACAAGAGGTGATCAAGGCCGTCCAACTGGAGGCCTTGCCATACTGATTGATAAGCAGTTAAAATTAGAATCTATTGTGTGGGCTGATGATGCTTTATTGGTGGTGGGAATTGCATGCAATGATCTAGTAGGGCAAGAGCTTCTGATTGTTGATTTATATTGGAATGAGGTCACTGTTTCTTTTGAAACAATTACTAATCGACTGAACTATATCTTTGAAAAGGCTTTGATGCATAAATGAATGTTGAATGTAATAATCGGTGGGGATTTCAATTCCACTTGTGTATTCATAGATAAGAATGGGAAATATGCTACGCATGATTCGAAAAAAAAATCCCAGGTAAATGGCTTAAAGTGGCTGGAATTCCTTCTCTCATGGGACATTCAATGTGTTCCTTTTAGAATGGGAAGCTCCCAGTATACCTGGGCTAGAGGTACTTGTGTGTCACTTATTGATTACATCTTTGTGTCAACGGGCCTCTTAGAATTAATGGACCCTATAGCAATTCACAATCTTGGGAGGGGAAATCATTTATCCCTGAATTCTAAGCTTAGATTAAATGTTATGAATTTCGATAACATACCTATGCTTGATGCCATTGAATTTGATCGCGTAGGTGCCACTCTTAAGTGGACTTCTAGCACTTGCAAAGATGTTACCAACAAAATAGAAAACAATACCTTGATTAATAGGAGTTGTGTGTCTAGTGGAATCTCGTGTATCATCGCTGAGATCCAGAACTCCATTAGAGTTGCACTTCACATGGCTTGTCTGATGAAATCTAAGGCCATTAAGCCTACATTTACACATCGTCATCAGTTTAATCTAAAAGTAGTTGCATTGAGGAAAGAGAAACGGCTACTGCTTAGACAACTTGCCAAAACTAATTTTACAACTAGTGAATTTAATCAAAGCAAAACTCAAATCAATATGACCTATAAAAGACAACTAAAAATGATGAGGTATGAATTGATAAATAGGGATAATCAGCATCTAATTACTCTATTATTAAAGAATAACACTAGACAGGTGTGGGCCACCATGCGTACCCTGTTTGATAATACTGAGTCAATTGGAGAATCGGCAATATCTGCAGTAGTTTGGATGGGGTATATCAAGGCTAAATTTATCAAACCTACTGCGTTTTGTGGTGATGTAGATAGCTTAATTTTTAGGCCAACCCCATGTGGTTGTCCTTGGACGACAGTAGATAAAACTACGATCATTAAGAATTCTAAAGGATCTAGAGCCCTAGGTCCGGATGGGATTCCTCCTTGCCTGATTAAACTTAACCCGGATTTGTGGGCAAGGATTCTCAAAATAAAATTTGATGCGATTTACTCCCTGGGCTACATTCCAAATTCGTGGTGTATGGCCAATATCATCCCAATTTACAAAAAGGGCCAATTGAATGAACCGGCCAATTATAGGCCGATAGCTTTGATGGATGCTGCAGCGAAGATCTTTACGAGTTTGTTACTTCAACATATTAACCAGCACATCATAAAAATCAATCTTTTATCGAAATATCAGACTGGTTTTCGACGTCATATGGGATGTCAACTTAATGCGACGCTCATTGCTCATGTATATCAACAGACGAAATCTCATAAGGCAGGCCCGGTATACATGGCGTCACTGGATCTTACAGCTTCGTTCGACTCTGTAATTAGACATATTTTATGGACAAAACTGATCAAATTTGGTTTTCCAGAGCAGCTTGTTGCTATCATTGCTGCTCTACATAAACAAACCACTTATCGTATTCGTTTGACAAGAAATGGGGCATTCACCGATACAATTTCCACCGAGATCGGCCTCAAACAAGGATGTAACCTTGCTGCGGTCCTATTTAACTTATATTTATTAGACTTGGACAAGGACCTGCACAGATGCCGGAATGGGAAGATATGAATGGACACCTGGGGAATGCTTATTAGGGACATACCCCAGACCAAGCAAACTCAAGCATGTTGTAAAGCTGATGGACATTTCATGTATTCTAGTAAAAAGAACCATAGCAATGGCTTGGAAGACGCCAGCAGGCCCCAGACATGAACGCTGGCTGAGGGAAATGGAGAGATGGACAGCGGCCGAAACCAGGGCCTGGCAGGAAGGAGCCAACTCTGGTGGAGATGTGGCGAGTGGCACTTTGGACTCCTGGAAGGTCCTCCTGAGCGATATGCGCTTCAGTGCAGACCACAAACCCCCTTGATGACCTGCAGCATTTTGCCGTAACGGGTCCGCTACACCACTGTAGGGACGGCGATCCCTGTATGTGACCCCCCTTGCTTCCCGAGACACCTGAACTTTGCTCCACCCCATCCATTCAAGTATTATGCACTGTATCATATGAAGACTGTAGTTGTTTATGTTTATCTGTTTCAGTTATTATGTTTGTATTGGTATGTCTATAACACTAAAAACCAATAAAATATGTTTTAAAAAAAATAAAATCAGTACTGTTATCAGTATTGTTTTTTTAGGGCCAATAATGTCTGATTCAAGGCTGAGACATCCAGCGGAGATGTGCCAGGTGTTGCAGCAGTAGGGGGCGGCACCTGATCGTCCCTAGCAAACTGGTCCATCTTGCCCTGTTTTCTGGGATTGCCCATGCTGGGGCGGCAGGCAACAGTTGTTTCTAGTATATGCTGCGATTATCTCACAATATTTTGCCCACCCAAACACAGTCTCTCCCGGGGGAGTCCAGCCACTGTGTTCCCCTGCACACTTTGATCAGTGCTCAGTCAGTCCAAGGATGCAACAGGGGCTGGTCTTGTGAGCCCCATAGCACCACCTGCAGTCCTCCAGAACCGCCACTGTCCTCGGGGGGACCAGGAAAACACCAGTTCACATGCCAAGGAGAGCAAGATCGGCAGATTGCCCTAAGCAGGTGCCGACCAAGCCACCACCACTCTCCCTGACCACATGGCCAACTGCCAGGCCCACACCCGGCACAGCCCCAGTCTGAATAACAAGCCTTGTGTCAGCTCTGGGGAGATATCAGTCCCAAGATACCCAGGGAACAGTTCACAATACCTCAATTTTTTCATGGGGGTCCAAGCGCAAGCAGTCCGCCAAGGCAACAGCACTCTGGGGAAACGCCGTACTTGTAATGAGGCCCTAGTCTTGAGTTGTTCGTCGATCCATTGGTCTGTAAAATCTCTGAAAAATCTATCTTCTCTCAGAATTATCATTGTTCAAAAACAAATAAATGAACTTGGCAAGCACAACCATTTTCATTAAAGCTATATTACCAAAGATAATTGTGTAAGGGTCAACTCACAGGTGCACATGTACAGCTCATCTACCTTCCACATGTTCATTATGCCTAAATTGTTGACATGTTCCTTATGCTATATGTTGTCTCCTGTTAATTTGAGGCTAGGGGCCGAATTCATATTAGTCTTTTTGAAATTTTGTCGGGCATGTGTTCCCATTGTGAGGGGTTGGCAATGTATCACACTGGAGGTATTTGTGAAGGTTGCCAACATTTTGGACCACATCATTAGAAAGGTGGCCATTGTTTCTGCTCTTAGATGATTTATAAGTGTAGTCAAGGTTTTTGCTCTGTGAATATGAATATCTGTGAATATCCATTAGGGTAGCCAACATATTACACTTAGAAGAATTGTGCGGTTGGCCAATGGGCTTCACTTGGAATAATTCGGAAGGGTGACCTGGGTGTTGCGCTCATAGGATTTTAAACAGATTGTAGCCTTTGCACCAGAGGATCTCTTGTGATAGTCTTTGTATAGCACTTGGAAGGGTTGTGCAGTTTGCAAGGATGCCACACTTAGTCAAGTCTGTGGGGGCGACCAAGTTAGGGATTCTCGGTGATTGTAGAATGTGTTCCACTACTTGGAATGCAGGTGTTAGCAGAATGCTGCCTTTACGGTTAAGTTGGGTCTTGAACGTAGCCACTTAATGATAGCTGGATGCCTGCAGAATATATCCACCATAATTTATCAACCCAGATGTTTTAGAATGTTGCCGAATGTACCAATTCTAGACTTTCATTTGATCATAACCAATGTATTTTTCCTCTTGCACCCTGCGCTTTCGGAATTAGCCAAAGAGCACCCACACTCCCACATACATATGCTTTCACATATAACTCGATTGACGCTTTACAAAACACTTCTGCCTCGGAATGTAGCTACCTTTCACGACACAAAATTGAATTGTAGCTACACACATAATGGACTATCCTCTTACACACACCCTCCAGCTTATTTACCTAGTGTACCTCTGTCTGCCCATGCACATACCAATTTAGCAAGGGGTGGCTAACAGGGACTTGGCCCAGCCCTCATAACCTTTAATGGCCATTATGCACACATGCATACTAGCACCTCCTAACTTTCCCATACTTCGGACCCACAAGGGCTTTCAACCTACATCGACTTGGGACCATACCCATGGTGAAAGGCGCTATAAAAATGATCAAATTAAATTAAAAGTAATTAGGTTTGCACCCTGTCATGCAGAGGATTTATATTTTCCTTTTCCTCGTCTCTGTAGAAATATCACTCCCTATAGCCATTGGCTACCTTAACTGTGGTGTGGTTTTCTCCCAGTGAGATGGCAGAGCTGCAACTTATGACATCAGGTAAACTGAGAGGATGTATTCTGACTTACAGGTTCAGTGATCTATAAAATGTGGCAATTGACAGGTTTGATAGGACTTGGATTTGTGGGGATGAGTAGAAGACTGAGGAAGAAGAAGAGGGTTCCATGACTATGTTCCTGCACTAGAATCTTTAATTCCTAAACTCCAGGGGAACCCCTTCCTTTAGTTATTGGATGGGAAACCCCCTTCATACAACTAATGCCCCTCCTATGGCATCTACGTATGGCTCAAATACACAGAGGCCATAAGAGATACATCCAACAGGTCCTATAAGGGGAGAACTGTCCCTGCATTAGGCAGAGCAGAGAGGCTGGCTTGCTTTGGATAATACTGATAGTCCGTAAGTTTACTATTTGTTCATTTGATGATTTTTATTAAAAGTACTGCAGTACATCAATGTAACATTTATGACATGAATACAATAGTTATACTATATATATAGTATGTTTTTGGTTAACATAGGTGCAACATCATCTGGTAGAAATAATGATGGCAAAAACACTCATAACGCAACTGAGAATTTCAGCAGGGACAGCCAAAAGCATATGCACCTTTTACCTCCTGTTAGTGAAGAGCATTTACACCCAGCTCACTTCTTTTTTTTAAATCATATTTTTATTGACAACAAATTAACAGCAACATTGATTTGTCTACAGATTGTCCAGTATTATGGAACCTATTTTAAATTGGCATAGATCAAACATTGTGACAACCTTTCATTTCAGTTGCATCAATGAGCCGTTTTTGAAGTTTTCTCACACAAGTTATAGAGGGTGCAAATCAAGTCTCATCTAACCAGAAGTAACTGAAGAAGGGAGCTCTGCACTTCTTAATATGAATAGGTGCTATCTGGGATAGTAATAACTCCATAAAATATTCCTTTTAACCCTCCAATCAGAATCCTCTTGGAATCTTGGTTGCTATACATTATACGACGCAAACGACTGTGGACTACCATTCTTGGGGTACCTTGTTGATTTATGGATCCCCTGCTGTGTGACATTGGACCACACCTGAATCACTCAAACAAATCTACAACCAAGACTCAGGGAGTGATGATAGCCAAACCCCTCTCCCTCCGCCCACCCATCTCATCACTCCTTGCAACCTTGCACTTCACTCACTGCCTTCACACGACCCACCAGGTATAATGTACTTAATAGACTCCTACCCTACCCATCTTCTGTCAACACCCATTTTCAATCAATGATTCACAACCAGGGAGGTGCCCTTACGGCTAGCCTGCAACCATCTATACCCATCACAAAAGTGTTTTCATATCAGCACACATACTTCCGGCCTGCACCTATGAACACCACAGGTTTTCTGCTTCTGACTCCCAGCTATCAGAATGAGACTCTCAAACATCTTTCTTACAAAGTCATGTTCATCAAAGCAAATATTATTGACAAAAGGGCGCTCTATAAGACCACTTACCTTACCTTACCATTTAGCATACTGACAGTAAATCACTATTTAAGTATTTGAGATATGAAGTAGAAATGAATTGGTTTATTAAGCTGTTGGCATTTACAGAATGCTAAGAACCTTTCCTTTCTTTCACTAAAGCAAAACTGCAAGATGCAGAATATACATGTACCAAGTTTGCATATGCTTTATTGCAACTACCTATGAGAAGCCGTGAAGACACATAGGGAACTTATAGGGTGACTGAAGTTAATTGGGTTGGAAAGACAGGCCTTAGATAAATGGAAGGGGAGACATGATTCCTCTGCAGTACGAGACGCAGAGCTGGTGTTCACAGCCAGAGACAAGGACGGGTGGAAAATTCCTGGTTCCCGAGGCTGCAAGCCTCCTGCAAGAATTCAGAATAAAATCCTAATTGCAGACAGAAGGGCTTCATTTTGTGGTCCACTCACACGTGACCCAGCAGAATATGATGATGCTCATTTACCCGTAGTGGGAAGAGAAGCTGTTCCCAGCGAGACAGAGTGGAATACAAGTGCTGCCCAACAAAACTGCAACCTGTAGGCACTCTCTCTGAGGCTTAGGTGGTGAGACAGTGGTAACAATATGGAACACACAGCCCTGCATCTTCCTTCCCATCACCTTGAAAATGTACACTCAGCTCTGTAACCAGACAGGGTCCCAGGCCTGGGAGGCCCCGCTCTAGCCAATCCAGAATCTCTATTTGTGAGGTGGTATAACATGTTGCACAGGCCATTGGTCTTCCTGCGACCCTGCAACAGTATAGTTTGTAACATTTAGGTGAAGTCTCAGGTGGAGCCACCTGCTATGGGGGACCAATAAACATACTAATGTAAAGATTTTGTATACATAGTTAGCCCAAACTGACCTATGATAACACCCTGTAGGTTTTTAGGGTGGACCCGATTTTTGTGATGTCATACGTGCATAAAAAACGTGTGACACAGTCTCAGAAGCTGAGAATGCTGGAGAATTATTTTTCCTGTGTAATCCCTCTCTATGTTGGATAATACAGTATACTTTGCCCCATGGCTGAGTCTTCTGTTCTTGCGATGGGGAGTCTTTGATGGACCCACGTTTCTCTGCTTAGTATCTGGATGAATTCTGTGAGGTCCCATCCGCAAGTACTTAACAGTAACAGAGGTGCTCTTCTCGCGTATACAAGGGTGCCATTGCTGATGACACCTTTGAGGTAAGAGTGGCTGCTGAATATGGCGTTCATAATACCTCTGTGGTTGATGAAATGTTTAATCTCAGTTGTTTGTACGCATGAATATCAAAAATAGCTTCACTCAGGTGTGAAATGATTTCATCTGTGGTGGACGGTGGTCAGTCAAAATCTCGAATTTGTAAATATCGAAAACTATAATCTCGAATTTATTTGACCGAAAATAAAAAATCTCGAAAGTCATAATCTCGAAATTTTTCAAGCAATCTCGAATTTATGTCAATCTCAAAGGTAAGTAAAAACCATACTTTTTATGCTTTTTATTTTATTTAATAACTTTAACTTTTTCTAAAGTAATATACACTATATGATAAGTATTATAATATAACATTATTTAATACATTTATATATATATATTAATATAAGCTTACAGATATTTTATGTTAAACTGTGTAATTTTTTTAACATGTAATACATCTATTTTCCTCTTGATGGTGCTATTGCATCAATAATAACAGTTGTATATTTTTTAACTTTGTGTTTGTTTACTTATTTAAATACACGTTACGTAGTCCTACGTAAAACGTAAGCGCCATTTTTAAAGTTCATATTCAATCGGTTTCTGCTGCGGTCGCGTCTCCTGCAAGCTGTTCCTGGATTTTCATGGATTTTTCTTTTTTTTTTCCTTGGACTGCTTTTTTTTCACTGGATTTACTCGGATTACATGGACTGTGGATTTCTACAGGATTTCCTGGATTACATGGACTTCACGTCTCCTGCAAGCTGTTCCTGGATTTTCATGGATTTTTCTTTTTTTGTTCCTTGGATTGCCTTTTTTTCACTGGATTTACTCTACAGGATTTCCTGGATTCGATGAATTATGGATTTCCAGTGGATTTACTTGCAGTCGCTGGATTACGGATTATGGCTACAACGTGGTTTTTTTCTGGATTAGCATTGGCTTTTATGTCTGCATGAGGACTTTTCTTGTTTTTTCCCATGGATTTTCTTGGTTATTTTTTTATTTCGATTGAGTTTTTCCTGGATGTGTACTCGAATATTTCTTGACTTTTTTTAGGTAAGGATGGTTTTTCTCTTTCGTGAACGTGTTTTTCCTGGATCTGTATTTTGATTTTTTTGATGTTTTTTTTGGGTTTATTTCCAATGGATTGCCGTTGCAGTTCCTGTATTTTGCATCACCAGGATGTTTTATTCGCAATCACTATCGCCATGGGACAATGGACTGCACCTTTATCTGAAACGTGAGTAATTTTTTTTTAACATTTCAAGTTGAACGCTATAGAGTCTAAGAAGGTTTCTTTATTTTGGGGGTCAAAAGCTTCTATTAACTGTATCAGTTTTCCTTCATAGTCTCTGTATTTTCTTCTCGGTTGTGCCTGGTTAGTTAAGGAAACGGTCTGTGCCAATTTAAATTGTTGGTGTTGTTCTTCATCTTGCAAGTCACGTAAAAAATGCCACAACGTGGGGTTATTGATGTTAAATTGTTTGTTTAACCTGCTGTGCCATCCCTCCAGGGCGTTATTCGTTCTAGGTGTTTTTTCTAGGGTTGCCTGATAACAATTCCAAAAATTTAATGGGTATTTTGGCCTTCTTCTTGTTCCACTTCTGGTTAATTGTCCAATCCATGATTTTTCAAAATAGTCTAATAGATCACTAAATTCTTCCTCATGATTTTTGTAAAAAGTACTGTCAATTAAATGTTCATAAAATTCAGTTACATAATCTATTTGTACAAAAGCTAATGCAAAAAGTTTTTTAATATTAAACTGGTAGCAACAGTCCTCCGTGTATTTTGTGTTTAGACCTAATTTCTGCATTTTATGCCATATACTCTGTGTGAAGTGGAAAAAACATCCTTGAATTCGTGTATTTTCGAAAATTGATTTAAAACCGTTGATTTGTGCTGTCTCGTAAACCATGATTATTGTAGTTGGGTTTGCCTCAGGGATCGATTGTTTTATTTTATCAAAAACGATTCTGTACGCCTCTTCAGTCTTTTTCGGCATTAATGTATACGCAAGTGGAATTGTCTTGCCGTTTATTGTGCCATGAATGGTATAAAACTGGAGGAATGGCTGCGGGCATACTTTAAAAGTTGCGTCACTTTGCCATTTTTCACTGTTAGTCAGATGGTGGAAATTACTTGCCATGACGAATATAATATTTTTTCGCGGTTTAAATCAATTGTCGCTTGGTGAAAAATGTCTCCATTTTTTGTTGTTTTAAATATATCAGGGATTGTAATGTCTTCAAAAAGCCTTGGTACAGGTGGCATATTTTCTTTTTGTTTTCTAGCTCTGTTTATTGTCCGTTGCATTAACCTCTCACCTGGTAACTGTGCAGCGATATGTATTGGTAAATGGTCACATACTTTTGACACAACCGAGCCACTTGGTTCCCCGAGACTTTCTTCAGCCTTTCTTTTTAGCTCAGAGAGATTTTTTTTTATAATAATATTAGATTGGTCCGGTAGATGATTATGTTCGTTTTTACTGTGCACATTTGTTCCCTCAGTAATAGCTCGAGCCGTGCATTTATTTCTTTTATATTCGGCGCATTTCCAGTATACACGCTCATTCTTCTCATATTCCTTATGGTAAACGTATCCATTTAATGTCAGCTGTTTTCCTCCCTTTTGGTTTGTCACAAATTCCATTTCGTATTCTAAAACAAACGGAAGAAACGTTTTCTGTCATATATCTCTAAGTAATATGTTTTTTTACTGTTATTCCACTTCAATGTTTTATAAATAGTACCTGGTGTTTTACGAAGTAAACTCAAGCAATTTCCCGCACTACAGCATCAAATGTCGTCCTGTCAGGTAATGACGGTTTGGCAATATCGTTATTCCAATCTTGGATCCTGAACAAGGTTCTTTACTCTTGCTTTTCACCTATCAGTTTAACCCCTTCTAAACTCTTGATTCTAATACGTATGTTGACAGTAGGGTGGGGGGGCGTGTGGGGGTAGCAGGGTGCCGGGTAAGGGGGGGGTGGTAAGGGGGGAGGGGGTTGGGGGGGAACCCCCCCATCATAAAATGCTAATTTTGTTTTTTCTTTATTTCTATTTATGCATGTTCGTTTTTTTTTTTTTCGACATATATGTATTCGAGATATTGACCCTTTTAATGACATGTATATATTTTCGATATTTTAATTTTCGATATTATTTTTTCGAGATTTTTGTAGTTCGAGATTATTTTTTCGGTATTTTGACTATAAACCGTGGTGGACGCGGTGGGTGTGTGTCTCTCTCTCTCTCACTTTATTGCCTTATTGGAAAGGTGCATGTTCATGCATAATCGTACTTAGCCAACTGCTTTGCTTTTTGGGCGATCACAAGTGGGGGAAACCCACCAAGTATGTCCCAATACCATCTCAATGAAGCTGGCCTTCTCAAGCTTGTTCAGTTCTTCTTCAACCTTGGCATCAGGAGTAACGGGATGTGGCAAAATGGTTTGGGTTAACATATAGTTTTATTTGCGTTTGAGGCAGCCTTCTCCAGAAAGAGTGATTGGTATTGTTCAAGAAGAGATTGGATGCATATAGTTGACATGTGAAGTGGATCAGGTCCAATGACCCAGTCACTTTGCAGCTGAAGTGCATGTCTTTCTCCACTACAGTGGCAAAGACATGCTCTATTATGCTGTTTGTCCCATGCAATATCTGAGGCACGAAAATTCCTAGAAGTGGGAGTGGGTGTGTTGCTGCCTTATGCAAAGACCTGCACTTTGGTATACTGCAATCATGGTTGTGGCTTCAGGTGGTTGAACTTTGAAATCTGGAGCAGGTTCACATAGGTGATCGTATCTATAACTGATACTCGAATAGCACTGAGATGTACTTTGCAGCGAGGTGTTTTTTTTTTTGCCACGTCGAGATTCTTGGTGCATCTCGTACATGAAGAATACTTCACCTTTATGGAGACATAAGGTTGTGGCAGAGGTTTCTACCCTGCAGGTGACTCTACCCATCTTACTGTAGTCGTGCATTTGGTTGACGTTGCAGGTCAGGAGTGACACACTATGTAAAAGTAGTTGAACTTGTTTAATTTCCTGCATTCTTTGGCTAGACACTCTTAAAGGTCATACGTGTTGCCTCCAGAGTGGGTGCATATTTGACTTGTCCTGGATTGTTCTGCTTCTTGATCAGGGTGTCGCCTCACAGTATTGCTTTTTCATTGGCCCTGGGTGGTTGTTATCTGTCTCCTCTGCAAGGTGGCTTCTACTTGTTCGAGTGACTGTGTGTATTTGCTCTAACATTTGCCTTTCTACTGCGCTGTGCAAAGATGTCACTCTAGCGTCCGCTAGATCATTGTCTCTCGCCATCTCTAGAGGTGAAGTGCATATGCATGGTTCCCAAAGGGTGCTCCTTCAGAGCTTTACTGATGCACATCCTGGATAAGCTGGGCCCTGAACTTGTTGTTAACATTGATCATCGTGAATGAGGTGGTAGATGACATCGCCTTGCGTGAAACGCATCGAGCAATTTGCTGCTCTGCTGCCTAGCTTGTCGTAGATTGAATTGCTCATAGCCAGGATTTACTTGAGGATTGAAGTGTGCTGACAGTCTGGCTGTTGCTGTGTCACTGTCGTTGTCATTCCAAGTATTTAGGAGTGAGTTGAACAACTCATGTACTTCTTCCCCCACTAAATGTATCAGCATGGATCGCTTGACTTCTGGGTCTGTTTCCCTAGCAGCCTTGAAATAGTTGTTAAGCCCCCCATTCCACAGCATCCACCTCGTGCCTCATGATGGGGCCTCTAGATAAGTCAAATTAAGATGGGGTAGGCTGGATCCAGGAAGTCTTGCTGGCCATGATGTGCTGCTGCCGCAGCAGCACCGCGAGCAGACATACTGTGATCTGGCATGATCAGGGCTGCTTGAACTGAAGCTACAGTGTATGACCTCCTCGACTCTGGGCCTCTGTGAAAGACAAGTCATCCGTTGTGTGTCCAGAGTGTTTGTGGTGACGCCAAGGCTTACCTTGCCTTTAGTGCCATGGGTATGGGGTCTGTAGTGTCGTAGTGTCTGTGCTGTGTTATGTCCAGACCACAATTCCTCCCTTGTACACTGCCACAACAGGGCTGCTGCAGTCAGCTGCTCTTCAGCACATTCCGCTCAACATTCCTGGATGGCTGTGACTGCCTGTGTGGATCGGCAGCCCACTTTATCGCCACACCAGTTATGTATCAAACCTCAGCCTAATGCGTGCATAAATAAAGCGCAGCTTGGAGACTTACTTACTTACTGAGCTCTGTCAGCAACTACTCACGTTAGCGTGGGGTTGGGGGGCATAGGCGTGCCCTGCATAAGTCAGTCCCCCACTTGGGCCACCCCAGTCAAAAGTGTCTCGACACGCCACTGGGGGGAGGGGCTTCCATTAATATATAACGTGTTGCGTCACCTGTTGGCATGCTGCATGTGGGTAACTGCGTGGGCCATCCAACATGTGCATCATAACAAAGATATAACATTCCTTTGAAGAGGGAAGTTCAACTTTGGAGATTATGAACTGTTGCAGAGGAAAAGGAACACAGCCACTTTAAGAGGGAGGAACCGCAGCAGGAAGAGGGAGGTGGAATGAGGGAGGAAAGGGAGAGGACAAGGGAAGAATCTTCTTGTATGGAGATTAAAGGAGATAGACACGAGCTGACAGTGTCATGTGGCATTTGTGAATACACGTGTGAGTGGGCCATATCAACTGCCGACAAAGTGCCGAACCCACACCACAGGAAGAGACAAGCAGCCTATACATACTGCGAGGAGGGCAGTGGCTGAAGGCAGAGACCAGGATGAAAGGAGACAGTGGCGAGGGATGTCGCAACAGAAGACACGGGCTCCCACGAGGAGATAAAGTATTCCGGAAAGGAGGCCGGACCAGGGAAGGAGCTGGGAGGAAGACTGCAGCATTGCCGGGAGAAAGAAGTACACGCCACTGGAAATGGACAATGGAGCAGCAGCACGTGAGGCCAGTGTGGTAAGGAGGACCACCCAGGGGTGGCACAGAAGCTTAGGAGGGAAGCAGCAAATACGTACTGAAGCACTTGCAAAGTTCCTAGCAAAACGTAGCTGCATAATACCAGCAATACACCACCTCGTAATCAGTTACGCCTATGTCGGAAAGGAACGCATGTTAGTATAAAGACGCCAGCACATGGCCACTACCACGCCACTACAGGTAGGCCACGCACCAGCGATTACACGTGGCCTTCCCTTGTGGGGGGAAGGAAAAGAGACGCGAGAGGAGGCCACGTACCAGCAACCACACGTAGCCCAATAAAGAAAAACAGATAAAAAGAGCCAGACAGGCAGGAAGACAGCAGGAGGACAAGTGGGAGAAGGGAATACACCCCAGCTACACCCACCCCACGCACAAAGAAACCACGCCCTTTCAGCACCATGTCAGAGGGAGCAGCACCAGTGATAGACATAGGCGGACAAGCTGCGGCAGGGGCAAGCCCCACAAACCTAGCCACATTTCTATGGTGCCCCAACCCATTCACACTGCAACTACAACAACACCAAGGCCAGAGATAGGAGGAATGGATGGAGGAATTTCGAGAACTTCATGCGAGCCGTAGGAAACCAAGCCGCACCAAATCCGATGGACATTTTCACGAACCTAGTGGGAAAGGAGATCAAAGGGGTCATAAAATCCATAACGCCCCAAAAGAAATCGACATACAAACGCCTCACTGCTGCAATTAATGGAAAGTTAGTTGTCCTCCCCAACAGGGACTACGAAAAGGTACACATTCAACCAGTGTACATAACTACCACATGAGACAATTGGCAAGTTCATCCTCAGACTCCAAAGGAAAATAGCATACTGCGACTTTGCCAACTTCAACGACGACAAAGCCATCAGACTAAGAGACTAAGAGTAATTGAAGTATGCATATCCTCACAGTTTCGCAAACACCTGCTGAAGAAGCCCCTCCCACTACAAGAAATAGCAGACCTCGCAAGGGTATACGATGTGCAAGCAGCTGCCATGGAGAACCCAAAAAAGGCAGACACAGTTGCCCCCCTAGTAACAGACCCGCAAGGGCAGACCATATATCCTGGCACACAGACTCGTCAAGAAGCATGGAACACCAACCGACGTCCCCCAACAGAGAGACAGTGATACAAGTGTGGCTACGAATCCCCCCACAAAGGCCAGTGTTCAGCTATCGGGCAGATGTGCATGAGATGTGGACAAGAGAATCACTTTCAAGCCACGTGCCGAGAGAAAACACCCATGCTGCCTGCATATAGGCCACCACCACTGTTGATACCACTCAAGAGATATGACCCACCGAGAGCACCTATTCCTCAACCGTACAAAGAGAGAGATAGTGGGAGACTTACCCAAAACAGGAACACAGCGACATATTCCACTCAGCCAGGGTTCATAAGAGCCGTGGAAAATCTAAACATCGATCCACCCGGAAGACACTTTGAAACGCCTGAATACTTTCCCTCTGGGCAACCAAACCAGGCAGGGGAACAAAGACATGGGCAGGAATACATCACGTATGACCCTCCATTCAGCAGTGTTCCGGGCCTTGTCTGCACGCCTCATGCCCATACACTCCATTATCAAAGGCAGTTGGCACCAGTGGATGTGCGCTGCCAATGGGGGCTGGCAGGGGTTGGAACGGCCAAGGTGCCAAATACCATGTACACTTCACAGGTATCTTACGCGTAGTGGCCATTGTGCACATGGCCTAGCCAGAGCCTGTGTCTCCATGCAGGCTCCCCTTGAAGCAGGCCGTGCCCCTGCTATCCACATAAGACAACGCCATATACACGTCATTCATTCACATTCACACCCACTTTTCTAATTCTTTATAAACCACTTGATATTTATCATGAGAACATCTTTGAGCAATGCAAGTCAACTCATGAACATGCTGCCTGAGAACTTCTGTCAGCTCGTCATCATGCTACCTGTGAACATCTCCCCGTTCTCCTACTACTAACTACCCTGCTTGCTGAATCTAACTGTTTGTTGGTCAAGGTAAAGGCAGGTCACCTAATCATATCTCCTTGATCTTTAAATTTCTATCTATTTCGAACAAACGTACCCAGTAGTGTAATGTTCATTCTTCTCATTGCCGTTGACTTGATTTTAATTTGTTATGTTATCGATATATAGCAATTGTCATCAGTGTTAATTGGGATCGAATTGCATCCTTCGCGGACTGTGTCTATAAGCATGTTTTCTTTTGATGCATGATAGTACATTCAAGGGACAAGTAACATGTTACGATTTGCGTCACATCAATGAATTGTGTATGAAAGTTATCCTATAAAACAGCCGTCTATGCTACACAGGAATTGCTTCGGTGACCAAAACATAGATTGCATAGAAAAAATATATGATATAATTCCATCTTTCACTCACTTTTATGCAAAGTAATTTTCTAATAATGTTGACCTTTTTTTATACAGAATTTCAAACAATGCCTGTATGTACGGTTTACGGTTGCCGCTCTAAGACCCATAACAAACCTAAAGGCACTACAATGCATGTATTCCCGAGGAATATAGATCTAATAAGAGAACAGGTCAGATATTACAGATTTGCGCCGGAAGAGCTTGAAAGTAGAGCCCATGAAGTCTTGGGGGACTCGAGGGGTAATCGATTCCGCATATGCAGCCTGCACTTTGCAAAGAATATGTACGACCAATCGCAGTACACAAAGAAGCATCCACTCAGAACGTCTCGTAAATTGCTTCCAAATGCAATTCCGACTCTATTCATGCACACGTTGCCTCAGGTGAGTCACGTTTCCTGATTTAGCTGAACAGGTAACTACATGGACGGATTGGTGTTTTAGGTGTAAATGTCCCTTATAATACTTTTCAAATTTACGAGATTGTATTGCGTTATAACTGAACCCCATTTTGCTAAACATCTGTCCTTGGTTTTAGGAGCATCATAGAAAACGATTTATGGGCACAGATAACTATGCTATAGTGCCCTTGGAAATAAGCATAATCTTTTCGTAATTGGTCGCTTTACTTGTCAATTTCCAAGGTTATCAGTTCTAAATCAAATCTAATTTTCCCTTAACAACTCCATGACAATGCACTGAATGTGAAGGAGCAAGATTCTGCATCCATGTCTTCCCTGGAGTCAACAACAACTTCGAGCGCGCATCAGGTAGTTTTATTTAGCTATTCAGTTCCGGAACTGTTTTATGCATGGAATTTGAGATAATATGATCAAATGTACGTATCCTGTCGTTTGTTTACATAATGTTTCATTAATGGGTTTTTAGTAATTTGTACCATTGTCTGCATCACAATGTGTGTTTTCAATTTCACTTGTTTCATCCAACTAAAACAAGTACTGTGTTACAGGGTGATGCTGGTACTTCAACTACAATTACATCATCTTTCAGAGCTGATACAGAGCCAGAGGTATGCGTACTGACAGTTCCGTCGAATGAAAAAAAGTAGGTCCTACATCTGATACCATTAGACATTGACATTATTATAAACAAGCATCTTTTGCAAATTGCTTCAGTGCAACATTTCAATCAGTGGGTTTCACACAGTCATCTTTGATTGAGTAAACTAGCCATCAATCAGGTGAAATTCAAAATGTATATTTAGATTAAGTGACGTACACGGTGTGCAAGGGTATCTGTGTAAACCATGTGTGCGATGGAATAATTTGATTTCAAATACTAATGACTTATTTTTAATTAATACTCTTTTCTGGGGATGTATACAAGATCGGGATATAGAAGAGGAGGCACATGGATCCGAGTTGGCAGGCAAGCTTGCTGGTGCAGTCGTTACAGTGAAGAAGACGGTTTCACAGAGAACCAAGAAAGCAAAGGTAACTAACAAACAATTTCATTTCCAAACAGTGTTTTGTGCTGTTACCTTCATAACATGTTTTTTTTTAAATCTAAAGTGCCATATACTATATGTTGAATTTACATTGAACATGGTTTTCTAACCAGTCTTCTAGGTGCCCGATGGTGTACGAACTATGCAGACACAGACAGCTACAAAAATCAGAGATGCTGCTTGCCAAACTGATTTCACCATGGAGCAACTATTATTTGAGGCGCAGCGTGTTCAAATCAATAAGCAGACTCGAGATGCTTTTGCCCAATGGCCAGAAAATGAATTGAATGTGACCGGCGAAGCCAGCAAAGTGTTGTTGGACCATTGCTACAATGCGAGAGCTCCACCAGAGGAAGATGAAACTGAATGTAATGAAGATGCTTTTGAGTTAGTCGCAGACCACTTGACACAATCGACACCCGCCAAAAAAGGGCTACCCAAAAAACAATCGACATTGATGTTTTCTCTGATTCGTGTTCAAGTAACAGAAGCTGAAATAACAGAGACTGAAGCATCAACACAATTGACCAAGGAACTAGCAACCACAGTTGAGTCAGAAACAAAATTCATGCAGGATGATAGTCTAATAAGGGAGTCCAAATACATTGTATTCCACAGCTGCTTGATGGAGATTATAATGATGCTGAAATGTGTGCATCCAGTGAGAGGGGAAGTATGCGGGAAGCCATTGGTGAATGTGACTCGTGTATCACAAGGCAGTAACCTCAAAATACAAGCCACCTGTGAAATGCTCCATGCAAAACGTTCATGGTCCGCTCAACCGATGCTGGGGAAACTGCCAGCTGGAAATCTACTGTGTGCAGCTGCTTTACTTTTCAGTGGCTCTAGTTTCAGTAAGTTGTCCAGTTTCTGTCAATTTGTCGGACTCCAGTTCCTTTCTAAAATATAGTACTACAACTATCAATGTCAATAGCCCCTGCTATTAGTGAAGCTTGGAAAATTGAACAAATGTCTATTCAAAGTACATTCTACGAAAAACGGTTCAGGCTAGCTGGCAATGGACAGTGTGACAGCCCTGTATTTTTAGCAAAGTACTGCACATACCACTTTCGGGACATGGAAACTAAAAAAATTGTGAGTTCGGTGGTCGTGCAGGTATCCAAATGTAAATCCTCAGTGGCCATGGAGAAACTTGGTTTTATAAGATCCCTGGTAGATCTCCAATCTACGGGAATGCAAATCGACCTCATAGCCATGGACAGACACATTTCAATAGCCAAGACAATGACAGAGCAGTTTTTTCAAATATTCACCATCAATTTGATGTATTGCACGTTGCAAAATCAATCAATAAAAAAATCTCAGCTGCAGGAAAAAAAAGGTTCTGAAAATATTTTACAGTGGTCCCAGTCTTTCAGCAACCATCTTTGGTGGAGCTCCAAAACTTGTGATGGGTCTGGAAATTCTACTAGAGAAATGGCGGTCACTACTGCACCACTGTTCCAACATTCACTCTTGGACAGAAAACCAACATTTCCACCAATGTGCACATGGCCCTTTGTCACCGGAGCAGGAACGGAAGAAGTGGTTGATTCCATCTTCACCTCCACACAAAGCTCTTGAGAAGATTGTGTTTCATAAAACTCTATCAAGAGATCTGAAGGGACTCACAAAATTCTGTCACACAGGAGATTTGGAGGTGTTCCACAATATGTGCCTAAAGTACAGGTCAAAGAGATTGCATTTAGGCATAGACGGGATGCAATATAGGACATTATTAGCGGTATTAGCGCATAACGAGAATGTGGGGCGTGAACAATCGAGGACTGTGGGAAACTTTGGGATGCTTCGCTACACAATGGCCTTTACAAAAAGAATTTAAAAAAGGGTGGTCAAGCCAATATGCGAGGAAATGGAATTCGATTTTGTGAAAGATCTTATTATTACTGTCTTGGACATACATACTCACGGAATCGCGCACGATTTTGTTCTGAGGACACATACATTGCCACAAAACATTGTCAACGTGCCCTATCTACCTAAAGCAGAGGTCGTCCAACAGTTCACTTCCCGGTTCAAATGATTACCATCTATTTCTTTGTTCAACAATTTTTATATAAAGTGTCCAAATAAAGCATCCAATTTGTCTTTTGAAATGTATACTCTTTGTCCATTTTTTTTTCAACAAGTGCCATTTTTACGAATGCCACGCAATGTAACGCTGTGCTTTCACACTTTCGAGTTTCGTCGAGCTACTGTGGGACCTTCACTGATCTTGGGAGGGTCAGATGGATAACAGCATGAAAGCAACTTTGGGGTTCTGTAGTTGCCTTACCAAACAGTTGCCCAAATAGCTTCATAACTACTCGTCCCACAAAAGGAATGAGACCTAGGCTAGATAAGATACTCGGCACGCAAGAACTACTGACTGTGAGCAAAACAGCGCATCAAAGTGGGTTGTTGGTGAGAAATAGCTGCACTCTGACCAATATATTCATGGGGGCATGTGTTGGCGGTCGTTGCTAATGTAAGGAAGGAGTAGGTCGGTTGAGCCCCCCGGCCGCCATAGATTATACGCAAAAGTGACATCCTGCTCTTGCACTCGTGGGGGATGCCTCCTTTGCCCTTCTGCAGCAATGGGGAAGAAGGCCCTGACATAAGCAGAGTTGGGGCTATTGCTAGACACACTTGGACTCCATTTTGTGTACCCTCGACTCCAACTTTGGACTAGGCCGCATTCTGTCATTGCAAAGTTTCCCCTCCCCCTCAGCAGCGCCGCGAACAGCGAGCACTGACAGTCCCCACCTTTTTCCTCCTGTGCCTGTGCCTCACAAGTCCCTTTCTCATGGTTACGCCGAGACAAGGGGCCTCATTACGACCCAGGCGGTAAGTTACCGCCTGGGTCGTACCTTTACCACGATGGCGTAAACTATGTTTACGCCATGGTGGTTGGCGGACTTACCGCCCCATTCCGAGGTGAGTGGGGCGGTAAGTCCCCATTAACCCATTTACCCTTCCCCATTCCCATTTTTGCCCCATAGGGAATAATGGAAGTGGGGAAGGCGTTAATTACGCCACCGTAAATTACGGTGGCGTAATTAACAACAAGGTTCCTTAGCGCCATGGATTTTAACACCTGCTAAAAGCAGGTGTTAAAACCTCCATGGCGCTAAGGGACCTCGGAATCAGGCGGTAAGGGTCGGCGCTGTTTACGCCGCCGTAAACCCCTTACCGCCTGGGTCCTAACGAGGCCCAAGATGTTGCAAACTAAGAATGTATTAATTTAAATCTTCCTCTGAGATCACTGTCCTGTGTGTGTCAGGGCCAAACCATGACTTGTAGTTGTTCATCCATCTCAGCAAATGTTCTCCTGCACCTCTCATCTCCGCTGCTGGAAAATTACTGCTTGTTCAAACTTGTGCCCCTCTAAAGCTATTCATTTCATGTACCAAAAGTGTGACCCTTCCTTGCTGACCACCCCAGAGTGCCTCCCAATAAAATAAGACCCCAGTCTTGGTATATTCTATCCTAAACTAACATGTGTCACTCCACCCCCTTTCTAGCTCTGATGTGCCAGACCTGTGAGCTATCAATACCGACCCCCGCTGGTTGCCTCAGGGGCAGAACCCCCATACCCTTTACCTTCCTAGTGACCCAAAGTGGGATAGTACAAACACACATGTGCAATTTATAGGCCTGGCAGGAGGGGGTTGCAGCAGGGCTTGCTCGGTTATTCTCCTACAAGCACATTTTGTCATGGCTCGAGACTTGCTTCTTGCGAAAAATGTTTACGTGAATTGCCGTGTGAACACGAGACGGGCTGAGCTGACAGGTGGTGTTGGCTGGCTGTGGGAGTCGCTGGGAGGGTGCCAAGTTCTCCAGAGGAACCAAGTAAAACACTAGAAATTTTGCGCGCCATTGGTAGATGGCAGCAAACAATTCATATGTTTTTCAAAAATATATCTAATGCCACTATGGTCTGAAGGGCTATTGGCTCCCATTCTGAGTGAAGGTCAGCGGCTTTGAATGTTTGCTTGCGAGCTGAGCAAACCCACGCATCGTACACAGTATAAGGTTCAATTGTTTTTCGACCTTGAAAGAAATGGATGATTCTGAAAGGAATGAATGAAGGGAGGGGTGTAATACAGTCAAATATGATAAGGTTCACCATTCCAAAACTGGACAAAGGAACATTAATTTCATTTTATGAAAATGTGTTGATTTGAACGTGTGTGCGTTACACAGAGAGAATGTCAGAAGGTTGAACCTCACCACCCTTCTCCTCACCTGTGGCTTCCTCTGGTTTATCCTTGGAGTGCTTGGGAGGCCTTCGGGGACTCCTGGTGTCTTCCTTTGCGGGCTTGTCTCTGGACTTCCTATCGTGCAAGTAGGGCCTGGCTCCCTCGGAGGCCACCTCGACAGGGAGTGGGACCTGTCTCGGGGGGCCCCGAGGAGCCAAGGTCCCGCAACAGGGAAAAGACTGATGGACAGTAAAAAACCCTGTGTAGTCTTCCGGAGATCGTGACGAATATTATGCACTCCAATGGTAGATGTGGCTGTTTGTGATCCGGAGTGAACCAGGAAATCGTGGATCAGGTAAGACTGACCGTCCTCCAATATGGATACGGCTGAGGAAAGGAGGCAGGATCCGATCCGTGGGTTAATTGGCAGTACGAAGGTAAGCAGATAATGAGAGGAGCTTAGTGAGAAAAGAGAAGAGGGGTAACCCCGAAACGGGGAAACGTTCCGAACCCAGAAGATATGGTACAGATAGGAAGAGAGCTGAAAAGTCCCTACTTACCAGATACGGCAAGATCCACAAAATGCACAGGAAGGAACGCGTAGAAACGCGAGAATGGCGGCTAGCCGCTAGTGTGAATGACAAGACGCCGAGCGAAGAAAAGTTAAAGAAAGTGAAACGGACGAGAGCCGTGAAAGGGAAAGGGGAATGAAAGCAAAGCCAGCAAGCGCAAGGGTACGCGGGCGAGGAAGAGAACTGCTGAAGGCACAGGAGGTGGTTAAACAGAGTTTAGTCGAGCGCTGGTATCACGAAGGAATAACACAGATACAACGCGCTGAGAGGGGGGCGTGGCTTGCTTAAATAATGAAGGCGGCCATGTTGGATGAGGACTGGCCCGCTAGCAGAAGGTTCTCCGCGGCGTGATCTTCCACTTCTGCCATAGCTTCCATGGGTGGATCCTGACAGAGAATGGAAATGCCGAATATTATGTAAGTTTTACTTTCGCCGGTTTTATAGACCAACGAGTCAACTTATCATTAGCCGATCGTTATTGCTGGCTTACATTGTACTGGGTTGTTCTTTGTGGCATATTGCAACGACACGCAAATACAACCTGTCTGTCTACTTGTCTTTGTCCCAGGCACATGGGCAGTACAGCATCAAGATGCATGTAGTCCGCCACTGGGTTCCCCCAAGTTCCACAAACGCCTAATTCAACGCTAATATTTAATTAAAATGCTGTCTATGTGTTCTTCAAATTGTAGCGTCAGCTTCCACATCCCATTTCGAGCTGAACATACGCCATAGCACTAACCTCTGAAGCAAATTGTAGGCTACTTTCTACATAGTTTTCTCTGTGTCCCCATTGTTCCCATTGTTTCACGTCTGTGTTCATCGTTAGTCTTAACACAGGCCGAATTAATGGGTAAAATGATAAATTGTAATAAAGATCGGCTACTGAGACACAATTCTGTTATGTTTTTCAAACAGCTACATCCTGCCTTTCTGCGATTGTCATCGATTCCAGCACTTGAATGGCTGGATCACAATGATGCTTTTTTGGGACGATCGCCACGGGCCGAGATGCCCTTACGCGGTACCAGCGACAGGCTGATACCCGAACCTTGTGATTCACAGTGCGTCCAATGCGCTTCTTATACCCAAAAAGGAACACTGCGTGACTCACAATAAACATTTGTGGATCGAGAACAAAGAAACAAATTACCCATTTGCTTGAATATGGCAATCGCAGGATGTTCTCAGAGCGTTTATTGTGAAATAAAAATACTTTACAAATTGTACAGTTTTGCTATTTCCTTTAAAAGAATAGTTTTATATTCAAAATTGGGATGCGCTGTGTTGTGAGATGATGTGTGTTGATATTCTGAGTTCTGCGTCAACTAAAGTTAACACATAGGTGATGACTGGGCGCGTTTGCTAACGCTGCCCAGTAACGTCATGGAGATAGGCGGAGAATATCACTAGGTTTGGTGATGTCAGCCACAGGGGTGGGGGATATGATTTAGTGCCGCCAGGGTCCACCTTGGGCGATGCGGCAAGGGATAAGATTATCACAAGATGGCCGCGCCCTGCTGCCTGTTTTTGCATGTGTAAAAAAGAGGAAAACTACGGTAAGGTGCATAGGAATTGTTTGTACGATCGATCAACGTATGTTTAAAAACACATGCCCGACCCCTCGGGACAATAATATTTTTGAGCGCACTATTCCTTTAATTCTCATTTCCATAGGACTTTAATAGTTTGCACTACAATTCGAGGAAATTGTCATAAAATGTAGGTTTCCAAGGCACCAAATCCTGTAAGAGGGAGGTTCCTTTTCCCAAACTTAAACACCATTGCAAATAAATCATCGGGGCCATTTTCCATTAAATGGATATTGCACAGAGGCCGCCAGCTACGTTTGCACTTTCACGCTAAATAGCCCCCTCTGCGCAATGTGCAATTGTCATCCTTTCCACCACGTAATAGGAACTATAAGAGTACAACATAGGCGAAATCACGTTTACACTTAACTTTTGGATGACGTGTTTAGATATGTGTAAATGCCTTCTATAATTATTGATTGCCGGAAGATTTTACAATAGACTCTGCATGCTTTATCTAGGTGTAAACGGCAGAAGAATTCCAAAGGAATTCTTTGGTTTACAATATGAAAAGTAATGGGGTTATTTTCATTGTGGTGTTGAGTAGAAATCATACGTAAACATTTTCTGCATGCTTTTTTAGCCCCAAAATATGTTTCATTTATATAGCGTTGAGTTGGAATTGAATATAATTACCATTTTTCACTACAAAGTGCAAAAACAAAGTAGTGAAGGCGATTATGCCCGCATGTATTCTTTGTTTTGCTTTTCGAAGTGCAAATAAATGCACTTGCATGGAGAGCACTTTTTGCACCTAAGTTCAAACATAACAGGTCCCTTCTGTGCACATTGCTTATTGGAGGAAAACGACCTTCCTGGTGGGTTATTTTGAAAAGAATTATGTATTGTAGAAAGCGAACCGCCTCAATTTGCACTTTTATGAGAAAGGTACCCTCCATGCAATATTCCTCATTTCAATCATATAGTGGAAAGTGAGCAACAAAACTTGGGAAACATCCCCTTTGCCTTTCCACTTCTTGCACTACATTGGTGAAAAAGTGTAAATTCCTCCTGCGACTAATCTTCTGAGCATTTACAATGAATTCCCATGGACTATGCCTGCTTTTATTTTATAGGTATTGCCGCCACCATAAAATTCCATGCTGGTGGTAAGGCGCCCGCATTTGTGTGATGTTGTGTGATGGACATGCTCTGTCCGCATCATTCCCCAACTCCTCCTGGCAAAGGCACCGAAACGAGGCAGATGAGTAAAAGTGGCAGAAACAGTATTTTTGGCCACTTTTACCTGCCTGCTGCACCTGGAAGATGAAACGCCTGCAGGCGCTAGACCATGTGTTGTTTTGAGGTGGATCAGGGTAGCATGATGGATACGGTTTCTCCATTCTTTGTTCCCACTCCATCGCACAGATCACTAAAGAATGTCACGAGACAGGCATAGTACATATATGCCTGTCTCAACACTTTCCGTAAAGTTCTATGGGATTGCAAAGTAATGGCCTGTGATTGGTTGCGCCTGTCTTTTATCACCCTCGGTAATATTGCTGTTGTTTGTTGCATTTGTGTTCCTACAGGCATCACGTGGGGGAAAGTAGTCTCACTCTATGCTGTTGCAGCTGGGCTGGCAGTGGACTGTGTCAAGCAGGCACAACCGGCCATGGTTCACACCATCGTGGACTGTCTGGGGGAGTTTGTACGCAAGACTCTGGTCACGTGGCTGAAGAGAAGAGGAGGCTGGGTAAGTCAATGATAGGTGTTAAAATAACTGTGTAATTGTGGTACAAGTCAGAATGCACGTGCATTCATTGGGACAGCTGTATGTGGGGATCCTGTGTTTGAATACTTTCCAGAGAAGAGGCCTTTGCTTTAGTAGACTATATTGCATGCTAAAAGATGTTCTTGGCATTTCTTCATACTAATTGCTCCGCAAACTAGAATATATGAGTATGGAGAAGTGGGTGGGGTGGGGGGGAGGGTGGACTGAAGGCATCGAAAATAATCCCACAGAAAGTGCCAATTCACCATCTATATGATAAGGACGTGGACCAGAGTATTTTAGGAAGCAATGGTTATAACCCAACAGAAGCGACATAGCTGCCAGTAAGAGAAGTTATCGTATGTCAAACACATGCAAATTAAACGGAAGAACGCGTTTCCTATTTCCTCACACTACAAATATTGTATAAATACTCTTGTATTAATTATCTTATGCTGAACATTTCATTGACATTGTCTTTTTTTTAAGTACCTGCGAATGTTATTATACTTTTTATTTTAATTTTATTACATGGTTAAAACGTTCAACCTTTAATAATAATGCAATAGAATAAAACAACACCTATAGAATGACATTAAAATTCTATATCAAGCCCGGAGACGAGCATTACCTCCACGTCCACTCTTCCTCGTCACAGTACTTACTTCATGAGGCCCCTGCCTCCGACACAGGACCTTCTTCTATTTCTTTAAATTCCTATAACTCCTCCCCCACATCCACGTCACTCAGTTTCATATTACCAAGCCAGAGCATGGGACCTTCCCCGCAGGGAGGGTGAGGAGGGTCGTCAGTACTGTGACGAGGAAGAGTAGGACTAGGAGTAATGAAGATTACCGGTAAGTAATCAGAGCATTACCTTCACGTCCACTCTTCCTCGTCCCAGTACTTACTTCATGAGGTATACCAAAGCAGCAACGGGGAAAAGGTCCCAATTAGAAACAGAGCTAAAAACAGTGCAGCAAACACACCCACAATAACTCTTAATTCACATCCCCACAGATAAAACTCCAACCACGAAAGAACCAACCCCCCGAGTGGGAGAAACTCAACCCATAGCGGTTGATGGAAATCCCTAGACCAGCTAAGGCGGCAGCCATACAAACCTCTTGCAGAAAAAAACCCTCCTTGCATCGGCCCAGGAAGCCGCCAAACCCCTGGCGGACCGCCCCTGATCGTGCGCAGGCACAGGCAGGCCAAAAGCCATATAGGCACTGGGATCACAACCCGGAACCATCAGAAAATGGAAACCACAGATGCGTTTTGCCCAGCCCCAGCCGGACCACAAGCAATCAGAAGACTATCAGATTGGTGGGAAAAAGCAAACCTAGCCAAATACTCCAACACGTCCCGCCGGACATAATGTTAAGCCAAGCCACCTCCTCATGCATTCACGGATCATGAAAGAAGTCAGGGAGAACCAGATCCTGAGAGGTATGAAAACCGAGATACAACTTAAGGGAGGAACTTCGGACCACACCTCAGCAGCACCGAGTCTGGCAGTACCCTCAGGAAAGGAGGGTGACATAAGAGAGCCCCAAACTCTCCAAGCCTACGGGCAGAATCGAAGGCAATAAGAAAAGCAGATTTTAGTGTAAGATGTTTGATATCAATCTCGGAAAAGGGCTCAAAAGGAGGCCTTTGAAGGAACCGTAATACAAGAGGGAGATCCCAAGGGGGAAGCCCTAGGACTAGGAGTAATGAAGATTACCGGTAAGTAATCAGAGCATTATGCTTTAACTTCTTTAATAACTGCTTCTAACAGCTTTTTAAAACTCTTAAACTTTTTTGGCTGTATAATAAAAAATCTGTCATTAAACAAAAAGAGAGAGGAGGAACTACCAATCCCCATGATCCTCTCCTTTATGGTAGTCCTGAGATCATTTATCGCTCTCCTCCAATCAGGACCCTTCCCATAGTAAATAACAAGACTCCTTTCCTCTTCTTTTTTGCTGCTCTCCAACAGTTAAGTGCTCCTTGAATTTTCTTACCAGGAATGTACATTCGTAAAGTGTTTATTGCCTGTTATTATGTATTATGTATATATATTAGAGCGTGCAGTAACAAATAACTAGCTGTGTAATATGAAGCGTGAGTAATTCGCCCCTCATTTTGCGACGCACGGCTGCATGTTTAACAAGCTCCAATCTTACTAATATTTATAGTGAGGCAGACAGAGGCAGACAGAGCCAGCGAGTGAACCCGCTCGCCTCAGGGCTCCGGTCTGCCCACACACACACAGCGCGCAGATTTGATCTTCCTCAACACCACCAGCATTTACAAGCGTGCACGGCACCCTGGGAAGGAGGCTGGCGCATAGCGATTACCGTGCAATAGGAGAGGTTGATGTGAGGTTGCCTTTGAGTGTGGTTGAGGTGAAGGCTGTTGTGGTGAGATGGGCCATGAATGAGTGATAGGAGAGGTGGGTGAGTGGGGTGAAGGGCAGGTGGATGTTTGGTGTCAGTGAAGGTGGATGCAGGGAGTCTAGAATGGAGGAGGGGGGAGGAGGTGATGCTGAATCGGTTGAGAATAGGACATGTGGGGCTGAATGACTGTCTGTATCGAGTGGGGAAGCGTGAGTCGAGGGACTGTGCAGTGTGTAGGGTGCCTGAGACTGTGGGGCATTTTTTGCTCAGGTGCGAGAGACATGTTGTAGAGAGAGAATTGATGAGGGTTCGGTTGTCTGCGCTGGGTGAGATGAGTGGGAAGGCTTTGCTGGGAGGTGACGGGTGAGAGGCAGGAGGAGGGGCAGTGTGTCGTTGGATTTTGTGAGGCAGACGGGGCGGTGGGAGGAGTTGTGAGTTTATGTGGGCTATGTGTTGATTGGTGGGTTGGTGCACATCATCCTATTGGATGGGGAAGCGCCTGCATGGGTCCGCCCACGCTTTCAGTAATTAAGAAGAAGAAGAAGAAGCATGCGCAACATTCATTCTAACTGCGAAGGAGCCGGCAAGCAGTTGTGATCGAACCCTGCCTTCCCTTCAACGTTCTAAGCAGCGTTCGGCAAGCCATCAGCTGCAGAAGCCCTAACGCTAGTATCATGCCATGAAAGAACATACAAAATAAAGAAATAAAGGAGAAAATACTTTATATAGAAAAATATTAATAAAGAAGGCTCCAAAGCACTCAGCACCTCTCAGAAGGGAAGTGAGACCTTTAATCACCTCACCCTAGCCTAGCCATAAAGCAGCCATGGCTCTGACAGGGGAGACTATACATGGAGTGAAGACAGCAAGCAAGACCTGGGAGAAGATAAAGCACACCTCTCCCAGAGTACAAAAAAAGTTCTAAGGGACTCCTTAGTACAGGCAGTCGCGCAAGGAGTTAAACCCCTTCAAGACAGGCTACAAGTCCTGGAAGACATGTTGGGCAATAAAGCTGGCAAAAGAGACAATCCAGGTGAGGGACCTTCCACATTAGAACCCATAAAGGAGGATAATAAGGGGAGCAAAATTGCCCGAAAGAGAAAGGCCACTTCTCCCCTTGGGATGACGATGGGGATACAAAAGAAGCCAGAGGAGGTGGCTGGTGCCTTTAATAGGCTTAAGAACGCTTTTCTGTTAAAACCAGCCATGCCTAGTCTCGTACCCCCCACACCAGGGTCGAAAAATAAAGCGGAAGTTCAAACTTCCCCGGAAGAGGGCGATCAATACGATACAGATGACGATGAAAGCATCCACACGCCTACCTGCGAGCATAAAACCAGCAATGTGGAAGTGCCTATGTCTGACATGTTCAAGCCAGACACGCTTAGGCTTCACAGGTCAACAGACTGTGCCCCATCACCAAGAGTAGCTCTCTACATGGTGCGAAAGATGCGCAAACCTCTGGAAAAAGAGACCAGGTTTAGTCTAAAAGCAGAATGTCCTAGACGCGATTTAGCAAGAAAAGTAGCAGATACACCTGAGCTCGATCTGAAGATGCTCACCTTCATTATAAAAGCAGGATAAGATGGCAGAAAGGGCATGGATCGAGCATGGAAAATCTTAGAACTAGCCGGGCCCATAGCTAAGGTTATGGACTTTGCAGAAAGAGTAAAACATAAAGGAGAGCCCGTAGACGCTCAAGTTCTAGCAAACTGGGCTCAGCGCACAGTATGCATGTTAGTTAACGCAAATTGCGCGATTTCATCCGAACGGTGCAGGAGCATGCTCCTAAAAATAGACAACAAGCTAGGGGATTCGGCATCCTACGAAGCAGGAGAAGGTGCCCAAGGGTTACTTTTTTCGGCAAAGCCTTCATGAATGAGATGAAAAAATTTGTTGAAACTTTCACAGCGCTAGAAAAAGTGCAAGCCTCCATCGGGAAAGTATTTGCCAGGAGAATTTGTGTAGGGGCCGGCCGACACAGAGGCCGTCCGACTGGCCGTTTCAACTCACAAAGAAGGCCCCAATGCCCGAGAGTGCAATGTTAGGAACCAAGACAGCAGGATGCCTTTTCTTCCAAGAGAGGACGGGGGTACAGAGGGCGCAGAGGTCGAGGATTTTACAGGCAGCAAGGAATTACCTCAGGTGAGAACGCACAACACAAGCTACCCTCCGGTAAGAGGAAGGATAACACTTTTTATAAGCAATTGGCGCAAGCTCTCTTCCTATGCATGGGTTCTGCAAACCCTAGTAGGTTTCAAGCAACAATTTATTGAGACACCCAAACAATCTCGTCCTCCCCCACGCATTTACATATCACGTGCAGAAAGTGTCCTGTTAGATACAGAGTTTCAGTTGCTAGCGCAGCAAAAAGCGAGAGAGAGGCCAGCCACATGAACACTAGGCTTTCTGAGCAACAAGTTCTTAGTTCACCGCAAAGACAAAGTACGCCCAGTAATAAATCTAAAAGAACTGAACAGTTGGCTAGCATACAGACATTTCAAGATGGAGTGGATCGACCTGCTAGGAGATATGCTAAGGAATGATGACCGGTTAAAGCGGCTACACCTAAAAGATGCATACCTTACGGTACCCATAGCAGCAGAGCACCGTCTCTTTTTGAGGTTCATTTGGAGGAGACAGACCTGGCAGTTCAGAAGTCTCCCCTTCTGGTTCGCCTCAGCCTCATGGGCATTTACCAAACTATTGTGGCCAGTAGCAACAGCGCTCAAAGAACAAAGAATTCGGATGATCATATATTTAGACGACATCCTGCTCATGGCAAACAACAAAGAAAGGCTCACCAAGCAAGTACAATGGACAATCTCCATAACATGGCTAAGTTTCCTAGTAAACAAAGAAGAATCTCCCCTAACTCCGAGCAAGAGGGCAGAATTCTTAGATTTCTAATAGATATTCGGTAGGCGACCATAGAACTACCCACACCCAAGATGAGAGCGATAAAGAAAGATCTGAGAGTAGCTCTCAATAATCCATTTATATTGCTTCAGAAACTACCAGAGTAGTGGGCCTACTCATGGCATCTATTCAAGCGATTTTTCTGGGTCCCCTACACTACCGAGCCCTACAGCGACTCAAAACGAAATATTTCCAGAATGTTATGCGATACCATCAATTAGTGTCGCTAGACGAAAACAGCAAGTCAGAACTTCTATGGTGGCTTCACAACATGGAAGCATGGAATGGCAGAGACATTTTTGGAGATGTTCCAGAGCTCATCATCGAGACTGATGCCAGCAGATCAGGCTGGGGCGCAAGAGGTGGTCAAACGGAAACAGGAGGAAAGTGGCTGCAGGCAGAACTCGATCTACATATAAACTGCCTAGAACTACTAGCAGACTCATTTGTGGTGAAAGCGTTTGTCAAAGAGAAAGCACATTGGTGCGTCCTTCTTTGGATGGGAGGGGGTGGGGGAACGAAATCCAAGATGCTAGCAGAGCTAGCCAAGGACTTTTGGCATTTTTGCCTGGAGAAAAAGATCGCAGTCACAGCAGAGTATCTGCCGGGAGTGCAGAACACAGTAGCGGATTGGAATTCCCGCTATCTGCAGGACTCAAGCGACTGGAAATGACACAAGTCCGTAGTCAACACGTTACACCAACTGTGGTCACCGTTCAATACGCATATCTTTGCAACGAGGCACAACACCCAGCTGCCGAAGTACTTCAGTTGGAGGTTGGATCCAGAAGCATTGGGGACGGACGCCCTCCTACAAAGCTGGACAGGCCAAGTTCATTATGCCTTTCCCCCTAATCGCAATGCTGGCGAGGGTACTAGAAAAAGCGTGCAGAGTCAGAGCAGGTATAGTGATAGTGACACCAGCATGGAGATCGCAAGCCTGGTTTCCAGTTCTGATGGAACTTTCTTCAGATTTCCCTTGGAGGATTCCATAGAGGGCGGATCTCCTGACTGATCCGTCAGGGTCAGCACACTCACTAGCGCAGGAACAAACTCTAGCCTTGATCGCATGCAAAATTGCAGGTGCAGATGGTGTTTGCCAGGACTTTCAGAGGAGGCTACAGAGCTCTCAGAGTATCCTGGGCTACATCCACCATTAGGAGCTATAATACCGCTTAGCAAACCTGGGAGTTATGGTGCGGTGGAGGATTTTCCACCAGTTTCAGCCCCTATAGTGCAAGTAATAAACTTCCTAGCAAGCGTGCCCAGTCAAGGGAGGGCTTTCAGAACAGTAGGAGTATATAGATCAGCCATCTCAGCCAGACACAAGTAAGTAGATGGCGCACCAGTGGGTGAACATCCAGCAGTGGCTAGATTGATAAAAGGAATGAAAGTGAGCAAGCATCTCAGCAAAATTATTTTTCCTTGTGGGACGTTTACAGGGTACTAAACCCTTTTGAACAATGGCCAAGTAACAACCTTCTTTCGACAAAAAAGCTATCCAGGAAGCTGGCGACCCTATTTTGTCTAGTATCCTGTAAGCGTGTTTCAGACATGAAGGCATTAGAGATTGACAGAAAAATGTTTTACCCAGAAGAAGTGGCGTTTAGCATTGCACAGCACACGAAGACCAGTTCATCAGTCATCTCCTATCCCTATTTTCCAAACAGAAGTAGTTTATTCATAGCAAAGTGCATTAAAAGTTACAAAGTAGAAATTGCAGGAGTGAGGCCGCAGGGTGTAACTCAGCTATTGATAAAGCGAACAAAGCCATATCACGCAGTAGCAACAGCTACTATAGCAAGATGTGTGAGAGAAATTATGACCTTAGCTGGGGTTGATATTTCATTGTTTGGAGCTCATTCCATTAGAGGAGCTATGGCTTCCAAGGCTTTTGCAGCGGGAGTCCCGCTGCAGGAGATCATGAAAGCAGCAGATTGGTCAAGTGACTTTGTTCAGAACTTTCTACTTTAAGCTGATTTCAGCTATTGCCAAAGCTGTGACAAGCATAATGTTCGCCTCTGGTCTTGACATAAAACGAAGATAGCCCAAGCTTACAGCGCAGGAAGTCTTGATTCTATTAAAGACACAGCGGCAAGCATTATCCTACCCAGCAAATATGCAGTATTTCTCATTGTACAGCATATTATTGAATTATTGGAAGCGTATTCCCTTCCCTAACAGTAAGTCTCTCTATTAATGCAGGAGATGACCAGAAGAACAGTTGAGAGTAGCTGTACACAATTGCAGCAGGGGGATTAGCCTGTCGGCAGGATAAGAAGTTGGTGGGACAGAAGAGCAATCCCAGAGAACGTCAGAAGAAGTTTTCTTTGTTCACAGTTTATCAAGAGCCCTAATAGAAGCATCCAAAAGAAGAGGAAAGGACCTAATTGAGTCGGGAAGGGTTCTGATTGGAGGAGAGCGATGAAAAGGGTCTCAGGACTACCATAAAGGAGAGGATCATGGGGATTGGTAGTCCCTCCTCTCTCTTTTTGTTTAATGACAGATTTTTGTTATACAGCCAAAGGCTTATGTTAAAAAAATGTTTTTTTCAAAATTGAGTTTTTAAAAGATGTTGCAAGAAGTAATTAAAGAAGTTACAGCATAATACTCACCTCCGTGTCATTAATAGAATCAAGACTTCCTGCGCTGTACGCTTGGGCAATCTTCATTCACGTGAATACAGATCAAGTCCTATCTTAAAATCTTGAAACAAAAATTATACTTTATGCTTCTGTTTGGAGGAAAAATGTGTAAATGACTTGATTGTTTTGAAATTGATTCGTTGCTGGCTCGGTGCTAAATGACAGAGTATGTTCTGAGGAAAAGGGAGTGTCAAAAGTGGGTTCTCCAGCATTTAGTGTTTTGGTCTCACGGCTTTAGTGTATTCATTAGTACTACTATTAAATAAAAGCAGCCCTGTTTTTTGGCCCGGGCAGAGCGGGCGACAGCCGGGGCGCAGAGCTAAATAGCTCAGGAGGGGGGCTAAGGGGCCCAGCCAGAAAGCTGAGTCTGATTTTTCCAGTGAGTGCTCCTCTGTAATGTCGACTGGCTGCTCTCTGCCGACTTGTGAATGACTGCGATGCGTTTGGAATATGCAAACAAAGGAATGCATATTCCAAACGCAGCATGTGAGATCCTCTGGAGTCACACAGCCTGTGCCCCTCATTCTTTGTGCTGACAGCCTTTCAAGTGAGGGCAATTTATAAGTGATGGCTCACTTAACAAGCCATTGTTTTTACACAGTATGTGCTATTTCAGTGTTAAGAACTGAACATGGGGCATTTTTATTCACCAGGTCAGCACAAGTATCAGTTAGCTGACCAAACCTATGCATTCTTCAAAGAGAATTAAAATGCCACACAGAAAAACTATTTTCTTTATTTTCATGTCTCTATTTGACACACCAAAATGTTTTTTTTAATATTACTTTTTAGTTACACATAGCGCGTCGCTGAGAAGGTTAACTGTCTTTTTCTTGCTTAAGTATTCTAGCGGCTACTTTGGGACATGGATTTAATGCATGCACTTAGCATCAAAGGTCTTTTAATTTTGTAAACAAGCCAGCCACTGCCTAGCCTGCACATCCAATGGCAACTCAATGTCACTTGCCACCTTGATTAGGAAAGTATAGTTCATTGTGTGTCACCAGGAAAGACATGTGTACACGGCAAATCATTGCAGTGATATGTGTGCAGCAATGTTTTGTTCGCTGCACCCGCCACCACCCTGTTGGTTAATGGCGTTTATGTGGCGCTCCCGTATGTAACAGCACATATGCCGGTTTTTGTCTGATGTGTGCAATGTCCATACAATAGCATACTGGAACGTTTTGTGTATGTGGCTCTGATGAACATGCCATACTGTGCCCAAACTAAATGCCGGAAGCAATCAAAGCAGTTGCCTCGAATTGTA
The DNA here is from genome assembly GCF_040938575.1 of Ambystoma mexicanum. Lineage (NCBI taxonomy): Eukaryota > Metazoa > Chordata > Amphibia > Caudata > Ambystomatidae > Ambystoma > Ambystoma mexicanum. Next base: position 544,066,164 of record NC_090932.1, read on the forward strand.
CATCCACTAGGCCAAACTCCCTTTCTACACTGCCACGCCATGATGTTCACTAGCTGCAGGCCAGCACTAACAAGAGATGCTAATGCCAGCTCTGTTAGATAAAGCATGGGTCTGCTAGTTTTAGACCCCGGAGACCTGCGTAATAGTAAGGAGGTAGTGGATGAGGAACTGTGGACCCTTTACCATCGATTAGAAGCCGGTTTTGTTTAAAAAGCTTCATCGTCTTATTAATGGCAAGGCTAACGTTTGTAGGAGGTACAATCCTTTCTGTGTAGCCTTTCTGTGCATTGTTTATTGGGTCGCTCTTCTGTGGTATCCTGTCCGGTCTGTACATATAATTCCCTAAAGATGTTTCTGTATAGAGGGCTGGGCATGCTCACACTGAGACCCAGCCCTTCGTCATCTACAATTCTTCAGAAACAAGAGGAAAAAGAGCTTTTGTGCCCCATTTGAGTGTCTGATGTTGCATCCATTTTATACTTGCATCCAACATTTTAATGTTGGGGTGAGTGTTGTGAACAGTGATGTAAGCACCAAGCCATGCATCAGTTATCAATTTAGAGATTCACATATACAATCCTTTTATCATGTACTTGTTTATCCAATACAGAGATCTCCGATCACTGTTCTCGTCCTGAAATTCTCTTTGATTTAATGCAAAGCATACAGGAACCATCATTTTTGTTTTTTTAAACATTTTTAATTCATTTTATTTCAACAAACCACACATATCAAACTTGCAGTGCATATAATAACATTTTAAATTTACATCACACCAACCGTGTCCACAGCTTCTCTCATTCCCTCCCCCGTTCGAGCCTACTCTCCTTCATATTCTACTTCTTCGTCTTGCAGTAGGGATTCCTCTCCTGTGGTCTCTGCCGGGTCCCCATCACTTGACCGGTCTTGGGTGGGTCCAAATAACGTGGCTAACAGATATTTCCAGGCTATCAAAGTTTCAGCCTTCTCCTCCCCTCCTAGATTACTAGCTTCCTGCCATACTGCGGTTTCAACTTCTGCTCATTTCTGTAGGTCTTTCCACCATACTTCTGTTCTTGGTCTATGGCATGCCTTCCACCCCATAGCGATTCTACGCTTTGCAAGTATGTATGCAAAGTCTTTTAGTTTGCTTACATGCTTCAGTTTACGTGGTCTGGGAAACCCCCCTATCAAGCATACCCACCAGTGGTTGAAGTGTACGAAAAGAAGTAGTGGAACTATGTTCCCTGCTGGCCTGCACCCACTCGCCACAAACCCCATTATCACGTCCCCTGCCACACACAATACACACCACCAAACACTTGCACCTGCTGTTTAAGGGAACTTTCAGTGCAGTGCACTGAAAGGGCAAGTTTCAACTGCTTCCTACACTTTTATTTTAAAACAAAACCAATTCGGAACCGTTTCTTTTTAAAATAAAAGTATAGGAGCAGTAAAAGGTAATTGAAAAAAGTAGAGGAGCACCGCTTCCGACCGCTCCCGCTCACTTCGATCACTGATGCCCACGCTGTTTCCACCATTATCTTAATCCCTTTTCCTTCCAACCTATGTGCTACTTCCCTCCAGAAACTGTCAATTACTGGACATGTCCAAAACATGTGCACCATTCCGGCATTTTCTTCGTTACATTTGGGGCATGATTGTCGTCCTGTATATTTAAATTTGGCTATCCTCTTGGGTGTCATATAAGCCCGGTGGGTTATGTACAATTGTATCTGTTGTAACCTCGCATTCCTTGACACTTTCTTGTGGTACCCTTGGGCTCGCTCCCACATCCCATCACTCATTGGGGCACCCACTTCCTCTTCCCAGTCCTGTCTCAGTTGTACCACTTCCTTCCTCACTTTGGACATCATCAGCTCATATATTGTAGATATCTCATGTCCTCCTTCTGCTATATCATATACTGTATCTATGGTGGCGTCCAGTTCATCTTCTAGTACCACTTCGGACCATGTCTCTTTGATTCGCCGCACCACCCTATAGCATGTAATATATTGTCCAGTATGTAGCCCCGTTTCCTCCTCCAACGTCTCAAAGTCTTTTATATTCCCCTCTTGCCATAGGTCTCCTATCGTTGCTATCCCTACCGGTTCCCAATGCTTCCTGATCATCATCCTTAGTTGCTTTTCTTTTCCCGCCAGTGCAACTAGTGGCACTTTCGGGGAACATGGGGATGGGTTCTCCATTACCTGACAGGCCCTACGCCATATCTCCCACCCTAGTATCATCATCTTTGGGCGCCCTTCCATATCCGATCTGGGCAACCACATAATTTCTTTTAAGAAGAATGGGGCGCAGTCCAGTAAAAACAGCCTGGACTCTGAGGTTGGTTCTTCCGAGATCCATTTTGCTACATATTGTAGCTGGCTTGCTATGTAGTAGACTTCATAGTTTGGCAATTTTATACCCCCTCTCTCATGTGAGTTGTGTAGCTTCCAAAGGGCAACCCTGTTCCTCGTCCCGTGCCAAAGGAATTCCCTACATATGCCATGTATCCTAGCAAAGAATCGCCTTGGTATCAGGAATGGGATGTTCCCAAAATAATGCAGTAGTCTTGGCAGGACCACCATTTTCAGCATTGCCCCTCGTCCCATCATCGCCAAGGGGAGCTTCACCCAGAACTTCATACTATTTTCTATACTTTTGATCGCTTTCTCTGTATTTTGTTGTTGTTCTGCCTCCACCGTATGATAGATGTCTATCCCCAGATATCGAAACGTGTTGACCTCCCATGGTATCTGTAAAACAGGTAATTATATCTGCCCATTGGAAATATACAAGATTTCCTAGGATTCACTGCTATGCCAGACAGCCCTGCAAATTGCTCCATCACTTCCAGGGCATATTGGAGGTTTTCTTCAGGGTAACGTAGATACAGCAGCATATCGTTTGCACATCAGGAGATTAAGGGCCTCATTACACGGAAGGCGGTGAGCCATGGCGCTATTAGCGCCATGGCTCATGCCGGTAAAATACCGGCACCGCCTTGGCGGAAAGGGGATTTACCGCCCCATTCCAAGGTTGGTGGGGCGGTAAATCCCCCTTCCGCCATTGCCCTTCCCCATTCCCATTTCTGCCCCATAGGGCTCTATGGGAATGGGGAAGGCGCTAATAACGGCACTGCAATTTTGCGGTGCCGTAATTAGCTCCGAGGTCCCTTAGTGGGTTGGTTTTCAACGCCTGCAAAAAGCAGGCGTTAAAGCACCAACCCGCTAAGGGACCTCGTAGTAAGGCGGTAATGGTTAACGGTCACTGTTACCATTAACGGTGGCCGTTAACCATTACCGCCTTCCGTGTAATGAGGCCCAAAGTGTGGTTCCCATTTTATGGGGATGCCTATTATGTCATACTGCTGTCTCAGGTATATCGCCAGGGGCTCTAGGGCTAAGATATACAGCATAGGAGACCACAGGAATCCCTGTCTGGTACCTTTACTGAGTTGCCACCTGATATTACTGCTCCCATTTTAATCCTGGCCAGCGGCGCGCTATATAATAGTTTGACCCATTTAAGATACCCAGGTCCTATTCCATAATTTGTCAAGGCCGCAATCAGCCAGGGCCATTTGACAGAGTCGAAGGCCTTTATAGTATCCAGTGATACAATTGCGATTTCGCCCGCGTCCTCGTTCGCATGTTCAATAACTCGATGGAGTCGTCTGAGGTTATTGGATATATGTAACGCTCACCTAAAGTCTTTAGTAATGATGTCTCTTGTTTTGCAGGGTTCCGCCGATGGCGGATGACGGGCTGAAGTGAGTTGAAGATGGAGCCCGTGTGATGAATAGAAGCGCCTGGAAGCACGTAAGTAAGCGCTTGTTGCCTGCTTCACTATGCGCTCTAACTGTCTTTTTATTTTGCAGGTACGAGTTCGGAGCGGCTGCAGGGTGCCGGAATACCCACTGGATTAGATGTGGAAAGGAGTAATGGCACGTGAGTATTAAAGTTCCCCAATGTCTTTAAACGCACCTTGTTTTGTCTTTCAGATGCGGGATGCAGCGCCGAAGGCCTCCGGAGCGTGCGAAGAGTTGGTAAACTTTTGTCTTTCAGATGCCGGAATGCAGTGTGAAGACCTCCGGAGCGCACGAAGAGTAGGTAAGCCTTTGCCTTTCAGATGCCGGAATGCTAACCTGTTCTTTCTTGTCTTTATAGGTGTTGCTGAAGACTGGATTCAGGATGGTAAGCCTTTGCCTTTCAGATGCCGGAATGCTAACCTGTTCTTTCTTGTCTTTATAGGTGTTGCTGAAGACTGGATTCAGGATGGTAAGCCTTTTTCCTTAGGCCCAGGACCGGATGCAGAAGACACGATGAGCGTTCTGCTGCAGAGGTTGCAGAATAACGCAAAGCAAGATTCATCCACCGGGTGTGGTTTAAATAGCCTCCTGTAGTGCTTAGGTGTCTCCTTCCACAGCCACGCCTAAGTAAGAAAAGAGTTCCTGGTAAGAAAAGAGTTCCTGCCTTCCAGAAGAGTTCCAGTGTTCTGAATCTAGGGAGTGGCTCCAGCCCCACCCAACAGGAAAAGTAGTTCCAAACAGAAGAGGATCAGAGGCTCAACTGGCAGGCAAGTAAGCAGCATGGTCTGCTGAAGGTAAGTCCACCCAAGCATTATGAGCCCGGCGCTTCCAGCGCTGGGACTGGGCATATTTATGAGCCTGGTGCCACTGGCGCCAGGACTGGGTCCAAAAGGTCCCAATTGGGACTGGTTGGCACTCGGAACCTGGGTTATGGATCTGCTTCCAAGGGAGTTGGGAAAACCCTGACCTTTTGGAAGCAGAGATCATGACAGTACCCCCCCTCAAGGCCCCTCCCAAACCGGGCTTCTCCGGGGGTTTTGGCTTGTCAGGAAATGTTCGGTGAAATCTTTTGATTAGGCGAGGAGCGTGGACATATTCAGCAGGTTCCCAGGATCTCTCTTGGGGGCCGTAGCCTTTCCAGTCAATTAGGTAGAATAGTTTAGATTTGGAGATCTTGGAGTCCAGAATGCTTTTGACTTCAAACTCGAGTTCTCCATCCACTAGGATAGGTTTTGGAGATTTGGTTAGTCGGGTTTGAGGTTGCACGGGTTTTAATAGAGAGACGTGGAAGACCGGATGTATCTTCATGTGCGGGGGCAAGTCCAACTTGACCGCTACTGGGTTTACTATGGTAGTGATGGAATAGGGACCAAGGTATCTTGGGTTGAATGTGCGTGGCCCTTTTAGAGATAGATATTTGGTGGATAACCAGACTTGATCCCCTACTTGATAGTGAGGGGCTTCCTTCCGATGTTGATCTGCTCCTTTCTTGTATTGTTCTTTAGCCCTTTGAAGGTGAGAAACAGCTTCCTTAAAGGCTTGGGTGATTGTAGAATGCAGGTAGTCTACTGCTGGTGTTTCAAGATCTTGGAGGGGATCCAACTCCGAGGTTCGAGGGTGACTGCCGTACAAAAGAAAAAACGGGGTTTTCCCAGTTCCCGAATGGACAGAGTTATTGTAGGCATACTCGGCTATCCAAAGGATATCTTTCCAAGTTTTTTCAGTTTGTTGCAGCATGCAGCGTAAATACTGTTCCAGAGTTTGATTGGTCCTCTCGGTTTGTCCGTCGGTCTGAGGGTGGTGACTGGTCGATAGTCTCACATCAATTTGAGCCGACCGACAGCAACTTCGCCAAAAATGAGAAATAAATTGACTACCTCGATCCGAAATTAGAACCGAAGGAAAACCGTGCAGTCGGACGATGTTTTCGAGAAATTCTCGGGCCAGAGTTGCTGCTGTTGGCAAGCCTTTGAGCGGAATGAAATGCGCCATCTTGGAGAATAAGTCCACGATTACTAGAATCGTATTGTATCCGGAGCATGGAGGTAGATCGGTGATGAAGTCCATAGAAAGCGTATGCCAAGGGCGAGGTGGGATGTCAATAGGGCGTAAGAGGCCTGCTGGTCTTTCCTTTTGACTCTTGTTTTGGGCGCATACTCCACAGGACATTATAAAGTCTCTGATATCTTTTTTCCAAGACGGCCACCAGAAGTAACGCTTGATCTTTTCTGAGGTCTTGGCTATACCGGGATGACCTTCCATTAAAGAGTCGTGATAACAAGAGATTACTTTTTTCTGTAAATCTGTGCTGGGTAGGTATAATCGTTCTTGGAAATACAATAAGTTGTCCTTTACTGCAAAGTCCTTTCCCTGCAGATGCCAATTCTGTATGTCTGCTGGAGTTACAAGTTGCCTGGCTTTATCCTTAACTTCCTCTATGGATTCTGTGGCGATTACACCCAGAATTCTTTGTTCGGGAATGATTGGTACAGGTTTAGGGTTGACCAAGTGTTCTTCCACTCCCATCCGAGAAAGGGCATCGGCTTTACCGTTCTTTGTACCAGGTCGATAGGTAATTATGAAGTCAAACTCGGCAAAGAATAATGCCCAACGGAGTTGTCTAGAGGATTGGGCTTTTGCGGTCTTCAAATATTGCAGGTTTCGGTGATCCGTAATCACAGTAACGGTGTGTCGGGCCCCCAGCAGATAATGCCGCCAAGCCTTAAAGGCAGACTTGATAGCCAGAAGTTCCTTGTCAGTAATCGTGTAATTGATTTCAGGAGGCGAGAATTTGCGGGACCAAAATGCCACGGGATGCAACTGATTGGTTACCGGGTCCTTTTGTGATAGAACTGCCCCCATGGCAAGGCTTGAAGCATCAGTTTCCACGATGTAGGGGAGTTCGGGGCGAGGGTGTTTTAAGATTGGTGCAGAGATAAATTTAGTCTTCAAATCCTGGAAAGCTTGTTCCGCCTCGGTATACCATTCAAAACGTTTGTTTTTCTTTAACAAGGCAGTGATGGGCTGGACTATTCGAGAGAATTCGGGGATAAACCTGCGGTAAAAGTTAGCGAAGCCTAACATGCTTTGCACACCTTTTACGGAGGATGGTGATGGCCATTTGAGAACTGCATCGACCTTCTTTGAATCCATACGCACTTCGCCAGGTGATAATATGAATCCCAAGAATTCAACTTCAGTCACGTTGAAAACACATTTTTCCAACTTAGCGAAAAGTTTGTGTTGACGCAATCTTTCGAGGACCATTTTCACGTGTTTCCGATGTTCAGATTCCGATGAAGAATAAACGAGGATGTCGTCAATGTAAACAACAACACATACATCTATGAGCTCTCTGAGGACATCGTTCATAAAATATTGAAAGGCGGCCGGGGCATTGCAAAGTCCGAAGGGCATGACCTGATATTCAAATAGCCCATACTTGGTGCGGAAGGCCGTCTTCCATTCATCACCCTCTTTTACTCGTAGCAAGTGGTAAGCTCCTCTAAGATCCAGCTTTGTATATATGCATGCTTTTCTGACTTGGTCCAGGAGTTCAGGGATCAAAGGTAACGGATATCTATTCTTAACGGTGATCTGGTTCAGGGAGCGATAATCGATACAAGTTCTAAGGTCTCCTTCCTTTTTTGGAACGAAGAACAAAGCTGAAGAAGCAGGGGACTTGGAAGGACGAATAAACCCATTTGCCAGGTATTGATCCAGGTATTGTCGAAGGTGAAGGTTCTCAGGCTCGGTGAGGGCATAAATTCTACTACAAGGAGGAGTAGATCCAGGTATCAGGTCTATCTGGCAGTCATAAGACCTATGAGGAGGTAGAGAGTTAGCCTGATCCTTCCGGAAAACATCTTGGTATTCTAGGTATTCGGGAGGTAACTGGGGAGTCTCTGAAGAAATTGCGGCCAGTGTAACACCAGGTGGAGGGTGACAAGTAGAGACACATTCTGGAAACTGGACCGTTCTTGCTCGCCAATCGATCAGAGGATTGTGTTTCCCTAACCAAGGTATTCCTAGAATAATCTGAAACTGAGGGGCCTTGATCACATCGAACACGATCTTCTCATGGTGTCCATCTTGACTTACTAGCGTCACCTCTTGAGTGGTATGCGTTACTGGCCCGGAGGCTATCTCCGTACCATCCACCGTAGTAATGATGTCCTTTACAGCCTTGGGACAAAGAGTTAGATTCATCCTCAAAACCATTTCATGATCCACATAGTTGCCGATGGCACCGCTGTCGACGTAAGCTCCAATTGCATGTAATCGATCCGGATTATCAGGGCTAATGAGGACCATAGGTATCACGAAATGCGAGGTCACGGAACTGGTTTTCACGCTCGGCAAGAGGACCTCTATTCTTGTCGGGCGAGGTCGTTTCCCTGCTCAGAGTTTGTAACTTTGGTAACTGCAGCTCCTACTGCCTTCTTGGCAGGTTTCACCGGACAGTCTCGAAGAAAGTGCCCTGAGTTTCCGCAATATAGGCATAATTGCAACTGTTTCCTCCTTTCCCGCTCCCTTTGTGTTAGAGGACCTTTCAGACCCCCTATTTGCATGGGTTCCCCGGAGTCTACTCCTTTGGAAGGAGTTGGCGGTTTGGAAAATACTCGAGCATCAAACTTGTTTGTTTGTTTGTTTGTTTGTTTTATTATTTATAATGCGCGGGCGTACCCGGGGGTATCAAGGCGCAGACTTTACAAGAATTTTCGAAGCTTGGTTACAGTACAACTTGGAACGATCGGCCTTCCTGTTCTGCAGCCTGTGATCTATTTGAACGACCAAGTCTATATAATCCGAACAGTCTTGTGGGGGATTCACTACTTGGGCTAAAACGTCTTTGAGCTCTCCACGTAGACCTCTATAAAACAGCGTAATCCTTTTGTCCTCAGGCCATTGAGTTTCCACTATTAGTCTATTGAAAGATGCAATATAAGCCAAAAGGTCTTGATTACCCTGTCGCAACGAAAGAAGCTCATTGTCCAAGGCCTGCCCCTGTGAATGTCTTGCGAACAGTTTTTCCATATTAAGCTGAAAGGCTTGAAAATCATAGAGAACCGGATCATCTTGATTAACTAGAGGGATCGACCAGTCTGCCGCATTGCCACTAAGGTACGAAAGTACAAAAGCTACTTTTGCTTGATCAGTTGGAAAGGCTGCTGGCCGGCATAAGAAGTGCAACCGGCACTGATTGATAAATACTGCAAACCTCTTTGGGTCACCAGAAAATCGTTCGGGCGGAGCCAGAGGTACATTCCCAGGTAGGTTGATCTGCACTGGATTCATAGAGGATGTTGAAGGAAGATTTGCCCCTGATGCGGGTAACGGGGTCTGTCCGGCTTGTGACTGTAGCACTTGTCTAGCAAGATTGTCTGTTCTCTCCTTGGAAATAATTAGTTCCCTTCTTAGAGCATTCGTTTCCTGACGAGCTGCATGCACTTCTGCCCTTAGTTCCCCAAGTAACCGGGCTAGGGGGTCAGTATCCGAGGTTTCCATAGCGCCTGGGCGAGAGTTTTGCGGTAGGCTTTGCGTTCTGTAACGCTCACCTGATTCTCGCAGAGGCGCAGGTCTTGACTGGGCGACTACCGTATCTTCAAAGGTGATGTGTAGCACCCGGTTGGCTCTTTGGGCTGCACCTCTGTGCACTGTATGCCTGACGTGTAGAGTAAGATGTCTGCAGATAGAAAATATGGGGTTAATGAACTGGGGTTATTGGGGTGTCCCTATCTCTTTCCTCTTCTCCTCTCCTGTAGACCCCCAAAGGTTAACGCTCTCACCTTAGGTAAGTGAATGCCGAGCTCTCCATCTGCCTCGGGGCAGGGTGCTGTAACCAGTTTCTTCACTGGATAGGTAGCGCAGGCCTCTTGACTTCAGAGGACTGCTGTCCGTCGTTTACTGCACGAACGGTAAGTTTCGAGTCATTCAAATGTCTTTAAAGTCTTTAGTAATGATGTCTCTTGTTTTGCAGGGTTCCGGCGATTGCGGATGACGGGCTGAAGTGAGTTGAAGATGGAGCCCGTGTGATGAATAGAAGCGCCTGGAAGCACGTAAGTAAGCGCTTGTTGCCTGCTTCACTATGCGCTCTAACTGTCTTTTTATTTTGCAGGTACGAGTTCGGAGCGGCTGCAGGGTGCCGGAATACCCACTGGATTAGATGTGGAAAGGAGTAATGGCACGTGAGTATTAAAGTTCCCCAATGTCTTTAAACACACCTTGTTTTGTCTTTCAGATGCGGGATGCAGCGCCGAAGGCCTCCGGAGCGTGCGAAGAGTTGGTAAACTTTTGTCTTTCAGATGCCGGAATGCAGTGTGAAGACCTCCGGAGCGCACGAAGAGTAGGTAAGCCTTTGCCTTTCAGATGCCGGAATGCTAACCTGTTCTTTCTTGTCTTTATAGGTGTTGCTGAAGACTGGATTCAGGATGGTAAGCCTTTGCCTTTCAGATGCCGGAATGCTAACCTGTTCTTTCTTGTCTTTATAGGTGTTGCTGAAGACTGGATTCAGGATGCTAAGCCTTTTTCCTTAGGCCCAGGACCGGATGCAGAAGACACGATGAGCGTTCTGCTGCAGAGGTTGCAGAATAACGCAAAGCAAGATTCATCCACCGGGTGTGGTTTAAATAGCCTCCTGTAGTGCTTAGATGTCTCCTTCCACAGCCACGCCTAAGTAAGAAAAGAGTTCCTGGTAAGAAAAGAGTTCCTGCCTTCCAGAAGAGTTCCAGTGTTCTGAATCTAGGGAGTGGCTCCAGCCCCACCCAACAGGAAAAGTAGTTCCAAACAGAAGAGGATCAGAGGCTCAACTGGCAGGCAAGTAAGCAGCATGGTCTGCTGAAGGTAAGTCCACCCAAGCATTATGAGCCCGGCGCTTCCAGCGCTGGGACTGGGCATATTTATGAGCCTGGTGCCACTGGCGCCAGGACTGGGTCCAAAAGGTCCCAATTGGGACTGGTTGGCACTCGGAACCTGGGTTATGGATCTGCTTCCAAGGGAGTTGGGAAAACCCTGACCTTTTGGAAGCAGAGATCATGACAATATATTTCTATTAGGGACATATCCGGTCTGGTCAGGGTGTATTAATTTGTTAATGAACCTCCTCATTCTGTTTGCCAGAACCGCAGTTAGCATCTTGCTATCCTGATTCAGCATTGAGAGCGGTCTATATGAACCACAATCATTACCAGGCTTATTGGGTTTGGGGAGCGGTATGATAATCGCCTCTCTCAGGGACTCTGGTAGCCTTCCTAGTTCGTATGCCTCATTTAACATTGCCAAGAGCGGGGGGAGCACCTCATTTTTGGACATTTTATAAAATTTGCTAGGGAGTCCATCAGCCCCCGGAGTCTTGCTGGTGGGTAGTTTCACCACTACCTCTTCTAGTTCCTCTAGAGCAATCGGAGCATCCAGCTACTCTCGCTCCTCTGAGCTAATTTGCGGCAACCCAATGTCTTCCAGTGTTTCTCTTATTTTCCTATGATCACTTCCATCTTCGTCTCCGTACAGGAGTCGGTAATAGTCTACAAATTCCTGATTAACGCCTTCTTGGGTGTCCACTATGCATCCATCTTCCTTCGTTACTGTTCTGATTGCTGATCTAGGGGTCTCGCTTTTATATAACCATGCCAGGGCCCTCCCTGGTTTATCTCCTCCTGCATGCTGTCTCTCGATGTACTTTTTATAGTTAAGATTACACAACCTACCCCAGTGCCCAGCACATTTCTATTGCAGCCTGAGTATTGTTTCATTATCTTCCTTGGTGTTACCTCCCTTACTTAGCACCGTTTCCAGTTCTTTTTCTTGTAATTCGGCTAATATCCCTACCTGTAGTCCCTTGGACTTGGCTATGGCTATTCCCCTCACTACCACTATAAAGGCTTCCCAGAGCATACCCGCTGTCTCAACGCTGCCAGTATTAATCTCAAAATAGCTTCTGATTTCCTCTCTCAAATCTTCTCTGAAAAGTGTATCTTTCAACGCTTCTGCTCTGAGGCGCCACATTGGTATCCTTGCTCTCGGAGGTTGGTATTGCCATACCAGTACCAGTGGTGAGTGGTCTGATAGGACCTTCGCTTTATATTCTGTCGGTTCTACGTGATTTCGCCAACCTATTTTTGGCCGTGGTACTTTTCATCGCCGGATTTTACATCGCCAGAAACTCCTGTTTTTGTTTTTTTTTTTATTCTGGAGGGGGTTGCCCCCCCCCGAAACCCCCTATTATTATAATAATACCCCAACCCTAAAAAAACACCCCCCAAAATAAAAAAAATTAAAAAACGGGGTTTCTGGCAATGTAAAATCCGGCGATGAAAAGTACCACGACCAAAAATAGGTCGGCGAAATGCGTGTATACCATTCTGTCTGCGCTATTTCTGCCATTAGCTCCTGTGTGGTAAACATGTAGTCCAGCGTGGTGTGTAAATTTTGTGGGGCCGAATAATGCGAATACTGTCTGTCCTGCCGATGGCGCACCCTCCATACATCCTCAAACCCGTAATCCATTAACAGTGACTTCAATGCCCTGGCGGCTGGAGTGGGTCTATCTACTTTGCCATCTGATCTATCTATTTTTGGGTTCAGTGCGCAGTTAAAGTCTCCTCCCCAGATCACCGCCCCCCCTGGGCACATACTGAGTTTATTGTATAGGGTCCTAAAGTATGCCGCCGTGTCCTGATTCGGGGCATATGTGTTTAAAACGCTTATTTCCTTGTTTTCCACCAGCCCTCTTACTGTTACCATCCTCCCGTCTGCTTCGTCTGTGGAGTGTAGTAGCTGGAATGGGACATGCAGTGCTACCCAGGTAATCACCCCTCTAGCATAGGCCGAATACGTTGTGCCTACAACAGTCCCCCTCCACTTCTTTCGGATCACCTCCAGCTTTTCTTGTGTGAGGTGAGTCTCATGTATTAGGGCTATGTCTATTTTATGTCTATGCAGGTACATCATAACCTTATTCATCTTTAGATAGCTATTGAACCCTCTAATATTCCAAGTAATTACTTTAAGGTACCCCATGATATATTAGGATCCTACTCCACCCTCTGCTAGTGCGGGCCATATCTAAGACTTTTCCTATTATGTGTAGGCTCTTTCCCCAACATAAACGTCCCCTAACTACAAACACAACAACTTCACCCACCTCCCTCTCTTCCTCCTCACACCCCAACCCCTCTCCAACCTCCCCAACTGAACGCCCTCCCCGCCCCCTTCCCAGCCCCAACTCAATCCCCAACTCCCCACACCCCCGTCCCAACTGTTGCCCAGCTCCATCTCTGGATCTCAGGCATCCCCGCATCTAGTCCTTTTTCTCAGCTCTTGCCGGTACTCGGGACCCCGTAGGGTGATATCGCCCTATCAGCGTTTCAACTACTCTACCTATTGGGGATAGGTCGTCCTCATCCTGTGTCTCCTGTATTATGCTACCTATCACAGTGCACGTCCCTCTTTTATCTGTTTTGCACACTTCTATATTCTAGTCCACCAAGTCCACGTATTTAGTGTGCCCATTAATTAGCCCACGCCTTGTTTTACCGTGTCTCTTGTTCTTCCCTATGGCATGATCTCTTATGTATTCTCCCTCCCCCAAAATTTACAAAACTGGCGCCGGTTCACTTATCCTGTTCGTCTTGCTTCTGCCCATCTCCAGACTCTTGGCATCCCTGAGTATCAGCCATTGTTCCGCTTCTTCTGGGGCCTCGAGAAAATGTGCTTTGCCTTTGTGTATGACCTTGAGTTTGGCCGGATACAGGAGCATATATTTAAATCCGGCCATTCTCAGCCTTCTTTTTATTGCCATGTAGCTGTAGCGCTGTCTCTGTACCAACATGGTGTAGTCCGGGTATGCAGTGATGGTCGCAGACGCCCGTGTTATTGTTCCACCTTTCTGAAAACATTCCAGGACCTTTTCCCTGTCTCTGTAATTCAAGATCTTTGTGTCATGATCTCTGCTTCCAAAAGGTCAGGGTTTTCCCAACTCCCTTGGAAGCAGATCCATAACCCAGGTTCCGAGTGCCAACCAGTCCCAATTGGGACCTTTTGGACCCAGTCCTGGCGCCAGTGGCACCAGGCTCATAAATATGCCCAGTCCCAGCGCTGGAAGCGCCGGGCTCATAATGCTTGGGTGGACTTACCTGCAGCAGACCATGCTGCTTACTTGCCTGCCAGTTGAGCCTCTGATTCTCTTCTGTTTGGAACTACTTTTCCTGTTGGGTGGGGCAGGAGCCACTCCCTAGAGTCAGAACACTGGAACTCTTCTGGAAAGCAGGAACTCTTTTCTTACCTAGGCGTGGCTGTGGAAGGAGACACCTAAGCACTACAGGAGGCTATTTAAACCACACCCGATGGATGAATCTTGCTTTGCGTTATTCTGCATCCTCTGCAGCAGAACGCTCATCGTGTCTTCTGCATCTGATCCTGGGCCTAAGGAAAAAGGCTTACCATCCTGAATCCAGTCTTCAGCAACACCTATAAATACAAGAAAGAACAGGTTAGCATTACGGTCTTCAGTGACAGCTCTTCACTTACCTGGTCTATCGGCTGTCACCAACGCCTCGCGCTGCATTCCGGCATCTGAAAGACAAAGGCTTACCTACTCTTCGTGCGCTCCGGAGGTCTTCACACTGCATTCCGGCATCTGAAAGACAAAAGCTTACCAACTCTTCGCACGCTCCGGAGGCCTTCGGCGCTGCATCCCGCATCTGAAAGACAAAACAAGGTGCGTTTAAAGACATTGGGGAACTTTAATACTCACGTGCCATTACTCCTTTCCACATCTAACCCAGTGGGTATTCCGGCACCCTGCAGCCGCTCCGAACTTGTGCCTGCAAAATAAAAAGACAGTTAGAGCGCATCGTGAAGCAGGCAACAAGCGCTTACTTACGTGCTTCCAGGCACTTCTATTCATCACACGGGCTCCATCTTCAACTCACTTCAGCCCGGCATCCGCCATCGCCGGAACCCTGCAAAACAAGAAACATCATTACTAAAGACTTTAAAGACATTAGAATTACTCGAAACTTACCGTTCGTGCAGTAAACGACGGACAGCAGTCCTCTGAAGTCAAGAGGCCTGCTCCCCTTATCCAGTGAAGAAACTGGTTACAGCACCCTGCCCCGAGGCAGATGGAGAGCACGGCGTTCACTTACCTAAGGTGAGAGCGTTAACCTTTGGGGTTCTACAGGAGAAGAGAAAGGGAAGAAGAGAGAGACATTCAATAACCCAGTTCCTTAATCCCATATTTTCTATCTGCAGACATCTTACCCTTCAAGTCAGACATACAGTGCACAGAGGTCCAGCCCAAAGAGCCAGCCGTGTGTTACACATCACCTTTGCAGATACGGTATACGCCCAGTCAAGACCGGCGCCTCTACGGGAATCAGGTGAGCGTTACAGAACGCAAAGCCTACCACAAAACTCCCGTCCAGGCGCTATGGAAACCTCGGATACCGACCAGCTAGCCCAGTTACTTGGGGAACTAAGGGCAGAAGTGCATGCAGCCCGTCAGGAAACGAACGCTCTAAGAAGGGAACTGATTATTTCCAAGGAGCGAACAGATGATCTCGCTAGACAATTGCTACAGTCACAAGCCGGACAGACCCCGTTACCCGCATCTGGGGGAAATCTTCCTTCTACATCCTCTATGAATCCAGTGCAGATCAACCTACCTGGGAATGTACCTCTGGCTCCGCCCGAACGATTTTCTGGTGACCCAAAGAGGTTTGCAGTATTTATCAATCAGTGCCGGTTGCATTTCTTATGCCGGCCAGCAGCCTTTCCAACTGATCAAGCTAAAGTAGCTTTCGTGCTTTCGTACCTTAGTGGCAATGCGGCAGACTGGTCGATCCCTCTAGTAAATCAAGATGATCCGGTCCTCCATGATTTTCAAGCTTTTCAGCTCAGTATGGAAAAACTGTTCGCAAGACATTCACAGGGGCAGGCCTTGGACAATGAGCTTCTTTCGTTGCGACAAGGTAATCAAGACCTTTTGGCTTATATTGCGTCTTTCAACAGACTGATAGTGGAAACTCAATGGCCTGAGGACAAAAGGATTACGCTGTTTTATAGAGGTCTACGTGGAGAGCTCAAAGATGTGTTAGCCCAAGTAGTGAATCCCCCACAAGATTGTTCGGACTATATAGACTTAGTCGTTCAAATAGATCACAGACTGCAGAACAGGAAGGCCGATCGTTCCAAGTTTGATGCTCGAGTATTTTCCAAACCGCCAACTCCTTCCAAAGGAGTATACTCCGGGGAACCCATGCAAATAGGGGGTCTGAAAGGTCCTCTAACACAAAAGGAGCGGGAAAGGAGAAAACAGTTGCAATTATGCCTCTATTGCGGAAACTCAGGGCACTTTCTTCAAGACTGTCCGGTGAAACCTGCCAAGAAGGCAGTAGGAGCTGCAGTTACCAAAGTTACAAACTCTGAGCAGGGAAACGACCTCGCCCGACAAGAATAGAGGTCCTCTTGCCGAGCATGAAAACCAGTTCCGTGACCTCGCATTTCGTGATACCTATGGTCCTCATTAGCCCTGATAATCCGGATCGATTACATGCAATTGAAGCTTACGTCGACAGCGGTGCCATCGGCAATTATGTGGATCATGAAATGGTTTTGAGGATGAATCTAACTCTTTGTCCCAAGGCTGTAAAGGACGTCATTACTACGGTGGATGGTACGGAGATAGCCTCCGGGCCAGTAACGCATACCACTCAAGAGGTGACGCTAGTAAGTCAAGATGGACACCATGAGAAGATCGTGTTCGATGTGATCAAGGCCCCTCAGTTTCAGATTATTCTAGGAATACCTTGGTTAGAGAAACACAATCCTCTGATCGATTGGCGAGCAAGAACGGTCCAGTTTCCAGAATGTGTCTCTACTTGTCACCCTCCACCTGGTGTTGCACTGGCAGCAATCTCTTCAGAGACTCCCCAATTACCTCCCGAATACCTAGAATACCAAGATGTTTTCCGGAAGGATCAGGCTAACTCTCTACCTCCTCATAGGTCTTATGACTGCCAGATAGACCTGATACCTGGATCTACTCCTCCTTGTAGTAGAATTTATGCCCTCACCGAGCCTGAGAACCTTCACCTTCGACAATACCTGGATCAATACCTGGCAAATGGGTTTATTCGTCCTTCCAAGTCCCCTGCTTCTTCAGCTTTGTTCTTCGTTCCAAAAAAGGAAGGAGACCTTAGAACTTGTATAGATTATCGCTCCCTGAACCAGATCACCGTTAAGAATAGATATCCGTTACCTTTGATCCCTGAACTCCTGGACCAAGTCAGAAAAGCATGCATATATACAAAGCTGGATCTTAGAGGAGCTTACCACTTGGTACGAGTAAAAGAGGGCGATGAATGGAAGACGGCCTTCCGCACCAAGTATGGGCTATTTGAATATCAGGTCATGCCCTTCGGACTTTGCAATGCCCCGGCCGCCTTTCAATATTTTATGAACGATGTCCTCAGAGAGCTCATAGATGTGTGTGTTGTTGTTTACATTGACGACATCCTCGTTTATTCTTCATCGGAATCTGAACATCGGAAACACGTGAAAATGGTCCTCGAAAGATTGCGTCAACACAAACTTTTCGCTAAGTTGGAAAAATGTGTTTTCAACGTGACTGAAGTTGAATTCTTGGGATTCATATTATCACCTGGCAGAGTGCGTATGGATTCAAAGAAGGTCGATGCAGTTCTCAAATGGCCATCTCCATCCTCCGTAAAAGGTGTGCAAAGCATGTTAGGCTTCGCTAACTTTTACCGCAGGTTTATCCCCGAATTCTCTCGAATAGTCCAGCCCATCACTGCCTTTTTAAAGAAAAACAAACGTTTTGAATGGTCTACCGAGGCGGAACAAGCTTTCCAGGATTTGAAGACTAAATTTATCTCTGCACCAATCTTAAAACACCCTCGCCCCGAACTCCCCTACATCGTGGAAACTGATGCTTCAAGCCTTGCCATGGGGGCAGTTCTATCACAAAAGGACCCGGTAACCAATCAGTTGCATCCCGTGGCATTTTGGTCCTGCAAATTCTCGCCTCCTGAAATCAATTACACGATTACTGACAAGGAACTTCTGGCTATCAAGTCTGCCTTTAAGGCTTGGCGGCATTATCTGCTGGGGGCCCGACACACCGTTACTGTGATTACGGATCACCGAAACCTGCAATATTTGAAAACCGCAAAAGCCCAATCCTCTAGACAACTCCGTTGGGCATTATTCTTTGCCGAGTTTGACTTCATAATTACCTATCGACCTGGTACAAAGAACGGTAAAGCTGATGCCCTTTCTCGGATGGGAGTGGAAGAACACTTGATCAACCCTAAACCTGTACCAATCATTCCCGAACAAAGAATTCTGGGTGTAATCGCCACAGAATCCATAGAGGAAGTTAAGGATAAGGCCAGGCAACTTGTAACTCCAGCAGACATACAGAATTGGCATCTGCAGGGAAAGGACTTTGCAGTAAAGGACAACTTATTGTATTTCCAAGAACGATTATACCTACCCAGCACAGATTTACAGAAAAAAGTAATCTCTTGTTATCACGATTCTTTAATGGAAGGACATCCCGGTATGGCCAAGACCTCAGAAAAGATCAAGCGCTACTTCTGGTGGCCGTCTTGGAAAAAAGATATCAGAGACTTTATATAATGTCCTGTGGAGTATGCGCCCAAAACAAGAGTCAAAAGGAAAGACCAGCAGGCCTCTTACGCCCTATTGACATCCCACCTCGCCCTTGGCATACGCTTTCTATGGACTTCATCACCGATCTACCTCCATGCTCCGGATACAATACGATTCTAGTAATCGTGGACTTATTCTCCAAGATGGCGCATTTCATTCCGCTCAAAGGCTTGCCAACAGCAGCAACTCTGGCCCGAGAATTTCTCGAAAACATCGTCCGACTGCACGGTTTTCCTTCGGTTCTAATTTCGGATCGAGGTAGTCAATTTATTTCTCATTTTTGGCGAAGTTGCTGTCGGTCGGCTCAAATTGATGTGAGACTATCGACCAGTCACCACCCTCAGACCGACGGACAAACCGAGAGGACCAATCAAACTCTGGAACAGTATTTACGCTGCATGCTGCAACAAACTGAAAAAACTTGGAAAGACATCCTTTGGATAGCCGAATATATTACAATAACTCTGTCCATTCGGGAACTGGGAAAACCCCGTTTTTTCTTTTGTACGGCAGTCACCCTCGAACCTCGGAGTTGGATCCCCTCCAAGATCTTGAAACACCAGCAGTAGACTACCTGCATTCTACAATCACCCAAGCCTTTAAGGAAGCTGTTTCTCACCTTCAAAGGGCTAAAGAACAATACAAGAAAGGAGCAGATCAACATCGGAAGAAAGCCCCTCAATATCAAGTAGGGGATCAAGTCTGGTTATCCACCAAATATCTACCTCTAAAAGGGCCACGCACATTCAACCCAAGATACCTTGGTCCCTATTCCATCACTACCATAGTAAACCCAGTAGCGGTCAAGTTGGACTTGCCCCCGCACATGAAGATACATCCGGTCTTCCACGTCTCTCTATTAAAACCTGTGCAACCTCAAACCCGACTAACTAAATCTCCAAAACCTATCCTAGTTGATGGAGAACTCGAGTTTGAAGTCAAAAGCATTCTGGACTCCAAGATCTCCAAATCTAAACTATTTTACCTAATTGACTGGAAAGGCTACGGCCCCCAAGAGAGATCCTGGGAACCTGCTGAATATGTCCACGCTCCTCGCCTAATCAAAAGATTTCACCGAACATTTCCTGACAAGCCAAAACCCCCGGAGAAGCCCGGTTTGGGAGGGGCCTTGAGGGGGGGTACTGTCATGATCTCTGCTTCCAAAAGGTCAGGGTTTTCCCAACTCCCTTGGAAGCAGATCCATAACCCAGGTTCCGAGTGCCAACCAGTCCCAATTGGGACCTTTTGGACCCAGTCCTGGCGCCAGTGGCACCAGGCTCATAAATATGCCGAGTCCCAGCGCTGGAAGCGCCGGGCTCATAATGCTTGGGTGGACTTACCTGCAGCAGACCATGCTGCTTACTTGCCTGCCAGTTGAGCCTCTGATTCTCTTCTGTTCGGAACTACTTTTCCTGTTGGGTGGGGCAGGAGCCACTCCCTAGATTCAGAACACTGGAACTCTTCTGGAAAGCAGGAACTCTTTTCTTACCTAGGCGTGGCTGTGGAAGGAGACACCTAAGCACTACAGGAGGCTATTTAAACCACACCCGATGGATGAATCTTGCTTTGCGTTATTCTGCATCCTCTGCAGCAGAACGCTCATCGTGTCTTCTGCATCTGATCCTGGGCCTAAGGAAAAAGGCTTACCATCCTGAATCCAGTCTTCAGCAACACCTATAAAGACAAGAAAGAACAGGTTAGCATTACGGTCTTCAGTGACAGCTCTTCACTTACCTGGTCCATCGGCTGTCACCAACGCCTCGCGCTGCATTCCGGCATCTGAAAGACAAAGGCTTACCTACTCTTCGTGCGCTCCGGAGGTCTTCACACTGCATTCCGGCATCTGAAAGACAAAAGCTTACCAACTCTTCGCACGCTCCGGAGGCCTTCGGCGCTGCATCCCGCATCTGAAAGACAAAACAAGGTGCGTTTAAAGACATTGGGGAACTTTAATACTCACGTGCCATTACTCCTTTCCACATCTAACCCAGTGGGTATTCCGGCACCCTGCAGCCGCTCCGAACTTGTACCTGCAAAATAAAAAGACAGTTAGAGCGCATCGTGAAGCAGGCAACAAGCGCTTACTTACGTGCTTCCAGGCGCTTCTATTCATCACACGGGCTCCATCTTCAACTCACTTCAGCCCGGCATCCGCCATCGCCGGAACCCTGCAAAACAAGAAACATCATTACTAAAGACTTTAAAGACATTAGAATTACTCGAAACTTACCGTTCGTGCAGTAAACGACGGACAGCAGTCCTCTGAAGTCAAGAGGCCTGCTCCCCTTATCCAGTGAAGAAACTGGTTACAGCACCCTGCCCCGAGGCAGATGGAGAGCACGGCGTTCACTTACCTAAGGTGAGAGTGTTAACCTTTGGGGTTCTACAGGAGAAGAGAAAGGGAAGAAGAGAGAGACATTCAATAACCCAGTTCCTTAATCTCATATTTTCTATCTGCAGACATCTTACCCTTCAAGTCAGACATACAGTGCACAGAGGTCCAGCCCAAAGAGCCAGCCGTGTGTTACACATCACCTTTGCAGATACGGTATACGCCCAGTCAAGACCGGCGCCTCTACGGGAATCAGGTGAGCGTTACACTTTGCTATAATTGCAGGAGAGGGAGCCCCGGGTTGAGGCCTTTTTGTCAGGGCCCTATGTGCCCTTTCGATCACGAACCCTTGAGAGAGTGTGCCGGCCCCTATTTCCTGGATTAACATATTTTCCACGTACTCCGTTGGGTCCATGCCTTCCTCCCCTTCAGGTAAGCCTACCACGTGTATGTTATTGCGTCTGGCTCGTCCCTCCGCTTCCTCTGCTCGGTTTTCCAGGTTGGACACCTGCTGTTTCAGTATGTGAACCTCTGTAGCATTGGTGGTGCTCACCTCCGTGTTGGTTTTCACTGCGCTCTACAGGCCACTCGTCCGTTCCGCCAGTGCTCTCACATCTTGTCTCAACAGGTTGACCTCTATTCCCACTGCGTCAATCTTGGTCTCCAGGGATGCTTTCATGTCCGCCATTGCTGTCCCCCACGAGGATTTCAGTTCTGTAATGGTTGCAAGGATCAGGTGATCGTCCCTTGGCAAGGTCATCCCTTCCAGTGCAGTGGTCAGGGCTTGTGCAGACGTGGCTGGGGACTGCTGCTGTTTCGTGAATATGTCCATTGTTGGCTGCTTATTTTTGCTTTTTCCCCCTTTAAGCGCCATTGCTCTGGTCGTCCCTGGTCCTGTACGCCTGCTGCGTGAAGATGCGTCTTGTGGATGTTACGCAGTTCCGGTGCCGGTCTCTTGCCCCAATTTCACCCGTGTGGGCTTGCATATGGTGCCTCTGCTTATTGTACCTGTATTGGTGTACAGGTCCCCCACTTGCTGGGTCTACGGCTCTTTTATGTTGTCTTCTCTGCCTTGTGTGCTCTTGATTACCCCGTGGGGCCCTCCGCACTCCACCACTCACATGCCTGTGCCCCTATTCATCGCTTCTGGGGTCCCGCATCAGCATGCGTTCCCACGTTAATGTGTGTTGTTCCTTGGTGGCGCTTCCAGCCTCTCTTTGCGGGCCGAGATGTAGGTCAGTTCATGTGGGGCGGACCTAGCATTAGCTCAGTAGGCCACCCACAGGGTCTCTTTCAGTCGATCCGCGCCTGGCCTGGGCGACCCGGCACTTTCCCAGCCCTGCTCAGAGGCCTACCTCTCATCCTCTCTCATGAGTGCACCTCCCGGTGATAGTCTTGCATTGTGTGCTCCACGTCCTTCGGTGAGCACATGTGATCGGATCTGCTGTGGGCAGCCACGAAGTTGCTCCAGGGTGCGCACAGTGGGTGGTCAAACTCCCACACAATAACCCTCCATGTAGGTGGCTTCTTTACTATTTTTCCTACCCTATAGTTGGTTCAGGGAAAGAGAATCAGAGAAAACAACATAATACTAAGACAGGGGAGTGGCTCAGCACTGGCATCTTCGGAACAGGGGCTGGCAAAGGGCAGCTTGTACGACAAGCCCTGTTCATGTTGTTACCCGACCAGTCGCTTTAAAGAAGCGACCTCCGAAAAAGAGAGGAGGAGTCAATGGCGCAGAGCAAGGAGGGAGGAGTGTGTGTGAGCGGAACGTGTTTCAGTTCTGAGTTGTAGTTAATAAAGTAAGATGTGTTCCTGAGCTCCGGTCTCGTGTGAGCACGTGTGATCGGATCTGCTGTGGGCAGCCAAGAAGTTGCTCCAGGGTGCGCACAGTGGGTGGTCAAACCCAGGACCCACAGCACCGGGCCCGCTCCCACCCGCCGGCCACTTCAATTGGTAGGTGAGGAGACAGGCCTCCAGCTGCCAGGGGTTAATGCAGTCCACGGGGCTGTTGTTAAGCCCCTCGGCGATCCCAAAATGGTCCTTGGGCTACTGTACAGAGAGCAAAGTCATACGCGTTGCAATGTGCGGGTGCCCCAGCCATGGTATGTTGTGTTCGGGTCATGTGCTACCACTCATGTTGTACTCTGCCCGTTACTGCAGTACGGTGTGCTCCAGATGGCGAGCGCTGTCAGCGCCAGTGTCAGTTTCACTATAACATATTCTGTGCCGATGTCCTTTGTTTAGTTGTGTTCCTCTTTCTCCATATGCCGCTCGACCCAAGCTGGGGGAGGGGCAAACCAACAGTGAATGTTTCGGTGCGGCTGCTTTGGAGGACACGATCACCCAGCGCGGATCGTGTCCGTGCAGCCATGGCAGTAATAAATGATTACCGGGCCGCGGTGAAAAGCACTCCGGGAGCTCAGGTCATCATGTCCAAGTTGGCTCAGCTGGATTCCAAGAGGCCCGTGGGTAGCGCTTATGCTGGCTTCCACCTGGAAGCAGCATAGAAATGTGTTCAGATTACTCGCCGGGCATGGGCACGATTACACTAGATGATACAATGTCTCTCTGTGCCCGCCGAGCCGCTGCGTTCTCCGCTCCCGCTGTGAGCTCCCGCTCGTCAGTTACATTTTACATTGGTACGGGTATTGCCATCCCTCGATCTCGCTTCTTAGTGTTGGTCCACGCTACTTGACGAGCGGGTCCCGGCTTCCTTCCATCCGCTCCGCGCACCAGCATTTCTCTTTGTTTTATCCCCACCTGCCTCATCTAGCAAAACCACAACTGCTGCTCTTCCGATCCGCTTTCATAGCATCAAATCCACTGTACATGCGGCGAGGTCTTGCATTGCATATCCAGCGCCTCCTTATCCAGTCTTTGTTATATTTCAGGCGCCATTTTGCTGCTCCTGGCCGTGAGATAGCTCCAACTTCGCTGTCTCCGTACTCTCTTCCACACGCACGATTCCCGTCAGGCTTTCACTGCTGCATGCCCATTCACTTCATGCTGCTGTAGTTGCAAATCCAAGCTTCCTAGTGGGTTCTAAATGCACTTTCTTTGACGGAACATTGCCGGATCAACAGGAGCACCCAGGATGTGCGTCCTAGTCCGTGGCCATGTAGCCACGCCCCTCCAGGAACCATCATTGGTGCTATTCGTCCCCTTTTCCACTCTCATAGAGGTATTTTGAAAGAGTACAATAACAGCGTACCAGACTGTGCATCTTTGAATGATACCCTTCTATCAGAAAATCATTCATATTATAAGTCTAGTATTGCCCCTTGCGAAATACAAGTGAGGTGGTACGAATAGAACACCTGCAACACAGGGCCAGGCCAGTGGGCCCTACGACCCGGAAGACTGTTCACGCCGCAGTGTGCCAGTACGGACAGTATGAAACGGCATTCACGTAAGGTCTTCCCTAAGAGCAGGTAACAGAAAAACCATTTACTTGGGCCGCAACAGCAGTGTTTTCACATTAGATTTCTGCTGTGAAGTACTTGCATTACAATGTGAAACCAGTTTCATTTATATAGCAATTATTTATTCATATTGAGGAGGCGTTTTGTCGCGCGACACATAGATGTAGTTTGGGAGTGACGTGTCAGGAGTGGTGGGGCATTCTGGTGTTTCGCCCTGGACACCAAGTTGGCTAGAAACTGCCCTGCATAGGAGTGAGTGTAAATCGTATGCCTATTTTCGTGTTACACACAATTCAGTTATTAAATGAGAAACAGATGGGGGATTTAAGAAAATTGGAAGGTGGTTTTGGATGTGGTGTGCACCTGGAAAGCACTAAACTAAACTCTGCATGGGCACCTTTTCTGAGATATCCTTTCAGGCAGCCTACCATTTGTGCGCGAAAGCCATTCCGCTGTGGATTTGGCACGAGGGATGATGTTTAGACGCGTTTCTTGAAACGATTCATGTAATGTGCTGTTTTATAAAAACACAGTTGGGCCTCATTACGACCCTGGCGGTAAGGGGTTAGTGCCAGCGTTAGCTGCGCCGACCCCTTACCGCCAATTACGAGTTCCCTTTCCGCCATGGCGGTTTTTACACCTGCTTTTAGCGGGTGTAAAAAACCATGGCGGTAAGGGAACTTGGTGTTAATTACGCCACCGTAATTTACGGTGGCGTAATTAACGCCTTCCCCACTCCCATTATGCCCTATGGGGCAAAAATGGGAATGGGGAAGGGTAAATGGGGATTGGGGATTTACCGCCCCGCCAAGGTCGGAATGGGGCGGTAAATCCCCTTACCGCCATGGCGTTAACGTAGTTAGCACCATGGCGGTAAAGTCACGGCCCTGGCGGTAACTTACCGCCAGGGTCGTAATGAGGCCCACTGACGTCTAGTGGCCGTTAATGCTATGCACAGGGACAGGAAGAATTGCTTGCACATAACATCAGCATATAAACAATGCTAATTAAATAATGTGCATCACTTAAAAAAACGGAAACGATAACGTAGACTTTTAGCTATATTTGGGTTCAGTCTTCTGGCCATGAAGGGAAAGCAAGGTGTGTGACTTGTGTGCAGCAGAACGCTCATCGTTTTGCATCGGGGAAGCAGAACTGTGTATGCAAATGTAACAAGCACACCTACCCAGCTTGCAATTTGTCAAGGGCTTTTAGCATTTCCCTCACGAAATGCAACTGTGGTTGAGGTATAATGAGGAAGAGCCAGGTGAGCTATAGGCTGACTAGTGCTTCCCAACGCACAATAACGAGCCGGTAGGCACTGACAAACAAAATCAGCATCCAGCATGCTTAAAAGGCCAAGAAGCTTTACCTCTCTTGCCGATTCAAGAGGTCTACTTGAAAAACGTCATCAAGCATAAATCAATTATCCATTACATTCCATTATTATTCTATATGAACGTGTACAGGGATACTAATGTTTTGTGCTTTCGCTTCCTTGCTAATCACTGCACTGCTGCTGTGACTAGTGGCCTGATTATCATGAACCTCACAGGAGCTCGGGCCCTTCCTCCCAGTCTATTCCAGCACCCTCCTCCCCACTGCACTTCACAGTGGGCCCCGGCCTTGTGGCTCCACATACCACCCTTGAGAGTTGCCTGCACTCACACTTAGCTTGAGGCTCCCCTTAGCATTTCCCTGCCGGGCCCTCCTCCAGCACTTGTCCACTCCTCTGCTCCTCCTTCCATCCCTCTCCCCTGCACTTCTCTTCAATGCACTTGCACAGCTGAATGCCACATGGCCTATTAGGACCACAAGTGTATATATATGTATAATACTGTGTTTTTTTTGCCACTGTTATTATTTCCCCAGTTCCCTTCCCATTTAGCCATGTGGCACTTTGAAACACAATTCTGTTGTATAAAGCGCTTTACAAATGCACAATAAAATGAATTAAAAAAAAAATTGAACACTTTCAGCACCTGCTGCATTATTCTTTATTAGCAGGGCCATGAAGGTATGTTGTGGAGGAGGATGTGGGGGGAGGCACATGATCGAAGATCTTTAGGCATCTGCATTTGCAGCTGCACTGAAGCTATCCCTGGAATCTTAAGCAAGATAAAAAAGCACTGTTTTTTAAATAACTACAGTGTTGCATCTTCCAATAATTTTCCAAAGGGCCTGGGCTAGGTTACCCATGTAGTCTCCAGTCCTGCGCTTCCCTTTGAGACATATTTTGCATTTATTTCATTTGCGATGCCTTGACTCTTTTGCCAGAACCTGAGTACCTTTTGAGAAGGCTAAGCGGAACGAGGTCTTGGTAGTATACAGATGTGTGTGTGGGCCTCATTATGACCCAGGCGCTAAGTGTTTAACGGCGTCGTAAAAGGCTGCGGCGCCGTTAAACCCTTAACGCCTGATTACGAGGTCCCTTTGCGGGACCCGACCTTAACGGCTGGTTTTACCAGTCGTTAAAGTAGGTTGCCGCAAAGGGACCTTGGTGCTAAGTACGGTGCCGCAATTTGCGGCACCGTACTTAGTGCCTTCCCCATTCCCATTGAGCCCTATGGGGCAAAAATGAGAATGGGGAAGGGCCCATGGTGAATGGGGAATTACCGCCCCGCCAACCTTGGAATGGGGCGGTAATTCCGCCATTCACCATGGCGGACCCCGGCATGGACCATGGTGCTAATAGCACCATGGTTTAGCGCCGGGGTCGTAATGTGGCCCCCTGTGTGTGTTTTCCACGAAGGCAGTGGGCCTCATTAAGAGGTAGGTGGTAAGGGATTACCGGCACCGGTAAGGGCACCGGTTCCGGTAATCCCTTACTACCCTATTCCGAGGTCCCTTAGCGGGTCCCTTCCTCAACGCCTGGTCTGACCAGGTGTTAAGGACAGGACCCATTAAGGGACTTCAGAGCTAATAACGGTACCGCAAATTGCGCTACCGTTATTAGCTCCATCCCCATTCCCATTGAGCCCTATGTGAGCTCAAATGGGAATGGGGAATGGTTCCCGGAATGGGGACTTACCGGGTCCTCCAAGGATGGAATGACCCGGTAAGTCCCTATTTCGGGAACCCGAACCCGGAATGCAGTAAGGGGTAGCCATGGTGCTATGCACCATGGCTACCCTCCTACCTCGTAATGAGGCCCAGTGTCTTGTGTGAGGATTTGTTGAAATTCCTCCGAGTTACAGCGTTTTGTATTTTGCATGTGGTCAGAGCTTTCTGCTGCAAGACGTGTTCAACACCCATTGGATCCGATTTACAAAAGCGTTTTTCATGGGACTTACAAAACGCTTTTGTAATTCAGGCCCATCGTGTCTTAAGCCGGTAACAAACCTTACGTAGCAAGGTAAGCGCTTGCTTCAGAGATCTATCTGGCTACGACCCGATGCAACATGTTCGAACATCATCAGCCCTTCATCCATCCTAAGAAAAATGACACTAACAGTAATAATGACAGCGCCTCGGAACGGGGGGAGTCGGGTCGTTGGTGAGGGCTCTGCAGCCCGCCCACATCGTTGTGTGGGCAGACCGCCGTTGAAGCGCAATATGCAATTGTTAGCCTCATGGTGTGTTTGTGGTACAATGTTTCCAGCCCAATTTACACACGAAGAAGGTGCAAAGGGCAAACATGTTAATCGTGCGCTGAAATATCCCTGCAACAAGAGGTCCCTCCTGCAGCCTGTCGGCTGTGTCCAGCTGGGTGCGCCGACATGGGCTCTGAGCCGAAACGGCAGCGCCGAAACATCTGGTGCCAGAACAGCCGCGCTAAAATGTCCTGCTTCGCCACACATCTGTTTTAAAATCACCTGCTGTGTATATGCCACCACCTGGTGAATGGTTTTGGATATATCATTTTGTTTTTACGAAGTTTTAAAAGGATGACAATGTCACCGTAACTAATTAACTAATCTTTTACAACCTTTGAGACCACGCTCTGGAATGTCTTGCTTCCAATACAAATGCGTATTCTCCCATATCGGTTCTAAAATGCATGCATGATTTCAGCTTACTCCCACACAATAGCCCTCAGAGTAGGTGGCTTCTTTACTTTTTTTCCTAGCCTATAGTTGGTTCAGGGAAAGAGAATCAGAGAAAACAACATAATACTGAGACAGGGGAGTGGCTCAGCACGGGCATCTTTGGAACAGGGGCTAGCAAAGGGCAGCTTGTACGACAAGGCCTGTTCATGTTGTTACCCGACCAGTCGCTTTAAAGAAGCGACCTCCGAAAAAGAGAGGAGGAGTCAATGACGCAGAGCAAGGAGGGAGGAGTGTGTGTGAGCGGAACGTGTTTCAGTTCTGAGTTGTAGTTAATAAAGTAAGATGTGTTCCTGAGCTTCGGTCTCGTGTTTTCTTTCCCAAGCCCAGTCCGGGCAACAATTGGCGACGAGGACGTCTCCTCTGGTGACCGGAGCATAATCCTTAATGCGTGTCATCCCACTGCGCTTCCTCCAGTACAATCAGCGAGCGTTTCCTTGCACGCCATGTCCTCCCAAGTCGAGATTCGCAGTGCGCGTATCTCGGCAACGTGCGCCAGTGATCCCGCTGTGCGGCTCAGAATGCTTGATCCCGAGTGCGGAATCCAGCAATCATGCTGTCTTCTTCCTGAACGCTCAATCCTGAGCGCATCGTGCGGCAACCCCCACTGCTGTCTCCTGCCAGACCATTCCACGTGGAGAGGAACAGGAATCTCTCCCTGTGCAGGCGGCGCGGCAATCTGCCAGCAGTTTTCCTTCCTCCCTGCTTTCCTTGATGTGCGGTTCGTGCCACGATGTGAGCACGTGCCTGAAGGTGGGTGTTCCCTCGCCCCTACGCCTCCCACGCCATTCCCACACTGGTGCCACAGCCCAAGGCCCGTACGTGTCCCCTCCTCAACACTGCAGTGCGAGTAAATTTGCATACAGCACAAAGGCCCTGGGCCCTCTCACGTGCTGCTCCTACCATCAAGTGGCCAAATATCTGTCCAACAACACAAGGGGATTGTCTCATCATGGGTTCTAAGCAATTCAAAGGACAATCTGCAGCACGTTTCAAAAGGGCTACAGTCTTTCTGCCTCCAGGGCCACGCTCATCTTAGTGGTCCCATGCCCTGCACCTCAATCACAGACCCTGCTTCCGAACACCCAATCACCTTTTTCCTCACCATCGTAAGGCTCGCCAGCTGCGATGGGCGACCCTGTCTCGCCGCCCCCCTGTCCACAGGGCCAAATCTGTAATGCTGCGCATGCCACTCCCTTTCTCAATGAACCCGCATGTGGACAAGGGCCCACAGTGGACCGAATGGATGGAGGACTTTCATCATTTTGTGAGGGCGTCTGGGGAAGGGGACTCACCGCACCTATGTGATGTATTCATCAATCGGTTGGCCCTGAGATCAAAACGCTTGTCAAGACGATTCCTGCTGCAGATCAACCTGACTTTGCCGCACTCATCACTGCTTTGGACAGAAAACTTGTTATTGAACTGAACAGGGATTATGAGAGATATACGTTCAATCAATGCACGCAGAGGACCGAAGAGACGGTTCGACAAGTTCATTACATGCCTGAGAGTAAAAGGGTCTCACTGCCAATTCCATGCTTTCTCCCTCGACGAAGCCATACGCTTGAGAGTCATCAAAGGCTGCCTGTCTCCCACCCTCAAGAAGCAGTTGCTGAAAAAGCCCCTCTCGATTGATGAAGTCAGCGAACTGGCCAGGATATTCGAAAGGGTTGATGTCCAAGCTGCCTCCATGACTGGTGCACCCGCATCTAAGCACGAGAGTGCTGACCTCGTCGCTGCCGTACACCAGTCGCTGGGTGAAAGAGGGACTCCACCCTACAAATCGCAGGGCCAATCCGGGCCCACTCAACAGAGTCAGTGCTATAGATGTGGCATGGCATTTCCACACTCAGGATCCTGCCTTGCCCTGTCGCAGAGGTGTGCCAACTGCGGAAATGAAGGATACTTCCAATCTGTCTGCAGAGAGGGGAGGCCTTTCCCTACCCTGAGGCCCCAGTGGCCCAACAGGTCGCTCAACCGACCACCACAACCACAATACTACAAGAGCAGGGCCTAACGACCCAATCAACAACGCTACGTCAGAGCTGTAGAGGACTACCACACATCTGACTACCCTCAGGACTAAAACCATTATGACCAGTAATCCTGCATAGTCGATGAATGCAATGAACCCCCCCAAACCTCCATGACTACCAGGAATATGAAGACTCGGTCCAAGTCCTGCCTCACCCGAGCACTGCCTACTACGACCAACAGCCCCACGATGAATATGTCAACCTCATCCAGGACGATCGAGAGGTCCAGAGGATCCCAGTCAAAATGGGAAACAGCCTTTTCTACTTCCTGGTAGACTCGGGCGTAACTGTTAACATCATAGGGGAACAGGAGTACCTGAAAATCCCGGACAGACCCACACTTGAGAAAACGTACTCAAGAATCATCTAATGGGGGGTTCAGCATCACCTCTCCACGCAATCGGACATTTCAAGATTTAACTTTGCCACTAAGGGCTAAAGGTGGAAACGATCATCCATCTCATTAGGAATCCAAAAAAAGGCAAGTGTCTCCTCAGCTATCACACTGCTTCCTATCTGGGACTCATTGACATTCACTTCTAAGGCAACATAATTCACTCGTCGGCCGAGAATGTCAGAGGTGAAGATACGGTATGTGCTGTTAACCTGCCCAACCTCCACACCCTCATCACCAAGGAGGATGTTTTAGCAGCATTTCCTCGACTCTACACAGGACTGGGAAAGTTGAAGGGTCCCCCCGTTAAGCTCCACATTAACCTGTCAGTGAGACCAGTCCCCCAACACCCCAGAAGGGTCGGTTTCCATCTTCAAAAATGCAGTTTCCAAAGAGCTTGACCAACTCCTCACCGGCAGCATTATCGAACTGTCCACAGGCCAACCCCATGGGTCTCCCCCCTGGTCATCATACCTAAGGAAGGGTGGCGGTTATGCCTCTGCGTAGACATGAGACTGGCGAACACAGCAATCCAAAGGGAACGTCATCCAGGACCGTGCATAGAGGACATGATAGTCCAACTCAACAAATCGTGATGTTCTCTAAGCTTGACTTGATCAAGGGCTACCATCAGCTAGAACTCCACCCGAGTCAAGGGGCATCATGACGTTCGCCACCCACGAGGGTCTGTTTCGATATTGGTGCCTGAACTTTGGCATCTCGTTGGCCGCCGACATTTTCCAGGAGCCGATCAGGCAGATCATCAGACCCATCAAGGGCGCACTAAACTATAGTGATGACATTTTTGTGTTTGGCCTATCACGCGAGGCGCTTGAGGAGGCACTCCTCACTACGTGCACTGCGATACAAGACGCGGGCCTCATGCTCAACCTCGAGAAGTGCCGGTTCAGCAAGTCCAAGCTAAAGTTCTTCAGCCACATTTTCTCCGCTGACGGAATGACTCCGGACCTGGACAAAGTCAGCACTATCACCAACTTGAAAGAACCACTACAAGTGGTGGACGTTTGGTCCTTCCTGGATATGGCCGGCTACTGCGCAAGGTACATTCCACACTATGCATCCATCACCGAGCCAATCCAGAAACTCTGACAAAAATAGACGCCTTTCATCTGGTCCGCTGCCTGTCAGTGACCTTTCGAATCCATCAAGAGGACCCTCGCTGAAGCCCACCACCTGGCATATTTTGACCTCAGCTGGCAGACTGAAATCACGGTGGACGCCAGCCCTGTGGACCTAGGGGCCATCCTGGCGCAGACGAGCAGCGCAGACATTTACTCCAGGCACATCGTTGCGCACTCAAGCCGAGCCCTTTCCGGCCCTGAATGTGCATATTCACAGGCCGAAAAAGAGAGTCTGGCGGCTGTCTGGGCCTGCAAACATTTCCACAATTTCATCATAGGGAAGAAATGTACTCTCGTTACGGATTACCAAGCCTTACTATTATTGTTCGGCAACTCGCGAACGAAGATGCCTCCCAGGATCGAAACATGGGGCATTCGACTGCAGGAATATCATTATGACATCATCCACTGATCTGGCGGTGACCTGAACCCGTCAGACTACCTGTCCCGTCACCCCGCAGGTTCACCAATCACCCGCACGGGCAATGTTGAGTACATTGACTACGTTGCGACCAACTCACTGCCGCCTCACTTTCTCTTGAGGTGCTGGCAGCAGCGTTGGCGGCTGACCCAACGATGGAACTGGCCATGAGCCTGACCACCAATGGCAAATGGAAGGACTACCGTCATGCAATGCTGAGCCACCCGGGGGTGGGCAGAGAGGAGCTCGAAATATTGGCAAGAATCCACACCGAGCTGGCCATCAAAGACCATGCCGTCATGTTAAGAGGATTCCGGCTTGACATACCTGCGACGCTTAGAGCTGAAGTCAAGACAGCCCACGAAGGACAACGAAGGGCTGAAAACACAAAGAGACAACTGCGTCGCCATGTGTGGTTCCCTTTTCTAGACTCACTGGTCGACAGGTGGGTTAAGAACTGCCTGGCCTGCCAATGCACAACAAGAGCAGATGCCCAGATACCATTGCAAATGACGCACATCATGGATCAGCCCTGGGAGAGAGTAGCCGTTGACTTCAACGGACCGATGGAGTCCGGGAGGTACCTCCTACTACTGATAGACGAGTACTCGCGATTCCCCATCATCAAGGAAGTGGCCACCACGGCGTACGCTCTGCTAGCAGCCACATTCAACGAAGTCCTTAGTGAGTGGGGAATTCCAAGGGTCATCAAGTCAGACAATGGACCACCTTTTAATAGCCAAGAGTTTGCAGCCTTTGCCAAACATCTGGGATTCAAACATCTGAAAATAACACCCAGGTGGCCATAGGCCAACGGAATGGCAGTGCGGTTCATGGCCTCCGAAGAAGAGAGGAGGAGTAAATGACGCAAAGCAAGGCGGGAGGAGTGTGTGTGAGCAGAACATGTTTCAGTTCCGAGTTGTAGTTAAAAAGTAAGATGTGTTCCTGAGCTCCAGTCTCGTGTTTTCTTTCCCAAGCCTAGTCCGAGCAACACATGTTTTCATGAACTGTACTGTTCGTCACTTTTTGGCGTTTGGAGTTGACAGAGGATCGTTTGTTTAAAGAATATCCGAGTTGTAACCAGCATTTCGGCCTGAGAACCGTGCTTAACAGGATTCACAAACATACTGTGCGTTCACCTTGTGGGTGGTTCAAACCAAAGACACTGAAACTCGAGCATGGACTTGGGCCGATGTAGGAATCGTGGAGGCTGAGTATGACGCAGCCTGACGAAGAGTGCTCACAGGAAGCAGAATCGGAAGGAGCTCCTAAAATTGCACCAAAGACAACACAAGGGCCATACCCAAAAAAGCCCACTTTAAATACTCGCTAGGTGAATATTATTATCTCAAAGCCAAGTGCTTCTCTTCTCACAAAATGATTACACCGCAGCAGCAAAGCTCTCTGCACTCAGCAATTCATACGATTGCTGCTTTGATAATCCAACTTAGTTACATGAGGGGCCAGCAAAGATTTAAATATCCATCAATGCTTGCTGCAGGGTTCTAGATAAAAAAAACTCATCAAAGATAGGTGCCAGGTTTCACAGTCATATATCTGTGACTTATTTGAAAGAATTTTGAGAAATCGCTTCATTTGTACAGCCAATGATCCCGTTTTCTCATGTCTTGTAATCAAGCAAGAATGACACGTTTCACACAACACTGCACCTTACCAAGACTTCGGTTCAACAAAAGTTAAAAATAAGAAGAATCAATGTAAGGTGCTAGGTCTGAAAAAGTCTCCCTAGCAAATACTGCAATGTAGAAAATAGAAATTCAGTCTTTCATAGATATCATATTCAGTGAAAAAACTTTAGTTAATATGAGATTAGGGTGATGGAGTAAAGTAACAAAAACTTTGAAATTCGGCAAATGTTGGAACGTTCACTACTTTAATTCCGAACCCTCCATTGCACAGCACAAGGGCAAACTGATGACATCACAGATGATATCACTTATTACATAACTAATGACATCGTCAACAAAATCCCTTTAACCTAGATCATCAAGATGGCAGCCATGGCCTTTTGCCACATTGCCCAGGACATGGCTGAAGACCATGCCCCAGGCCCTGCAACTGCACCCAAATTTGAAACTCGGTATAGCTGAAGTAGCCATTGGGCCTGGCTTGTAGCCTCATAACGGGTCCACATGTATATTACATTTCTGTTAGCATGCATTACACATCCTCAACGTTTGTCATATGTCATGCAACAGGCCAAGAGGATTTTCCCCCATTACAGGTCTCTGGCCCGCTACCCGTGGTGATCCCTTTGCAATAATGAGGAACTGGGATGAGAATGCACTCTATATTCGGTATGAAGGATGTGATGTAATGCGGGACAGACAAGGATGTTGGACTATGACCGAATGAGGGATGCAGTGTTAATGAGGGTCTGTGATGAGGATGAGGGATGCATGGTTAAGGGGGAACTTTGATGAGGAGGGATTGCAGGTAAATGCAGTGAGGGACTATGAAGAGGAGGGAGATGCTGGGGTTATCATGGGCGGTGATGAGAAGGAGTGAGGTAGGGGTAATGAGGGACTGTCACACGGATGGGTATGCAGAGGGAATGTGACGAGGATAAGGGAAGCAGTGGTAATGAGGGACTGACAGAGATGATGGATGCAGTGATAACGAGGGCCTGATGAGGATGAGTTATGCAGTGATAAATATAGACTGACAGGGAAAAAGGGGAAATGGAAATATAGGTTAATGAGAGACTGACGAGGATTATGAATGCTGGGGTAATGAGCAAGTGTGATGAGGTTGACAGTGGCAATGAGGGACTATGATGAAGATGAGTTATGCAGGAGTAATGAAGGACTGAGGCCTGGATGAGGGTTGCAGGAGAAATTAGGGATTTAGGTTCCTGAGGAAATGTGATAAGGATAGGGTAGCAGGGTAATGAAGGACTGTGATGAGGATGAGGATTACAGGGTGAATGGTGAATTGTGACAAAGCTGAGGGTTGCGGGTAATGAGAGGCTGTGATGAGGATGAGGGGTCCAGATAATGAGGAGCCATTAAAAGCATGAGGAATGTGGAAGTGACGGAATTGTGACGAAGATAAAAGTTGCGGGGTAATAATGGATTGTGATGAGGTTTACAGTAGTAATGGGCGAGCGTGACAGGCACGAGGGAGAGTTGCATGTAAATAATGAGGGAGATTGACTAGGCTGAGGCCTTTGGGGCTAATTATTGTGATGAAGTAAAGGTATTCCGGGATAATAGGGGACTTTTGCAATCTATACTTATATGTATATATTTAGTGAAAACAAAGTTGATTAAGAGAGAGCTAAGGTGATCAGATTTAACACCACAAAAACCCTGAAATTCAGCAATCACTTTTTGAGGAAGTACACCTGAACTATCCACCCCCTGTTGCGCAGCGAATGACCAGAATGATGGTATCACAGATTAAATCTGATCACGTTAACTTTCTCCTAAGTAACGTTTTTTCACTTCGGCCATGGCCTCTGTACATTTTGCACCAAAAGGGTTCTTAAAGGGGCCCACTAGCCATGGTCTTTGGCCTTCAGCCGTGGACACTGTATATGTAGCACGGATAGATTTCTTTGGGGGCCAGTAGATATGGCCTTCAGGCATGGCTAGCGGCCTCAGGTTTCTGCTATGGCCACTGTACATATTGCACCAATAGTTTTTCTTTGGGGCCCACTAGCCATGGCCTTCGGCCGTGGCCACTGCATGTTGCACCAATAGTTTTCTTTAGGGCCCACTAGCCATGGCCTTTGGCCGTGGCCACTGTGCATGGTGCTCTAATAGGTTTCTTTGGGGCCCACTATATCTTATCAGTGATGCCATGTATGATGTAACTATTGATGTTACCAGTGATATCATCAGTGATGTAATCTGTGATGTGATCATTGTGGGCATACGCCGCGCAACAGTGGGCTCATAGCTGACTTGCTCGATATGTAATTGCTGAATTTCAGCGATTTTATGGCGTTAAATCTGATCATCTCAACTCTCTCGTAGCGTTTTTTTTCACTGAATTTCAAGGGTTTTGTTATACCAT